>NW_006399823.1:11504947-11519266 GCF_000299155.1 Elephantulus edwardii | reverse complement strand
GTTGATGGGCACTTAGGTTGTTTCCAACTCCTTGCTATTGTGAACAAAGCTGCAATAAACATGGGTGTGCATATATCTGCTTGGATGTCATATGCAAGCAAAATACTGCTGAAAATCACTAAAAAATGCCCAATATAGATCATAGATCGGCAACTGCCAGAAGTTCAAACAGGATTTAGAAGAGGCCGTGGCACTGGAAATTTCATTGCTGATGTCAGATGGATTCTGGCTGAAAGTATACCAGAAGAATGTCTATTTGTGCTTTACTGAGTATGCAAAGAAATTTGACAGTGTAGATGGTGACAAGTTGTGGCTAAAATTGAGAAGAATGGGAATCTCCGAGCACTTAATTGTGCTCATGCAAAACCTATACCTGGACCAGGAGGCTGTTGTGCGAACAGAACAGGGGAGCACTGCATGGTTTAAAATTAAGAAACGACTGTTTGAGAGTTGTATTTTTCTCTCCATACCTATTTAATTTGTATTTTTAGCAAATTATTTGAGAAGCTGGACTCTGTGAGGAGGAATGTGGCATCAAGATTGGAGAGAAATGCATAAACAACCTGGATTATGCAGATGACACAACCTGCTTGATGAAAGTTAGGAAGACGTGAAGCACTTGTTACAGAAGATCAAGGAATGGAGCTTTCAGTACGGATTGCATCTCAATATCAAGAAAACAAAGATTCTTACCATTAGACTGATAGGCAACATCATGATGGATGGAGAAAAGATTGAAACGGTCAACAGCTTCATCTTAATTGGCTCCACAATTAAAACCCTTAGTTCTAGCAGTCAGAAAATAAGGAGACACATTGTACTGGGAAAATCTGCAGTGAGGCACCTCTCCCAATTATTGAGGAGTAATTATGTCAGTTTGAGGACTAAGGTGCATCTGATTCAGGCCATGGACTTTCTAATTACTAGCTATGCATTCGCAAGCTGGACAATGAATAAGTATGACTGAAAAAGAATTGAAGCCTTTGAGCTGTGGTGCTGGAGAAGTGCATTGAACATCCCATGGACATGTATGCCTTGGAGAGGGTGCTTTTAGGAGACAAGAATGCTGAGGCTTCGCCTCACATACTTTGGGCATAATTCTAGAAGGGACTGTTCCGTGGAGAGGGCTATGATGGTTGGAGGGTTGGCAACGGAGAGGAAGACCCTCAACCAGATGGATTAGCGTGGTGACTGCTGCAATGGGCTCTTGTGTATCAGGAAGTGTGAAGATGATGCCAGAAAGAACAGGGTTCAGATCTTTTTTTCATAGGTTTGCTGTGAGTTGTATATGGCTTGATGGCACCTAACAACAACAATGATAAATGTGTGGAAAAGAATTCAAATCAATTCTCTTTTAAATTATTATAGTTATTGGGACCAGTATATAATAAAAGTATTCCATAAATCACTGTTAACTAGATCAAGAAATATTTCTCTTTCCTTTTTTGTGTATATATGCCCCTCAAATCTCAATCAGAAGTAATTAAATGTTTTTATGGTATAAAAATTGCAATAATTAAAATAAAATTTAGCCTTTATAAAATATTACCAGGTACTAAGTTACTTTTGGGAATCCCAGAACACTTGATCATACTAATGAGAAACCTATACTTGAACCAAGAGGCAGTCGTCAGAACAGAGCAAGGAAACACTGCTTGGTTCAAAATTAGGAAGGGCATACTCCAGGGATGTGTCCTATCTCCATACCTTTTCAACCTGTATGCAGAACAGATTATCTGGGAGACTGGGCTCTATGAGGAGAAAAGTGGAGTCAAGATTGGTGGAAGATCTATCAACAATCTGTGATATGCAGATGACACAACTCTGCTTGCTGAAACTGAGGAGGACCTGAAGCGCTTGCTGCAGAGGGTCAAGGACTAAAGCCTCCAATATGGATTGAGGCTCAATGTCAAGAAGACAAAGATTCTCACCACTGGGCCAATTGGCAGCATCAGGATGGATGGTGAAGAGAGATTGTTCGCAGCTTTAGTTTGCTTGGCTCCACAGTCAACACTCTTGGCACCAGTAGCCAGGAAATTAAGAGGCACATTTCCATGGGAAAGTCGGCTGTTATGGACCTCACCAAAGTACTAGTCTCTCTGGAGACTAAGGCGCATCTGATACAGGCCATGTTATTTGCAATCACTTGTTATGCATCAGACAGTTGCACAATGACTAAGGAGGATAGAAAAAGAATTGATGCCTTTGATCTGTGGTGCTGGAGAAGAGTATTGAGGGTATCATGGACTGCTAGGAAAACAAACAGAGTCATCCTGGAAGGGGTCAAACCAAGCGGCTTCTTGGAGGCAAGGATTCGGAGGCTTCGTCTAATATACTTTGGACATGTTGTAAGGAGGGATCAGTCCTTGGAGAGGGACATCATGCTTGGGAGGGTGGAGGGAAAGCACAGGAGGGGGAGACCCTCTATGAGGTGGATTGATTCAGTGACTGGGGTAATCGGGATGGGTGTATCGGAGACGGTGCTATTGGCACAGGACAGAGCAGAGGTTAGGGCTGTTGTACATAGGGTCGCTATGAGTTGCAGGTGGCTCGACAGCACATAACAACAAGAAGAAGAAGTTACTTTTAGGACATAGGAGGTTTTTTTGGTCTATGTGTTTTACTATGTCAAGTTATTTAAAGAAATGTTTTGTCTTCGCCATGACAAGTGCCTGGGGTGAACTTTTTCTTCATTCAAGCTAAACTGTTAATTAGTTCAAATTGCATCAGAAATGTGGTCTTGGAATTTTCATTACTAAACCTTTATTAAGATTTAGTCATTGATCATGATTAGATTTGTTATAGGGGAAAAGAGCCATTTTAATGGGTCATAAAGATTATATTGATAAAAAAAGATTGTACTGAAGCATTTAACAGAAACCACTAGAACTTCTTGTATCAGAGTTTAAAATATGTACTGCCTATCTCAAGAAAACGTTTTCTTTTTATTTTCATATTCCTTGGTATGTTTAATTTCTCTACAACAATTTATTTTCCAGAAGCCATATAATATATACTCTCTTAACATCTTAGCCCTTTTTTGGTTTAGAATTTTACAAGTATATTTTACATGGTTATTTGATTAATATTTTCCTCCTCTGCAGCATTTTAAGATTCATGCAGGTAAGAGCTCTGTTGGATGTTTAGCAACTCACAAAGAATGTATGCTCAGTAGGGATTTGCTGAATGAACATTTCAATGATCCTTGGTAGTGATAACATAGGTAAATACCTTGTATTCTGTGGAAAGACCTGAGTTCGGCTCCTGGGGAGTGTACCTCATGTGTAGCCACTACTGATCCGTCAGTGGGAGCTTGTATTGCTGTACTGCTCACAGGTTTCAGTGGAGCTTCCAGACTAAGAGGGACTAGAAAGAAAGGGCCAGTTGTCTGCTTGATAAAATCAGCTAATACAAACGCTCTGGATCAGAATGGTCAAATCCATTGTCAGTCATGAGACTAGGCAGCATTTCCTTCTCGTGTTCTTGGGAGCTCCGTGAGCTGGGAAGTCTATTTAATGGCATCTAACAAAACCACACATACTGTTTGTTGCCTCTGAATATTTCCTTGGTCAGATCATTACTATGACTTCTAATGAACCCTGGCAACAAGCCACTCATAAATTCCCAAGTTAAACAAAGATTTGTACAAGATTCTAGATATTAAGTGTGCTTTTCTTCCTTCCATTCCTTATTGCCTTGCTAAAATGGAACCTGGAAAGTCATCAAATTTGTACTCCTGGCTTTTATACCTGAAGTAAATCTTAACAAATTATGCCTTCCTCAGTTTACCTGCAGTGGCTATCAGCACAGAACTGTGGATGTTGGCTATGGTCCATTTAGAAGTCATTTGCATTTCTAAGGTCCTGTAGGCTGGATGCATGCCAATTTTTGAGACATGGGCTTCAGTGGTGCCATATTCCTCTGTGGGTCTCTGCCCACCTTGTCCAGACAGCTCTGGCTCACCTAACCGAGTATATGTGATCATGGCAGCCTTGTTCAGAGATAAAAAATCAAGAACCAGGGACTTATTTTATTTTTTAATTTTTTTTCTTTTTTTTACTATTCCAAGCCAAAAAAAAAAAGGAAAAACATTTTCCTTGTGTGCTTTATCAAATGATATACATATATACATATATATTTTCTCCCCTTTCTTTCTTTCTTTTAGTTGATGTATTTAAAGAGAAGAGAATCACCTCTTCCCATAACCTCTTAGATTCTTGAGAGGCCTTTTTAATATCCATGCTTTTAAAGATACAGGGAAACACACAGCTACACTGACAGTTTTTCAAGATCTCAGATATTCCTTTGCTAATCTGCCTCCAGCGCTGGCCTAAGCCTTGGCGGAACCCTGAGTGCACATCACCAGAAGCCTCCGGAGAGTCTCTGGCTGTATCTGCATTCGCACAACTGTCGGGGTTTTACCTCCTTTTAAGTCTTAAATCAGCCATTGACAGGCTGGCAACACAAAGTCATGATGTAACTCTCCCAGGTATTCAAGCCCAGAAGTAAGGAGAAATAAACAAAAGAAGGCAGCTTTTTGAGGCAAATGCACTATTTGCTACATTTTAAGTTAACCGTGAGTTGGTCTGGATGAGTGTTTTTCCAGAGCCAATGATGATGATCTGGGAGAAGGTCAGATTCTTTCAGGCCTGCATGTTTTATTTTCTGAGATTTTAAAACAGGAACTATCCAAACAGGTAAGATCTGTTCGGAGACTTCCTGTAGCTGGAACGAAGCAAAGAGGATGGAAGGTTAGCATTTTTATTCCCTAGCTTGTTTCTCATCATATATCTCTACAGCATTGAGTTTGGTTTTGATGAATCGCCTCTTCCAGTTTCCGCAGCTTTTCTTTTTCCTTTGCCCTTATTTTTGGGAGAGGAGGAAGACTCGACTGCTATCTAATGAAACCTGTCTCTTTGGGAAGATCAATAGGATTTTTGAAAGCATTTCACTGTTAGAGTTCTTGGTTAGGATAACTTCACTATCCTGAAAGCCCAAATCAGTTGCTATTGAGCTCATTCTGTCTCGTGGTGATGCCACGTCTGTCAGAGAAGAGTTGTACTCTATTGGATGGATGTCTTATTGGATGTAACTTTTCAAGAGCAGAGTGTCAAACCTTTCTTTTAAGGTGCTTCTGGTGTGTTCCAGTCACTAACCTTTCAGTGAGTAGCCAGTTGATAAGTGTTGGTACTACACAGGCACTCTGTATACTGAACTCTCTGCATATTTTGAGTACAGTACACTGTGGGTGATGGTGTTAAGTGTTGTCAAGTCAACTATAACTCATAGCTACCTGTGAAACAACAACAGAATTGAACACTGCCTTGTTCTGCACCATCTTCACAATCTCTCAGCTCAAGGCCACTGTAATAGTCGTCACTGTGTCAGTTCATCTTGTTGAGGGACATCCTCTTTTTTGTCAACCTTCTACTTTCCTCTCTTTTGCCAACCCTCTATCTTTCCAACCATAATATCTATCTCTAAAGACTGGCTCTTCCTAAAATATGCCTAAACTAGGTGAGACGAAGTTTTATCATCCTTACCTCTAAGGAGCACTCTGTTACTTCCTCCCAACTGTCTTGTGGTGTTTGTTTTTGTTTTGTTTTGTGGTCCATGGGATAGTCAATTCTGTTCTCTAGTACTACAACTCAAAGGTAATTATTCTTCTGTCATCCTTACTCATTGTTCACCTTTAAGATGTAAAGGAATCAATTGAAAAAAAATGTTGTCCCAGATTTGATGTACCTTGGCTTTTAAACTGACATTCTTTGGAGTGGTCCTGGACAGCAAGTTTTCCCAATGCAGTGTCTTTTGATTTCTTTACTGGTTCTACCAAGAGTGTTGATTATGAATCCAAGTAAAATTAAATTAATGATAACATAAATATTTCCTCTATCATGGTGTTGCCTAATGTGGAGATAAAACACATACTGAAGGCTGTAGTCTTTGATAATCTGCAGTAAGTCCTCTGTTGTGTGTGCCATCAAGTTGGAATCAAGCCATACTGACCCTCCAGTGAGTTTTCAAAGGCAATAAATCACACAGGAGGAGATTGCCCATTCTTCTCTTGCAAAGCAGCTGGTGGATTCAAACCACGTTCTTTGGAATTGCAGTGCAGCTTCTTATCGCTGTGCTGTTGGAGCTCCCTAGTAAGGATCGCTTGGAGTTCTTGAGTGGTAAATACAACTAACACACTTGATTGCTAACTGAAAGGTTGAGGTTCAAGTCCACCCAGGGATAATTTGGAAGAAAGGCCTGTGAGTCTGCTTCTCAAAAATTAGCCACTAAAATCCCATAGAGTATAGTTTTACTCTGATATACTTGAAGTTGCCATGGGCTAAAGTTTCCTCATCCACTAGTTGCTCTCTGGGAGAAAGATGGGCAGTCTCCTTCTGTGCAGTTAACTGACTCTAAAAATCCTTTGGGGGGGGTATGCCCTTATTGGTCAGTTCTGACTCAATGGCACATTGCAACAACAGTAGCTGGTAAAGACCAAATAAAATGTTCATTATAGTCTTACTATTGCATTTGCTGAACCTTTAAGAATATATCAGTGAACAAAATACAATCCTTGCCTTCAAGAAACTTCTAATTAATTAGGAAAAAGAATCAATGTGAATATAAAAAGACAATGGGTCAAAGACTATTAGTATTTTAGCAGCAGTCCTGATGATAAATGTGGTTTAAGGGCAACATGTAGAAACTTGTAGTCTGCCACCCGTTTTTTTCCCGTGTATGATCACAGACAGTCTGTGGCCTGGAGCTTCTGTAACAGTGTTAATCATAAATATCAGATTCCTGTTTGTAGCAAAGCTGTGAAATTCTGCACTAGTGAAGTATATCAAAGTTCCAAATGAAATCCCTTGAGGAACCAAGTGAATAGGACCCATGTTTGCTAAAGCTACTTGGAGAGAATTTCAATTCCCTTTCTGGTGAAAGATCCCTCTGGGAGGAGCATGGACACTAGCTTGCACTCTCTTCTCTCATTTCCTTCTCAGTCCCTTTCTGATGCACCTTTCCCACATCTCCTCCTAACCCTTTCAGCAACTGTTTAAATTGAGATCCCTTGCATTAGAAAGTCTGAGAAGGCTAGAAGGGAAGGGAGAGAGAGATCTTTTGACTACGGAAGGCAGGAATCTATTAAATATGCCAATTTTTCCATAAGTGAAATTTTATGTCTAGCAAACATACTGCCACATTTAAAATTCACTGCAATTAAAACTCAGCTGTATCAAACGGTACTAAGCTAAGGAGAATACATCTTCAGACATAGTTTTGAGGTTCACATTATATTTGCTAAGTATTAAAATCAGCCAACTCTCACCGGGTCTATAGAACATTATCTAATAATGAGGTTCTACCACACTAAGAATTCCATTCAGTTATTCCAGAAAGGAAAAACTTATTCTGGAAGAATGAAATAGGAAAGCTTTCAGAGTCAGAGTCTCCTTTTCTTCTGGATGTTAAATTAATTCTTATCAGTGCCTAATTTCCTACTGCTACAGTGATAAAAATACTGCAACTGAGTGGCTTTAAATTAGAGTGACACATTTATTTCCCCACAATTAAGGAGTTATTGTTGTTGCTGTTGTGTACCATTGAACCAAAACAGACCCATAGCTAACCCTCCAACAGGTTTTTAGAGGCAATTAATTGCATGGGAGGAGTAGTTCATCTTTCTTCCACAGAGCAGCTGGTGGATTTGAGTCACATACCTCAGCACTGGCAGCAGAATTCCTTACCATGAAGCCATACTCAGGGCTCTGGTGGCCTACTGAAAAGGGAACTATGCTGTTAACCCAAAGGCTGTACCTTTGGGTTCAAATCTGTAAGAGAAAGATGGGCAATCTCCTCTGGTATAATCTACATCTCAGAAACCCAGTGGAGCATTAGCTGAGGGTTAGTTCCAAGTAGTGATAATGAGTTTAAGTTTTATGAGAGTGTCTCTAGGAAAGACTTTCTTTTCCTCTGTTGGCTTTAGAGAAGATCTTGTCTCAGCTTCCATAGGTCAGTGTTTTTCAGTTCTATGTTCTCTTATCATGTTTCAATGTTTCAGAAGAGATTAGGTTTAAAGAACACCACAGTGCATTTCACCTATCTTGTGGCATCCGCACTATCCCTGATATGTTAGAGCCCATTTCTACTCTCACTGTGTTGTTGAACTCTCTTGTTGTATGTCTTCCTCTCTTTCTTCTGAGCATGATATCCTTTTCCAAAGACTGGCCCATCCCAACAACATGCCCAACATGCCATAAGTGTCTTGGACAAGGTTTCACCATCTTTGCCTCTAAGGAACAAGCTGGGTGCACTTTCTCCAAGATACATTTGTTTGTTCATTGGCGGTTTGTGGGATAAGTGCTCTTCTCCAATACCATAACTCAAAGGTATCCATAATTCTTCTGTCATCATTATTCATTGTCCAACTTTCAGAAGCATGAAAAGTAATTGAAAAGATCACTGTTTCAATCAAGTGCAGCTTAGTCTTTAAACTGACATTGCTGCCCCCCCGGCAACTTGAAGAGGTACTTGAAAGCAGAGTTTTCCAGAACAAGATATCTTTTGATTTCTTGACTTCCTGTTTCAAGGGTGTTGATTGTGGGTCCAAGTAAGATGAAAATGTTAGTCTTCAGTCTTCTCCGCATCTCTCATGATGTTGCTTGTTGTCCCAGAGGCGACTTTTGAAGGCTGTATTCTTTAATTATTATTATACTAGTTATTTAAAATATTTAAATACATTGTTTTTCAGACCAGGTTCTTCCAATTTCCTTCATCCCCCATGTACCGAGTTATACAACCCCATGATTAATCCCCTTTTCCTCTCCGCACATCCTCATCCTTCTGAAGGCTGTATTCTTGGATCTTCTGCAGCAAGTGCCTTAAACCCTCCTTCCTTTCAACAAGCAAGGGTGTGTCATCTGTGTGACGAAAGTTGTTAATGAGTCTTCCTCCAATCCTGATATCATATTCTTCTTCATAAAGGAGTTAATATTCCAAAGCATATATTGGGAGTTGGGATTGAATCCATTATACAAGATAGACTATGATGGAGAGATCCTGCTGGATGAGAAAAGGAGGATGAAACAAATCCATAGAAAAATAATGAAGCCAGAAGGTCATAGGGCATCTGTCTGTGATAAGTTTGTGATTAGTAATCTGTGATAAGTAGAATTTTGGAAACTGTATGATGGATGGGATGGGACTAAGAGACACAGTGGATAAATATACACCTGTAGAAATCAAAATGGATGGCTTTTGACACGTGATAATAAAAGCTAGAGTTAAACTTTAGAATCTAATCTTGAAGTACCTGTGCTATTGTTCTTGTTGTTAGACGCCATCAAGTCAGTTACAACTCATAGGGAATTTATATACAACAGAACGAAGCAATACCTAATCCTATGCCATCCTGTGGGTTCTTGCTATGTTTGAGTCCATTGTTGTAGCTATTACATCAGTCCATCTCATGGAAGTCTTCCTCTTCTCCCCTTACCTACTTTTATTAAGGATGATGTCCTTCTCCAGGGGCTGGTTTTCCTGATCATGTGTCCAAAATATATGAGCCAACTATTAGAATCCAGGCTTCTTAGGAGCCTTCTGGTTGTACTTCACACAGGACAGCTCTGTTTTTGCTTCTGACAGTCCATGGTATATTTATTTATTTTTTTTTCCAACGTCATAATCCAAAAGCATCTACTCTTCAGTCTTCTTTATTTGTTGTTCAATTTTTGCATGTATATGAATGATACCTTGGATCGAGTGGAATTTAATCATCAAGGCAACATCTTTGCTTCTTAACACATACAAGAGGTCAAACACAGCAGATTTTTTTCAGTGTGATTAATTTTATTTCATGATTGCTGCTTCCATGGACTTTGATTTGTAGAGTTAAATAAGATGAAATTATTAACGACTTCAATCTTTTCTCCATTTGTCTTGATATAGGTTATTTGTTTAGTTGTGAGGACTTTTATGTTCTCTGTGTTGAGGTGTAAACCATCCTGAAAGCTTTAGTCTTTGATTTTTATCAGGGCTTCAAGTCCTCTCCACTTTCAGCAAACAAGGTTCCGTCACCTTGAAAATTGAGAATAGTTTACCTTCCATTAATCCTGATGGTGCATCTTCTTTTTGTAGTCAACATAGTTAACAAGTCCTACCTTGACTTTTATTTTCAAATTTGTGCAAAAGCATAGTATTAAAGATAACCACTTGATAAATATTTATAAAACATGATTACTGCAACCATGGAATGTGTTTTTCCATCTTAGTTCTGTATTTGGGGATTTAAGGCCTAGAGTTAGCCTATGGACTAGTGATCTAGTCTTAAGTCAACTTCTATGAGTTTAGGATGACACCACAGCCTCCAAATATCCATTTGTACAAAACTTTGAAAAGAATACAGTTATATCATAGTTTCACTTTCTCCTTGCAAAGTGGATTAATATCATGGTTAAAGACTCTGGCTCCATTAAATACTCATGAACCTTTGATACATACTGAAGAATCTGTCAACAACTGTTTTTATAAAATACTCTATTGTAACCAGTGTAAAGCTACCTTATCATCCAGAGCATACATTCTCAAGAGGTGCTATATGTTTGTCCTAAGTGGGCAAACATTTTTTTTTTTGGTGGGGCAAAATACCTTATATGTTCAACATGATCTTCCAAAAGACCATGATACATTTACTCTGTGTGTGCGTATGTGTATATGTATATATGTGTATATATATGTGTGTATATATATCTGTGTATATATGTATGTGTGTGTATATCTACATCTCTATATCTTATCTCTATCTCTGTATCTCTCTCTATCTCTATCATCTCTATCTCTATCTATCTATAGATCTATATCTATATATCTCTATCTCCATCTCCATCTCCATCTCTATATAGAGAGAAAGATAGTTGGTGTGTACCATCAAGTCAGAACTGACCTATAGCTAAGCCTTCTGAAGGTTTTTAGATGGAGTTAATCACAGGAGAGAATAGTGCCCATTCTTCTTCCAGGAGCAGCTAGTGGAGTCAAACCATGTGCCATTGGGATGGCAGCACATCTTCTTGCCATTCTGCCACCAAGCTCTCTTATTATTAGTAATATATTTTATAGAATGGAAAATTAGGAAGAAAATATTTGAAGAAAAATATGTGAAAGTATATTAAATAAACTAGTTGAGAAAAAGTGGTATAAGGGGGAATATTATTTTAGAAGTTAGAGTACTAATACCTATTTGATGATACTTAATGAAATATTAACATAATGTACTACTTTTTCCAAGATAAAAAGGAATCCAGTATTTTTTTATTTTAGAAAGTGTTCAATATTTAAAACTACCAGAAGACTCCTTAAAAAATAACACTGTCCTTGGTGCACAGGTATCTTACTCTCTCAAGAGTTTTCCTTTGTGTACAGTTTTGTCTTACTGGTATGCATATTAACATTCATATCATTGTGTCTCATTGATGTACATAGCGTTTGGTTTTGTGTGTATATGTTTCAAACTTTCATTGACATTATATTTTATACAATCTTTCTCATACACTGTGTTTTATAAAATTAATCACTATTGGACTATGCCTACCATTGTTGTTGTTACGTTCTGATGAGTTGCCTGCTACTCTTAGCGACCCTATGTACAGCAGCCCTAAAGCCTGCCAATCTCACTGTCTCCAACACACTTACCCGTATTACTCCAGTCACTCAATCAATCCATCTCATCGAGGGTCTTCCTTTCCTGCACTGTCCCTCCACCCTCCCAAGCATGGTGTCCCTCTCCAAGGACTGGTCTCTCCTTGAAACATGTACAAAGTATGTCAGATGAAGCTTCAGAATCCTTGCCTCCATGGAATAGCCTGGTTTCACCCTCTCCAGGAAGAACCTGTTTGTTTTCTTAGCAGTCAATGGAATATTCCTACCATTACTGTCTTTTTAGGTAGGTACCCAGCAGATCTTTCCCATTTAGTTTATCCCCTCCTTCCACCCACCAAATCATGTGACTCTGTAATTTACCCCTTACCTATCCTCACCCCTCTGTTCTTACCCCTTCCCCTTTTGAGTACATTTTAAAAGAGGATAATGATCCGATTTAAGAGTATTGACCAAACCAAGTTCCTGTAATTCTCTCTGATGTGTTAAACCTGTGGATGAAAGTGAGACAGACTATCTTGTTATCCATGGCAAAAACTCAGGAGCCTTCAGTCTCCAGGCATGTATTTCTGAGTGGTTTAGACCCTTCTCTGCTTTATACTTTATTTCACTTCTATTTCTCAAAGTCTATAAATCTTACTGTGGATCTAATCTTCTTAGTCATGTGTTGGTACATGTAGGCAATTACAATACTGCCTCTGTGTAGGAAGTAAAGCCATATTTTATGATGTGTTACAATCTTGATTTGACTATGATGTTTATAGCAGTTGCTTCCCATGGTAATTGGATCAGATCCTTTAAAAATAGTGCTTTCTGTATGCTCTATAATTCTTTTAGAATATTACATGTCTGTTTTCATTATTGTTATTTCATAAACTTGCTGGGAAATTGCTCTTTCAGTTTTATTAATCTACCTTTTTTGTGTCTGAATAGTGAAATCACATAATTTTTAAGTATAAATATATTGAAATGGTTTTATTTTTATATTCAATATCACATATCTTGACTTTATTAAAAGTCAGTAGAATTTTCTTGGAAAATTTGTGTAATGTAAGGGAATAGTATTATAAGTAGTAAGCTTATACACAGTGATTTCACCACTGGAATATCATATCAACTTTGATAAATGAAGAACGGGTTTTAACTTTTACAGTGTCATACAGGCAGTTCAGGCTAAAAGGAAAGGAAAATGTATCTCTGTTTAGGCAAAAATATAAAGTAAACTTTTTTGCCTGCCTATGCCTAAATTTAGACATTCTTTTGGTACTCCCTGCTTTCAGCCAAGATCCATCCAACATTAACTATAATATCCTTAGTACCACAGCCTCTTCTAAACCCAGCTTGAACATCAGGCAGTTCTCTGTTGATGTGTTGTTCCAGTCATTTTTGGATAATCTTCAGCAGATTCTTGTTTGCATCTGATATCCATGATACTGTTCTATAATTTCCATACACTGTCAGATCACCTTTCTTTGGAATGGTAACAAATAAAGATCTCTTCCAGTCAGTTGACCAGATGGTTGTCCTCCATATTTCTTGGCACAACTTGGTGAACACAGCCACAGCAGAGTCTGTTTGTTGAAATATGTTAATTGGTATTCCATCAATTCCTGGGCCCTTGTTAGTTGTTTTTTTCCCAGTTCTTTCAGAGCAGCTTGAACTTCTTCCTTCATCACCACAGGTGCTTACTCATATGTTGTTCCATGAACACTGTATGGGTCAAAATTGGGATGGGTGTACGATATGGATGTGTCCTATCTTCATAACTTTTCAATCTATATGCAGAACAGATTATCCAGGAGGCTGGGCTCTGTGAGGAGAAATGTGGCATCTGAACTGAAGGAAGACTCATCAACAATCTGTGTTGTGCAGATGACATGGCACTGCTTGCTGAAACTGAGGAAGATCTGAAGCACTTGCTGCAGAAGGTCAAGGACTACAGCCTTCAATAGGGATTGAAGCTCACCATCAAAAAAACAAATATTTTTTCACCACTAGGCCAATTGGCAGCATCATGATAGATGATGTGGTGAAGAGATTTAGATTATTAACAGCATTCATTTGCTTGGCTACTCAACACTCTTGGTACTAGCAGCCAGGAAATGAAAAGATGAATTGCATTATGAAAGTCTGCTGTCAAAGAACTCTCCAAAGTGCTGAAGAGCAATGATATCAGTCTGGAGACTAAGATGTGCCTGATGCAGGTCATAATTTTTGCAATTACTTGCTATGCATCAGAAAGCTGGACAATGACTGGGGATGATAGGAGGAGAATTGATACCTTCGACTGGTGCTGGAGAAGAGTATTGAATATCCATGGACTTCTAGGAGAACAAATAGGTTCATCTTAGGAAGGGTGAGATCAGGCTGCTCCTTGGAGGCAAGGATTCTGAAGTTTCATCTGATAAACGCTAGACATGTTGCAAGGCAGGATCAGTCTTTGGAGAGGGACATTATGCTTGGGAAGGTGGAGGGACAGTACAAGAGAGGGAGACTATCAATGAGATGGATTAATAGGTGATTAATTAGAGTAATTAGGTAATTAATAGTAATTAATCAAGTGACTTCTGGTAGTTCTCTGTTGATATGCTGTCCCAGTCGTTTTTGGATAAACTTCAGTAAAATCTTGCTTGCATGTGAAATCAGTGAGATTGTTCTGTAGTTTCTACATTC
>NW_006399823.1:11493286-11503432 GCF_000299155.1 Elephantulus edwardii | reverse complement strand
AACAACCACAACAATCCAGTGACTAGAGTAATGGGGATAGTTATGTCAGAGACAGTAAGATTGGCACAGAATAGAGCAGTGTTGTACATAGGCTGTTGTACATAGGATTGTTGTGAGTTGCAGGCAACTCGATGGCACATAACAGCCATAACATGCCTAAGTAGAACTTGAACAACAATTTTTTACATATTTGTTATTAGGTGCTATCAAGTCAAGTAGCAATCATAGCGACCCTACGAACAGAAGATCTGAACCCTGTTCTTTTCTGCTCCATCCTCATACTTCCTGACACACAAGATCCCATTACAGCAGTCACTGTGTCAATCCTCCTACTTGAGAATAGTAGATTTCATAAAAAGTAATTAATAGGCACTGGAAAGGATTTTGAATTATGTTACATCAGTAAATGAAGGTCTCAAAAGCTCTACTACCTCCTCAATATTAAGGGAGCTTCTACACTGAGGAACCAGCTCTTCTTCATTCATATTTTGGTGCCTTCTGAATTCAGGGCTAATCTTCTTTTGGTTTGTTAGATAGTTTTCTCTTGCTATTTCACTGTCCAATTGCTTAAAAGTAAATCTCTAAGGCCTATTTCTATCCTGTCTTAGTCTGGAAGCCTAATATAGTCAGCAGCAGTGACCATACTAGTATTTGAAGTACTTGTGGCATAGCTTACAACATCAAAACGACACACAAGCTACCAAGTTTGACAAACTGACAGATAAGTAGTGGTTACTACATTATATTACATTAGATTCTACTCCTAAGTAAAAAGGTTTGGATTCTAACACATATTTTGTGAGGGATACATTTCAATCTCTAGCGGTGATGAAATATCTATCTGTATGTTCTGAACAGAGACAGTGGTGGACACCTTGCCTGACCTAGAATCACTTGAGGATGTTGTTGGGTTTGTGTGAGGTGAAATGACTAGATTAAATTTAGGCATTTTGGTTAAGCTAGTGATTGATAAAAGCCTTCAAGGTGAGATGCTTTAGTCTGGAACTAGCTGTGGGTGGGCATGTGCTAATCAGCAGTCCTTTATATTTGTGGCCAATTTCAATTTCTAATCATCATATTATGGAGGATGGAAAATTTAGATGACAAAAAAATCAACAAAATGACTCAAACACTATGATTTGTTTCACTGTTTTGGTTCATATTTAAGCCACCACCTGGTTGTTTGATAGCAATATTTCTCATTGTTTCTCATTGGTAGTGACATAAGCTTTTCATATTCTTTCAAACTAAGATTTCTCTCTGACCTTTATTTCTGGTATCTCACAGTTCATTCAGGTTTTATCAAGTCCTTGTCACTTTCTAGTTCATTTTTTTCTTCTCCCTCAAGTCATTACTCACTTGGACTTCAACAAATGTTGTTATTGCTACCATCTGCTTCCAGTTTATACTGCAAACAAAAATAACAGAACCAACAATTATATTCTTCATTCTGTTACTAATCATGACCCTCTGAGCCAAGAATCTAGGAGTACATGCCAATTGCCTTTTTAATTAATTTAAGCTTAGATTATGTGGCTACTGTTAACTTGCTTCTCCTCTTCTCCACATCTTCTTTGTCTTCTCCACATAATTATTTTGACTGTCTGTAAGGGTGCTCAGATGGCTTAAAGATAAAAAACAATTTTAAAGGTAAATAGTTTGGATTCACCAGCTGTTCCATAGGAGGAGGATGGACAGTCTCCTATGTGATTCACTGCCTCCAAAAACTTACTAGAGGGTCAGTCAGCTCTGAGTCAGTTCTGACTTGATGGCACACAATAACAATATAGTTACAGTTAATGTTGTAGCATTAGAGAGATTCATCGACTATTATGCTTTAAACATAAAAAAAAATCAAATATACCTCCCTTTATTTGTGACTCACAGAAATTCAGTAGGACAGAGAATTGCCTTATCGAGTTTCCAATGTTGTAAATCTCTATTGAAGCAGATTGCCAAGTCTTTCTTGCATAGCATCTCATGAGTTAAGCTTCTAACCTTTAGGTTATTAGCTGAGCATTTAACCAGTGTGCTACCAGAGTCCATTTTTTCCTTAGACATGCTACCCTTTAAATGCCTTACCTGACAAATACCATTGTGATGTCTTAGTAATGTCTTCCACAACTTCCTGTTCATTGTAGCCTGCTAGGATGGTCACACTGTAAACAGTGTTGTCTCAGTTTCCTCAGAATTCCTAAACAAAATGTAACAAGTGGGTGACTTTAGTGAATAAACACTTTTTTACACTTATAGGAACTGGAAATCCAGATTCAGGATGATGATAAGGCTATATTCCTCTCTCTGCTCTATGGGAAGTTCCTTCATTGTCTTTTCCTGTGTCTAGTTGCCTGGTGGTTTTGGCATGATTCGGCTTTCAGATAGATCTTCATGAGAAATTTGACTACCTCTACCATGCCTACTCCCATGGGTCACTATCTTTAGGATTAGGATCCATACTACCTTACAATGACTCTGTTACTTAACTGCTAACAAGTGGAAAACTCCCTCTCTAAACTAAGTCATAAGATATAGAGGTTGGGATTTCAACACATTTTGTAGATAATGCAATTTAATCTGTAACAATTATTGTTATCATATACCCTAGAGTAATAACTGATCCATAGCTGACCTTCCAGGGTGGGTTTTCAGAGGCAGTTAATCACACAGGAAGAGTTTGCCATCCTTCTCCAGCAGAGCAGTTGGTAGATTTGAACCTCGTGCCTTCGGGATTGCAGCACAAATTCTTGCCACTAGGTCACCAGAGCTCCCTAACAATGATTATTGCTGTTATTGTTGGCTGTCCAGTCAGAACCAACTCATAGAAGACCCTTCAGTGGGTTTTCAGAGGTGGTAAATCACACCAGAGGATGTTGTCCATAAAATAAATTTAAGTCTTGAAGTAGAACTAGGTTCAAAGTTAGAACTTCATTTAACATTTTCACACTCTTACCATCTTTCTGTGAGCAACCTCAATTTCAGAACCTCTGTTTTTTTTCTTTAGCTGATTCAACTCAAACTCAACTCATTGCACTGAGTCAGAACTAACTCATAGCTATCCTTCCAACTAGTTCTCTGAGGCTATAAATCTCAAAGGAAGATATTACCTGTCTTTATCCCATGGAGCAGCTAGTGGATTCAAACCATGTGTTTTTTGGTTGACATCACAACTTCTTACCCACTAGGCCACCAGAGCTCCCGGACTGAATAGGAATAATGATATACAGACCACATAGCATATGTGAAGATTAAATAAAACAACATGTAAAAAACGCATTGTTAGAGAATTAACTTTCATTTCCTTCCCCTCACATTGCTACCTACATCCACAAAGACAGGATATTTATTCATCTCCTAATTTGGAGAGTGATAAACATTTTCATTTCTCTATCTCTCCAGTCATTGTTCCTCAAGTAGTTGGCAATTTGTTGGGACAAAAAGTGATATTCATTGGCTCTTATTTTCCAGGTGAATGGGAATACTGTGTGAAGGGTGAAGACAATTCTTTAGAGTTTCTCTTTTTAAGCCTTTCTTTCTTTGAGTGGTTGAGTCATCTATCTCTTGGTTCCTTCTGCACTTTGCTGTGAGAGACAAGCCTATGCTCCATGCCCTGCAGTTGTTTTAGTAAGATTACTTACAGATCCATATTCTACCTTTGTAGACCAGTCCAGGTAAGCCAGATCTCACATACAGATTCAAGGAGGTAGCAGGTCTAAGCCATTTTCCAATCTAAGTTTACAAAAGCCTGTTACAGTGGCATGTGGGGATTCTTGTACAAAGGATAACAACTGGAATTCATTGCATGTCTTGCTGTCTGTGCTCAACTAATCAGACTTTCCCAAGAGGGCAGGAGATATGAGTGATACTGTAAATCCAAAGTTCTCATCACAAATACTCACACAATGCTAATTCTCTCATATGTGCTAGATACTGACTTGCTGTCTGAAAGAAATCTAGATGGCAGTGATACCACCTGTTCATTTAACCTAAAAATCTAAAAAAGTAAAGAGACTTGATGGGAGACTCACTCATCCTGCTAACTTAGAATTACCAATTTATCTTATTTTCAGTGGACTGGCTTCTCTGACATGTATGTCACAGTGAGACACTAGATAATGACTAATGGCCTCAGCAGGCGAAAATGGCTTTATTCACAAACAGAGGTTCATTACACCGCTCCTGCCTATGCGGAAAATTTTGTTGGCTTCAAGTAAAAGATTCAGCCCTGATAAATACCACTGGTAAGAGGAAAAGTTTATGTTCTCATAATATGCTGGAACTGTACAACTTGTACATTCCACAGCATGATCCAGGCTCCAAAAAGAAAAAAAAAGGAAA
The DNA here is from genome assembly GCF_000299155.1 of Elephantulus edwardii. Lineage (NCBI taxonomy): Eukaryota > Metazoa > Chordata > Mammalia > Macroscelidea > Macroscelididae > Elephantulus > Elephantulus edwardii. Next base: position 11,499,097 of record NW_006399823.1, on the reverse strand, counting down.
AGGAAATTTATATATCTCTAAGGGTCATGTGAGACATTTTGCAAAAATGAGCCTGCCTTTTCACTTCCTCTTATTTTATGTTACTCTTTTCTTTATGCTCCATACTTATAGCCTGCTTCTTCTGAGTGACACAATATACTAAATTCTGAATAATTCTAGGTAATTGCATTTCTTTTGTACCCATAGTGGGAACTATGGATTCAGCATGACTCTTGGGGTCACCTCTATCTCTAGGGTAATTCATTGGTTCATTGATTTAAAAGCATTTGTGGTGACTGTTAACACCTGCTTATACAGTTAAGAGTTGAGCTTCTGTCCTATTGAACCCCCTCTACTCTACAGCTGAACTCCCCAATGGAACCCCTTTACTCTAGAGCTTCTACTCTTTTTTCTAATTATCATCATGCAAGTTTTATTTACAATATTTGAATATATTGTTTTTTACACCAGATTCTTCTAATTTCCCTCACTCCTCACCCATCAAACTGTACAACCCAATGATTACTCCACCCCACCTCATGCACATCCTCATCTCCCTGTTTCCATCTCTCCCTCTTGGATTCTTATTCTATAATAATGGTTTTATACAATATTTGTCCTTGTGGGACTGAGTTAGTTCACTCAACATAATGCTCTCCAGTTCCTCTTTCTTGTCACATCCTCTCCAACATTTATTACTTGCTGTCCTGTTAAACTTTGCCACTGTTACTAGAGTGAGATAGTACCTCATTGTAGTTTTGATTTGCATCTCTTATTGCCTGTGATTTGAAGTATTTCTTCATGTGTCTGTTGACCATTTGAATATATCTTCTGTGGAAATTTTTTTGCATATCTTTTGCCCATTTTGTAATTGGGTTGTCAGTCCTTTTCGTGGCCCAGGAATATTCTGGAAACTTTCATTATGAGACTCTTCCCCACACCCCCGCCCCAGTCATCTCTCTCTTTAAAAAAAACTTATACTAGCTTATTTACAATATTCAAATACATTGTTTCCCAGAACAGAGTCTTCCAATTTTCCTCACTCCCTGCCACCTATGTTAATCCCCCCCTGCACATCCTCATCCCTCTGCTTCCACCCTCCTCCTTTGTATTCTTATTCTATAATAATGGTTTTATACAATATTTGTTCCTGTGGGACTGAGTTAGTTCACTCAGGATAATAAGTTAGGTAATAATTTACAAAATCATTGCTCCTGCATGCTGCATTGTACTCCATTGTGTGAGTGTACCATAATTTCTCATTCCATTCATTTGTGGTTGGACATCTAGGCTGTTTCCATGTTCTTGTGATGGTTAATAATGCAGCTATGAACACTGGTGCATACGCTTCTGTTTGTGCCTCAGTTCTCATTTTCTCAGGGTGTACTCCAAATAGTGGAATATATGGGTCATATGGAATTTCTATGTTCAGCTTTTTGAGAAAGCATTAAACTGCCTTCCAGAGTAGTTTACCATTTTATAATCCCACTAACAATGTTTAAGAATTCCTAGCTTGCAACATCCTCTCCAACATCTATTACTTGCTGCCTTGTTAAACTTTGCTACTCTTACTGGAGTGAGATGGTTCCTTATTATGGTTTTGATTTGCATCTTGTTGCCAGTGATTTGGAGCATTTCTTCATATGTGTGTTTGCCATTCAAATATCTTCTGTGAAAATTCGTTCCATGTCTTTTGCCCATTTTGTAAATGGGTTATTAGTCTTTTTCTTGTGGAGGCCCAGGAATATTCTGTAAACTTTTGTTATAAAACTCTTGTCTGAGATGGTACTGTAGGTTCTCTTTTCACCCTGTAGGAAAAAGATTTTGATGCACAAATGGATTTAATAGTTAGAAGGTCCCATTCATCAATTTTATCCTCTTCAGATCGTACATTTCTGACTGTATTTGGCAGTCTCTTTATACCGTAGACTAGGGCTTCTAAGCTTGATCCCAGTTTGTTCCTTATGAACTTTATGATTTTGGGCTTAACTCTCAGGTCTCTGAGCCACCTTGATTTGATTTTTGTGTATGGTGCAAGATGTAGATCCTGTTTCAGGTTTCTGTACGTGAAAGTCCAATTTTTCCCAACACTATTTGTTGAAGAGGTTGCAAATTCTCCATTTGATAGCTTTGATTTCCTTGTCAAATATCAATTGACCATAGATAGCTGGGTCTGTTTCTGGGTTCTCAATTCTGTTCTATTGGTCTACGTACTTGTCATTGTACCAGTACCATGCTGCTTTGGTTACTACTTCTGTGTAGTAGGTTTTGAGGTCAGGGAGTGCTATGCTTCCTACCTTATTTTTCTTTCTCAGAAGTGTTTTAATTATTTGGGGTCTCTTGCCTCTCCAAATAAATTTGACAATTTCCTTTTCAATCTCTTTGAAAAATGAATTTGATATCTGGATTGGGATTGCACTGAAGATGTATATTACTTTTGGTAGGATTGTCATTTTCACGACATTGAGTCTTCCTATCCATGAAGAGGGAACCAAGTAAACTAAAACTGTTAACTATCTTAATCTCTTCACCATCTATACTGATGCTGCCGATTGGCCCAGTGGTCAAAATCTTTGTTTTCTTGATGTTTAGCTTTAATTTGTATTGAAGGCTGCAATTCTTGACCTTCTTCAGCAAGTACTTCAGACCCTCCTAAGTTTCAGCAAGCAGGGTTGTGCCATCTGCATAACACAGGTTGTTGATGATTCTTCCACCAATCCTGATGCCACAGTCCTCTACGTACAGCCCAGTGTCTTCGATGATCCGTTCTGCATACAGATTGAAAAGGTATGAAAACAAAATACAACCTAACCTCTCAATAATTACACTGAATGTGAATGGCTTAAATGCACCACTGAATAGAAAAAGAGTAGCGGGTTGTATAAAAAAAACCAAAACAACCCAAACTTACAATTTACTATTTACAAGAGACACAACTGAAAAGTGAAGATAAAGACTAAAAATAAAAGGGTATAAAAAGACATATCAAGCAAACGGCAAGCAGAAAAAAAGCAGGAGTAGCAATATTAATCTCTGATAAAACAGATTTCAACACAAAAACCATCACAAAGGACAAGGAAGGTCTCTACATAATACGTCATTAGAACAAGATGACATAAATATCTATGCACCAAAGTATAGAGCTGCAAAATATGCAGAGCAAACATTAACAAAAATGAAAAAAAGAAATAGACAACACCACTATAGTAGTAGGAGACTTCAATACACCACTTTCAAGAAAAGATAGAAGTAACAGGAAAAACTTTTTAAGTTCCTCTTGGTTTTTGCTTGTAGAATCCTGTAATTCTTCAAGTTTGTCTTTTACCCATTGAAAATATTCAGTCATTGTTCTTTACAAGGTTGTGTCAGAAAGTTCTATCAGACACTCTGTCTTCAGGAAATCCATTGATACTGTGTCACTTTTGGGAGGTGACATCTTGTTTTGGGTTTGGGTAAGGTGTAAAGTAGTCTGCTTCTTCTGTGACACTGTTGTGGTAGTGTTTTTCATGCTCTAGCAGGTTCTTGATGTAAAAACCTTGGCTCAGGAAATCACTGCTTCAGAAGAGGACAGGGAAGCTACCCTGCCTGAGTTTCTCTCTGAGCTTTTGACTAAAAGCAAGACTTGCTTTAATTGGGGAGAGATAGGACCTGTGAGTTAGCAGTCTTCTCTGTCAGCCAACTGCTGTAGCTAGGTTAGGCAGATCCAAGATGTCCAGGACTAAACACAACTCTAGCTCTTGGAAGGAAGAGGAAATGGGATCACCTGTGATATTGCTGTCTCTGGCGCAGTTCAGCAGGGTGGCAGCTGGTCATCTTCCAGATGGCCAGGTGTCCAGGTGTCAGTGCCAGGTCCTCCAGGCAGTGAGTAGAAGCTTTCTGGTCATGGAGCTGTGGGGAGAGGTCCTCCAGGCAGTGGGGCTGAGGTGTTCTGGTGGCTGGAAGGAGCACCCAGGTAGAAGGGCCAGGTACTCCAGGTGGCAGGTTCAGGGATCCTAGTGGTGGAGCTGGGGTTACCAGGCCAAGGGGCTGGGGACCTCCAGGCAGGGGAGCTGGGGGACATCCAGGCAGTGAGGCCTTGGTCTAGTGCTCCAGGTAGGAGAGCAGTCCAGGCCTAACCAAGAACTTCCACTTCCTAAACAACATGCCTCTGGAAACTTTATGAACTTTGATAAATGTTGATAGTTAAAGAAAGGTTTCAGGTTCATGGGGTCACTGTGAGTTGTGCTTTAAAATCATATTTCACTTTAACTCAAGTCCACAGATTTCTTTCTTCTCAATTATGGTGGTTTTCTTAACTGCCACGTAACCTTTTATTATGGACCAATTTATTTTGTAATGGAGAAATGTATCTATGTTTTATGATAGAATAGACAATAAACCATGCTTTATTTGTATCCCCTTTACCTTCTAGATGCTACAGTAACACAAAATGAAGTGTCTTTATAAGCACATGGTGAGATAATTTATCACAGAAAGTTCATTTTTTTCTCTTTGAACTTGTAAATTAGATTTATAGTGAGAGTCCATTGAAAATATTCTAAAGGTGGCTTCAAGATCTAAAGAAATACATATTTTAATCACATTGAAAAGGTCTAAAACACATTTTCTCCTCATTTATTGACATGGTACACTATATATATTAAAAAAAGTTGTTATAGAAAAATTGATATGCTATATAAAAGGAAAATGACTATATCATTACACAACTTTCAAATTCTATCATTATATACCTACCAAACCACCCAAGTTGACACAGAACCTTACCTGTCACAACTAGTGTTATTTTGAGCTTATACACTAACATTTGTTATTATCAGATGCAAATTATTAATATGCAAAATAGTATATTTTTATACTTTTTAGTGAATGTCAAATAATAAGATAGTGAAGAATGCTAGAAAGTTGTAGTTCAAACCACTAAATCAATTTTAACTTGGAATTAAAGTAGATCTAATTTTTTTAAGTTTTACTACAGACTAAGAAGAAAATAATTTTTTTTATAAAGCAAACTACTGTGAAAATACAGAAAATACAATTAAGAATCTCTTTATGACTTCACTTATGTTTTCATATGAATGGTTGAGGAGAATTGATGCCTTTGAGCTCTGGTGCTGGAGAAGGGTACTGAATGTACCATGGACTGCCAAGAAAACAAACAGATTGATCCTGGGGAGGGTTAAGCCAAGCTACTCCTTGGAGGCATGGTTTCTGGGGCTTCGTCTGACATACTTTGGACATGTTGCCAGGAGGGACGGGTCCTTGGAGAGGGACATCATGCTTGGGAGAGTGGAGGGACAGCGCAGGAGGGGAAGACCCTCAATGAGGTGGATTGATTCAGTGACTGGGGTAATCGGGATGGATGTGTCAGAGGCAATGCGATTGGCACAGGATAGAGCACGGTTTAGGGCTGTTGTACACAGGGTCACTATGAGTCATAAACAACTCAACGGCATATAACAACAACAACAACAACAACAATCATGAAAGCATTTCAAGACTTCTCAGCTGATTAAAGAAATATTAAGTAGATGATGACGTAAGAACTGAGACCTGAAGCATTGTAAGATTATGTTTAACTTTTAAGAAAATAGCAAATAGTTTTCTATAACAATTATCAGTTTTCAATGCCAACATAATTATGAGAATTCCAATTTTTCTGATTTCTAATAAGACTTTTTTTCCTCTCTTTTTTCTTGTAATTGTTTTAAAGAAGAGTGAAGAGATATTTCTTAATTTGCATTTCCCTGATTCCTAATCATATTGAACATCTTTCACGTGTTTATTGGCTATTTTTTATTTTATTTTATTTTTTTAATAATTTTAATGAACATA
>NW_006399823.1:11484176-11487961 GCF_000299155.1 Elephantulus edwardii | reverse complement strand
TTCTCCTCATAGAGCCCAGCCTCCTGGATAATCTGTTCTGCATATAGGTTGAAAAGGTATGGAGATAGGACGCATCCCTGGCGTACGACCTTCCCAATTTTGAACCATGCAGTGTTCCCTTGCTCTGGTTGCAATGAGGATTGAAAAAAATATACTTTCTTAAATTTCATCCTTTAATATTGTATAATATCCTGTATTCCTACTAATATATCTTGCTTTAAAATTTACTTTATCGTGATATTAATAAAAAAACATATGCTTTCTTTTCTTTTTATGCATTGTCCTTTTAACTTCATTTGTTTAAAGTAAGCTTCTTCTAGAAAGCATCTAATTGTATATTGGTTTTTCATTCCATTTAAAAATCTTTGTTTTTTAAATTGAAGTATTCAGATAATTTACACCTAACTTTATTATTAAAATGTTTGCCTTTAAATATATTATTATTTGTTCAACCATGCATTCTATCTATTTTTGTTAGTTTTCTTTTTCTTGCTTTTTTAAGATTAATGAGGTTTTTTTTTAATTCTATCTTATTTCCCTTCTTGGGCCTGTTAACTATTGTTATAGATTGACTTATGTCCCTTTTCCCCCTTAAAAGTGTCAACTTGGGCAAAGCATTTTTATCAGGGCTATGATGGCATAGTGGTAAGGCCACACTGCTAAACCAAAAGCACAGTGTTTGAACCCACCAGCTGCTCTGCTGGAGAAAGATGTGCAGTTGCTTCTTGTGTAATTTCCAGTTTCTGAAAACCAGATGGATGATCAACTATGAGTCAGTTGTGACTCAACAGCACATAACAACAATGTTTCTGTAGTTTGTAAACCCTAACCTTTATGTTGTTAAATTGGTAGGCTTACTGGAAGTTAATAAGGCAAGATGCAAGACTAGATTTTGGGATATGGACAAGAACAGACAACCTAGTAGAGATGAGAGGTACATATGACCACCATCTATCCTGATGTTGCCTATGCTGGAAGATACTGCACTGTAGGTTTGTATCCTTTCTCCACCTAGTCAATCTGTATGATAAGCAAATAATTCAAGAAGCTGGACTCTATAAAGAAGAATTTCGCAGAAGGATTGAAAGATGCCTTTTCTACACCCAATGACATGCAGGTGACAGAACCTTACTTAGAGAAAATGAAACCTTGATGCACTTACGGCAGAAGATTAAAGACTATATGTATTACATCTCAACATCAAAGAAGCACAAATATCAACCACTGGACAAATATTAGAGACTGATGTTGTCAACTTTGATTTTACTTGAATCCATAGTCAACACTCATCATAGTAGCAGTAAGTAGGAAATAACACAACCTATTGCATTGGGCAATTCTATTGTCAAGGATTTTAGTTTAAAGACTAAGGTGCACTTGATCCAAGCCATGGTATTTTCAGTTGTTTCCCGTGCAACTGACAGTTGAACAATGAATAAAGATGACAAAAGAATTGAAACCTTTTGAATTGTGGTGTTGACAGTACTGATTATCCCATGGACTTCCAAAAGAACAAGTACGTCTGTTTTGGAGGAAGTGAAAGGAGGATGCTCCTTCAAGGCAAGAACTTTCTCTTATGTTTTGGGAATGCTGTCAGAAGGGCCAAGGCCTTGGAAAAAGACATGTAGAAGGCCAATGAAAGAGAGGATGGATTGACACTATACTGCAGCAATGGGCTGGATCATGGTGGAAATCCTTAGGGGATACCCTTGCACAGGGTAGGGCAAGGCTTCAGTCTGTTGCTCATAGGTCACTGTCACTGTGAGTTGTGCTTTTCTAGAGGGACTTAACAAAAACAAATAGATGGGATATTGGAGACTTTATGCTTGTGAAGATCTTTCCACTCTGACTCAGGGGAATGTTAGCTATTCTTGGCTCTCTATGTACTCCAGGAATTGTTTTGCCTACTTTTTGATGAATCTTTCTCTGAATTCAATATCTTCTCTACATATAAGTTAATACTTGGTCAGTGACACAAAGGGACCCCTCCTCAAGTTGCTTTTCCTTCTTTGTTATTCTGCCCTAGACACTGTCTACCTTAGTCTTCCCAACTTTGGAGCCCTGTCTCCTCCAATTAGTGACTGCTAGGCTGTGCTTCGGTTCTCTGTTTGCATGGAGACCTGGCACCTCTCCAGGCAATGAGCTGGGGCGTTTCCAAGATTCATCTCATTTGTTTTCCTTCTTTCATGGATCACTGTCCTGTGCTGCCTGCTGTCCCATGTTTGAAAACTGTTGTTTTATACATTTTGCCTAGTTTTCTAATTGTTTTAGGCAGCAGAATAAATCTGACCCTGTTATTCTATCATGGCCTAAAGCAAAGTGCCATCATTTAGCATTTTAATGCACATTCTCTCTGTGTGAGAACTCATATATTCTTTCAAAATAAGGTGGTACTATACAGAGTATTTAATCTTTCCTGCTTTTTTAACAATATATTTTGAAACTATTTTTCTCTGTTAATACATAACAGGATTTTTTTCTAAATTCATGTGACCCTCTGTATTTCTAATAATGTGCCTCTTTCTTTCCCCAAATATACAAGAGCATGCTTCTGGGTGTTGTTTTTTTTTGTTAGCCCTACGTTCTCTTTCTTCTTTCTCTCACAATCTTGACTTTCTCACCCCAATCTCCTCTTCTTGCCATGTTGAGAAACGTAAATTTGATTTGGATTTAGGTTAATCCATATCACTATGCTAATTATTAATTGTTCTTTTTGGAGCAACACTCCTCACCTGCTTGGCCACCAGAGTTCCCTAATTATTCTAACTCTTCCCTGTTTACTCTGTTGCTTTCAAATTTTACCTTCAGAACAATGCAGTACATAGCATTACTCCATTAAGAAGTGATTCAGTGAATATAAATTGGGAGGTAGTATGTTGTTATTGTTGTTGATAGTTACCAGTCAGTTGGTTCTAACTCATGGCATCCTCCTGATCAACCTAACACAGTCTTGTCCAATCTTGTGCCATCCTCAAAGTGGCCAGCATCTTCTATGACATTATTGGATTACTGTGTCAGTGCATCTCTCCAGAGCTCTTGTTGACCTTCACCAGCTATGATGCCTTCCTCTAGTGATTGGTCCTTCCTGGTGATATGTCCTAAGAAACTGAGTTGGACTGTAGTCTGTTATGATCTATAATGTTTTTATTGGATAATTTTCAAAAGTAGATTGTCAGACATTTCTTCCTAGTATGCCTTAGACAATCTACTTAAACCTTCCTGCTGTGAGTTACAGTTGTTGTTGATTGCCATTGAGTCGAGCACAACTCATAGCAACCCTATGAACAAAAGACCTGAAGCCTTCCTATAACAATCATCTTTTCTCAAAGTTCATAGAGTTTCCAGAGGCTTGTTGTTTAGGAAACGGATGCCACTCTAGGCTAGTATAAATACTGATAGCACAGTAATAACATGAAACCATAAGAAAACCACCAGAGTAGGACAAACTGACCATGAATTATGGTGATTAAGAACTTGGGCTCTTTTTTTTGTTTGACTCTCCTTGTTTGGATGCAATACTTGCTATGTTGTGATTTCCACCTATTTACTCTGCAACTTTCTGCAAGTTACTTAACTTCTTTGTGCATCAGTGTCTGAACTATAAAACAAAGCCAATAAAAGGAATTAGCCAATTATAGGAATGTGTTTTGAGTTTATGAATTCATACAGGTAAAATCATAAGAGCAGTGCCTAGAACAGAGTTAAACAAGAAACAAATATCACAGTCTGAGTTTAGCCTTAGCTCTTAAGCCTTGAAGTATATGTTGTTGTTGTTGTTATGTGCC
>NW_006399823.1:11480239-11484076 GCF_000299155.1 Elephantulus edwardii | reverse complement strand
TATCAGTCCCATTTTACAGCAGTGGCACCATGCAATATTTGTCCTTTTGCGACTGAGATATTTCACTCAGCATAATGTCCTCCAGGCTCACCCATTTTGAATAATATTGAATGAATTCTTTGTTTTTCAATGCAGCATACTATTCCATTGTGTGAATAGACCACAGTTTCTCTACCCATTCGTTTGTTGATGGGCACCTGGGTTGTTTCCAACTCCTTGCTATTGTGAACAGAGATGCGATAAACATGGGTGCGCATATATCTGCTTGGATGTCTGTTATGGTCTCTTTGGGATATATTCCCAGTAGTGGAATTGCTGGGTCAAATGGTATCACTATTTGCAACTTTTTGAGAAAGCGTCATACCGCCTTCCACAGTGGTTGCACCTTTATTGGCTATTTTTACTTCTGGTATAATATTTACTCAATTCCTTTGCTTGTTTTCAATAGAAGGTGTCTTTTTGGTGTTAAAAGGGAGTTGTTTATATTTTCTTAGTGTTAAAACTTTCCTTATCAGATATGTTATTCTGTATGCCATTAAATCTATTCTGACTCATAGTGACTATTTGACAGAGTATAACAGTCCTTTAAGGTTTTCTAGACATTAGCTGCCTCTGAAAAGCCAATGGATCATCACCTATGAGTCAGTTACAACTTGAAGGCACACACCAACATAACATAAATGGGAGCAGATTGTTAAATCTTCTCTTTAATGAAACTTTTGGATGAGTTTGAACCACCAATACTTTGATTAATAGCTGAGTTCTTAACCATTGTACTATATGGAAACTTTTGTCAAATACAGCTCATAAAACTCATTACTATTAAATGGGAACTGGCTCATAACTGATACCTACATCCAGCACCATCCTCACCCTTCAACACCACCCCCTATCTCCTATCTCCACCTCTTACCACCCAACATAACCTCCAACTCAACCCCCACCCTACCCCTACCCTGCAAAATATTTCTGAGGCTAAATCTCAAGGATGAGTTTCACCATCTGTCTGCAGAGAAGCTGCTGATGGATTTGAACTGTCAGGGATATGGGTCCTTTGGATAAACAGCAACCAAATAGACTTGATCATCCGAGCTCTCTTATCAGGTACATGTTATTGTTGTCATTTGTTGTCCACTTGGAGCTGACTCTTAGCTAGTTTTGAGAAGTAGTAAATCACTAGAGAAAAGATTGCCCATCCTTCTCACACAGAGCAGCTGGTGGATTTGAACAATTTGCTTTTGGAATTGCAACAGTCTTATAACTAGGCCACCAGAGCTCCCAACAGCTATAATGTTCCTTAAATTTTTCTTTGAACTTGTCAATTACTTGTTTACTTTGTCGATAAATTTCTTTAGTAAACTAATTTTTAATTTATGGTATATATTTAAGAGAGATGAAAGCAAGAAAACAAACAAAAACGTGTACAACAATGTTCACTGTAAGACACATAAGATGAAATGATGAAAATAGTCTAAGTGTTCATCAGGAGAACAATAGTTAAAAAGATATGATAGACATATACTATGAAATTTTACTCTGTTACAACATGAAATGAAGTTCTGATACACACTAAAGCATAGGTGAACTTGAAAACATACTGAGAGGAGTAAGTCAATCACAAAATAATGCATATTTCTTTGATCCCACGTATAAGATACATCTATAGTGAGAAAATATAGAGAGACCATGCTGACTAGTGTTTATCAGGTGTGAGATGGAGTGGGTATTCATTGCTTAAGGGATGCTAAGCTTCTGTTTTTCATGATGGAAAAATATGGAAATAAATAGTGGTAGTGAGTGCATTGTATGGTGACTGTAACTGATGTTACTAATTTGTACATGTAAAAATTTCAGTATTTTTTTTTGTTATATACATACAACAAAATGAGACCTAAAATAAGCTAAAGATGTTCACCTGGTAGGATTTTTAGAGATTTAAAAATTGGAGTTATTGTTTCCCCTAAACATGAGTTGTGATGTTCTTCTGAAGAGTTTAAAATGTTCACTTGAGTTTTGATAGGTTGTGGTAAATAAGGGCACTATACAATGGTAATTATTGTTATGAAACAAAATATGTGTGAAAGACTGAATCAAAAATAAATAGAAAAGGAAAAAATATTTTCTGATTCAGAATCAGAAGCAACTTGATGGTGATGGGTTTCCTCATTTTGGTTATCAACTATTAGGGAGCTTTGGTGATTTAGTGCTAAGAAGCTGTGCTGCAATCTTGAAGGCGTGCAGTTTGAATCCATGAGCAGCTCCAAATAAGAAGGATGAGTAATCTCCTTTTATGGGATTAACAGCCTCTAAAAACCCACTGAAGACTCACTATGGATTGCTACTAACTTGATGGCACACAGTAAATAAACTAAAAAAAGCCCTTAAACTCTTTGACACTGTGTCAGAACCGATTCATGCCAGAACTGACTCATACTCTCCAGAGAATTTTTGGAGGCCTCAATTGCGCAGGAAGAGAGTGCCAATTTTCTCCTGGAAAGTTGCTGGAGGATTTACACCTCCAAAGAGACATGACATTTGGATCACCATATATCCCCTACCACAACTCTCCAATAGAATATAGGAAAATTACAAATATTTAATTGTTTCTTGAATTCTACAAAAGCAATTTGCTTTAATTCTATAATGGGGTCCATGGGTGATACAAAAATTTGTCATATTCACTCTTCATGGAAACAGTAGGGCACCCAGAGATACCTCAAAAGAAAGGCATAATGATGCTCTTCTAAAAAAAATCAGTCAAGTCCCCATTGCCTATTCGTTCACACTCATCCATCTGCCCACTAATCTCTTTTGTCTTAGTGATTTCTTCTTTATTCTTCCTTACCCCCTCACTCCTTCCCCTTTTGAACAGTTATACATATTTTGTACCTATTTGTTGATTGCAAAGATACTGTCCTTATCGAAATTCATTCAAGGTTTGTCCTTCTTTACCTGGTCCTTAGAGTGATAATACTTACAGATTGATAGCACCTGTGGTCCTAACAGTCCATAGGTCAATAGCAAGTAATTATTAAGATACAATGTGTAGAAATGGTTGTATAAAATGAACTAAACATGAATTAAACAACGTATGTGAAAGTTTGTATAAATAGAAATGATTATACAAAGCATCATCATCATAACCCACCCCATGAAATGCTATATTGCTTAGTTCTACTTCAACACATGGGGTCTCCATGAGTTGAGATCAACTAGACTACAGCTTGTTAAATCTTGATTTGCTAATAATTTGTTAAGTTTTTTTTTAATATGTTCAAAAGGGGAAAAAAGAATTAGTTGTCTGTATTCATGAAGGATGTCTGTAATTCTTTTCAGGTAAATATTTATCTATTTGGTATCAAGGCAACCTTGACCTTTAGGAAATTTTCTCTTCTATTTGACTTTCTTGACAAGTTTGTGTGCAGTTGATGTTATTCATTTATAAGAGTTTGGTTAAATTCCCCATGAAAGATATCTGGTCCTCGAGGGTTTTTTTTCTCTGGGAGAGATTTTAACTATAATTGAAGATATATTTATTTTGTTTGTTTTTCTTCAGACTTAAACTATTAAAGCTATTTCTTTAGGCTTATGCAGATGATCTGTTTTTTCCTCCCTTGAGTAGTTTGGGAGCTTGGGAATGTAAAGAAAGATATCTATTTTATTGAACTTGTTGCATTTGTTAGCTTAATATTACTTATAATATTCCCTTATCATCTTCTTAATATCTATAGAGTTTGTGTACTGATGTTCCATTTCTCATTAGTGATTTGGTTTTCTGGTTTTCTTCCCCTTGAATTTGTGCCTTCTCCATTTAGGGAGTTCTAGTACCTTAGTGGT
>NW_006399823.1:11476620-11478502 GCF_000299155.1 Elephantulus edwardii | reverse complement strand
TTGAAAACAGTTTGGTGTTTTCTAAAAAAGTTGGGAACAGAAATACAATTTGACCTAGCAATTTCACTACTGAGAATAAACCCACAAAGAAACCAGAGCCACGACACAAACAGATGTGTGCACACCAGTGTTTATTACTGCATCATTCACAATAGCCAAGAGATGGAAGCAATCAGAGTACCCATCAACAAATGAATGGATAGGAAAACTATAGTACATTCACATAATTAAATATTAAGCCACATTTTAAAAAATGAACTCTTACAATATTACACAACATGGGAGAGCCTGAAAGACATTGTGCTAAGTGAAACATCTCAGTCACAAAAGGACTAATAACACTGCTGTTGTAAAATTGGACAGACATGGGGGGATTGGCGAGAGACTGGGAATATAATTGATAGATAATGAACACTGCCTTAGAACAGTTGAGAAGAACTGACCGAAAGGAATATATGATTAGACGTTATGTGTATGACAACAATTTAGAACAAGGGTGCATTGTGGAGTGGGTTGGAGAAGAGCTGGGGAAGGAAACGTTCAACAGTGGAAAAATTTTTTTAAAAATATGATGATTAAGTGAAGAAAACTATGATATGACTATAAAACTTGTTGTTAGGTGCTGTCAAGTACAATTTATAGTAACTCTATGAACAACAGATCTAAACCTGTCCTATCTTGTTCCATCGTCATAATCTCTGACATACTCCAGTTTATTACTGCAGTCACTCTGTTACTCTTTCTTGATAAACTTCTTCCTCTCTTTCACTGACCCTTCATCTTTCCAAGTATGATGTGATCTCCAAGGAAGAGCCTCTGTTAGTGACACACCCAAGTAAGTGAGACAAAGCTATGTGATTTTTTTTTCCCCAGGAGCACTCAGGCTACCCCATTTCAAAAATTTATCTGTTCTTTAGCCAGTTTATAGGATGTTCACTGCTCTTTTCCAATATCTCAGTTCAAAGACATCAGTTCCTCTTCTGCCATCCTTATTCATTGTCCAGCTCTCAGATGCATAGCAAGTGGTTGAAAGGATCATGGCCTGAATCAAGTACACCTTAGTACTCATACTGACATCATTGCCCATCAATAATTGGGAGAGGTCCCTGACTGCACACTTTCCCAGTACAATACTAAGGGATTGTTGATTGCGGATCCAAGTAAGATAAAGTTGTTGACAGCTTCAATCTTTTCTCCATTACTCATGATATCATCTATTGGTCCAGTGGTGTAAAGTTTTGTTGTCTTGATGTTGAGATTCAATCCATATTGGGTTTTCATTCATTCATTCTTGCACATTTTCCTTCCTCCTGCTCTTCTCCCCCACCCCAGTCCACTTTGCAATGCCCCTCATGTTCCAAATATATTCTGTTCAGATAGTTTTTCTCCTCATCTATTCCAATACAATGTTCGTTATCCACATTTTTCCTACTCTCCCTCCAAGCTCCCATATTAGTCCTATTTTGTAACAGTGGTTTTATGCAGTAATTGTCCTTTTGTGACTGAGATATTTCACTCAGCAAAATGTCTTCCAGGATCTCTTATGTTGTGTAGTGTTTTACAAGTTCATTGTTTTCCAATGTTGTGTAATGTATTCTTTGATCTTCTACAGCAAGTACTTCAAGTTCTCCTCACTTTCATCAAGCAAGGTTGTGTCATCTGTATAATGTAGGTTGTTTAGGAGTCTTCTGATCCCGATGCTACAGTCTTCTTCATAGAGTCTAGCTTCTTGAATAATTTACTTAGCATACAGATTGAATGTTAATGTTAATGTTAAACCAGGTAGTTTTCTCTTGCTTTGGTTGCACAATAGCCGGGATGGTCTAAGTATAGATTTTAAATGTGTACAATTAATGTTATCCATAATTTGTTATGATCCACA
>NW_006399823.1:11453967-11475820 GCF_000299155.1 Elephantulus edwardii | reverse complement strand
GTTTATATACATTGGTTTTTACCAGATCTTTCCCATTTGCACCCACCTCTCCCTCCACCCATCAAATTGTGTGACTCTATGAAGCATTCAGGATTTTGCCAATAACATCTCTTAGAAGTGTAACTTGTGGCTTGAATTTGTTTTTCAGTTCTTTCAGTTTCGGAAATGTTAAGTGAATTCTTTTTTTTTATTCTCCAATTCCAGCTCTTTGCTCATTCCATTATGGTACATTGCCTTATCTTGTCAAGCTGCTCTTTGAAATCTTCCATTCAACTTTTTAACTTTAGCATTTTTTCCCCTTATTTTGGCTTCTCAATGCTCAAGTGCAATTTTCAGGATCTCTTTTGACATCATTATGGGTTTGTTTGGTTTTTTCTTCTTTCTTTCTTTTAAGTTGTTATTGCCTTTGAGTCAAGCATGACTCATAGCAACCGTATGAACACAAGGCCTGAAGACCCTCTATAACTATCGACACTTATCAAAGTTGATAGAGTTTCCAGTGGCATGTTATTTAGGAAGTGGATGCCATTCTTGCTTCCAAACTTGTCATAGTATGTTATTGTTATGTGTCAATGAGTCACCTGTGATGTATAACAGCTCTGAACCCTTCCCTGTCCTAAGCCAGTCTCACTAACTCTTACACACCACACCCTCACCCCAGTTACTGTATCAATCCATTTTATCCAGGGTCTTCCTCTTCTGTGCCCTTCCCTTCTGAGTATGATGTCCTTCTCCAAAGACTGATCTCTCCTGGCCATGTGCCCAAAGTAAGTGAGGCTGAGCTTGAAAATCCTGGCCTCCAAGGAGAGATTTTGTTTCACCCTCTCCAAGACAGACCAATTTGTTTTCTTGGCAGTCCATAATGAGTTTTTTTCCCCTCTTCCTTTTAAGTTAGTATTAGTTAAAAACCTTAATGATCTTTTTTGTATTATTCTTAAATAAACTGGCACTAAATTAATTTTGGGGTTCAGCTCAGTTTATGTGATTTTTAATCTTTTGTCTAAAGACAGATTCTTTTTGTGACATGATTTCACAAATTTGAAAAATAACTTACAATATTTTGCTGTTCTGAATTTTATTCCATTTGGATATATTTGGCTTCAAGTTCACTTCATTTTCACCCACTGTGGCTGAGAAACCCTTTGTGTATTGCTGAAACACAACCCCCATATTCCTAGAAATTAATGTTTAATATGAGTTTGGATAGGGAGCTCTGCTGGCTTAGCATTAAGGAACTCTGCAGCAATCCTGAAGGCATGCAGTTCAAATCCACCAGCCTCTTAGGCAGGAGAAAGATGGGCAATCTGTCAGCTACATGTTGGTTCCAACTCCATAATACACAACAACAACAACATTGGCATGAGTTTGGATACATAGGTGAAATAGTACTAACAAAATGGAACTGAGTTTTTACACTCTTTGGACATTTTTTTTTAAAAGAAGCTTTATTAAGGGACGCTCTCTGGGCTTTTATGTTACATATCTCTCTATGAAGATGTTTTTTGATGTTATGTGCCATCAAGTCATTACTGACTCAAGTCAGAACAGAAACCCCCAAGAGGTTCTCAGTGGCAGTAAATTACATAAGAGGAGATTGCCTATCTTTCTCCCACAGAATAATGGGTAGATTTGAATGATGAGTCTTTGGATTGGTAGCATGGCTCCTTACCACTGGGCCCAAAGTTGTTGTTATTGTTGTGTGTCATTGAGTTACCTGTGACTCACAGTGACTCTGTGTATAACAGCCCCAAACCCTGCTCCATCCTGTGATAATCTTATTGTCTCTGATACACCTACCCCATTACCCCAGTCATTGAATCAATCCATCCCACTGAGGGACTTCTTCTCCTGTGCTGTCCCTCTACCCTCCTAAGCATGATGTCCCTCTCCAAGGACTGGTACCTCCTTGTAACATGTGCAAAGTATGTCAGATGAAGCTTCAGAATCCTTATCTCCGATAAGCACCTTGGTTTTACACCCTCTAGAACAAAACTGTTTATTCTCTTAGCACTCCACGGCATGCTCAGTACTCTTCTCCAGCACCACAGCTCAAAGGCATTCAAGGCTCCTTCTATCATCCCTAGTCATTGTTCAGCTCTCTGATGCATAACAAATAATTGCAAAGACCATGGCCTGTATCAGGTGCACCTTAGTCTCCAGACTGTTGCTCTTCAGTACTGACAAGAGGTCTCCGACAGCAGACTTTTCCAATGTGTTACCTGGCCAACTGACTGGAAGAGATCTAGATTTGTTCCAAACAAAGGTGATATGACAGCGTGGAAATTATTAAACAATATCATTAATATCATATGCAAGCAAGATTATGCTGATGATTATCCAAGAACGACTGGAACAGCACATCAACAGCGAACTTCCAGATGTGCAGGTTGAGTTTAGAAGAGGCCATGGTACTAGAGGTATTATAGCTAATGTTAGATGGATCCTGGATGAAAGCAGGGAGTACCAGAGAAATGTTTATCTGTGATTCATTGACTATGCAAACACATTTGACTAACTTTGTGGACCACAACAAACTGTGACTAACTCTGAGAAGAATGGGAATCCCAGAATCCTTGATCATGCTTATGTAAAACCTATACTTGGAGCAGGAGGCAGTTGTTAGAACAGGGCAAGGTAACACTGCATGGTTCAAAATTGGGAAGGGTGTACACTGGTGATGTGTCCTATCTCCATACCTTTATAATCTATAGGCAGAACAGATAATCCAGGAGACTGGGCTCTGTGAGGAGAAATGTAGCATCAGGATTGGAGGAAGACTCATCAACAATCTGCATTATGCAGATGACACAGCCCTGCTTGCTGAAACTGAGAACCTGGGGCACTTGCTGCAGAAGGTCAAGAATTGAAGCCTTCAATATGGATCAAAACTCAATATCAAGAATACAGATTCTTACCACTGGGTCAATTGGCAGCATCATGATAGATGGTGAAGAGAATGAGATTGTTAACAGCTTTAGTTTGTTTGGCTCCACTATCAACACTCTTGGTACCAGCAGCCAGGAAATTAAAAGGCAAAGGCCTATAGAGAAAGAGAAGTAATGTGTTTTACCTCAAGAAAAAAAAATTCTGGGTAGTTAAATTATAAGTTTAGTGTGACTTGGGTTCAGAAATATTTTCCAAGGTCTTCTTAAATTGGGATGATGTAGAGTAGTAAATGCTTCTCTTATTAAGCCTTGTGAAATCTGGCAAGTGAAATATTATTTGGAAAAATATCTTTCACCAACCTTGACTTGGTTATTAACCATTGATATATCTAGAAACTGAATTTACTTGTTCTTATTCCTTTTTAATGAAAGAAAAGGATATTGAGTTTTTCAGAAGGAAAGAGATAGAAGACAGGTCTAATGATATCCATTATCTCCTACTACCATATTCTCTGCCTTAGGAACTTAAAAGTCATTTTTTTTATTGTAGAGAGTGCCATTTATTGCTAATTTCATAGTGACAGAGTGTATTTTTAACCTTGTCTCTAGGAAAAATAGAAGAAACTCCTCTATTTCTGTTTCACGATGAGCAGTCCTTGGAGTGCTATTTGCCTTGTTTTTGCTCTGAAATTAACAATTACAGTATATGTAGAATGAGGAGAGCATTAATTTGCCTTTGGCCAATTTTTCTGTTATCTCTAGGGCAGCCATAGTTTTCCTAAAGACTGTGTTGGAAAATTTTCTGGTCATTTTAGATTACATTTTTGCTGTGATGCGAGAGAGAAGAAAACCCCAACAAAACCAAGACAGTGGCCAAGGGACATTTTTTCTTCCCAAAGCTGCCTAAGCATGCAGAAATGAATACCATAGTTGTATTAGCATTTTTAGATAACAAAGACCTTTATATTTATACTCATATTTGTATCCATATGTATCTAATCAGAAGGAGGTACGGTGATCTACCGAGTTGTGGTGCCAACCCAAAGTCAGGCAGTTTGTGTGTATCAGCTGCTCCATGGGAGAACAATGAGAATTCTCCTCCTATGTGATTTATAGCCTTTGAAAATGCACCAGAGGATCAACGATGAGCTAGTTTCAACTTGTTGGCCATGATTTTCTTTGCAGCATATCTCATTAAATCTGAAATCTTTTCATCATGTTACAGGGTTGATCATGATTTCTATACTCTTTTATTCTAGAATCTATAGGTCAAGTAGCTAGGAAGTTAAGAGGCACATTGCCATGGGAAAGTCTGCTGTTAGGGACCTCTCCAAAGTACTGAAGAGCAATGGTGTCTCTCTGGAGACTAAGGTGCGTCTGATACAGGCCATGGTCTTCGCAATCACTTGTTATGCATCAGAGAGTTGGACAATGACCAAGGAGGATAGAAGGAGAATTGATGCCTTTGAGCTGTGGTCCTGGAGAAAAGTATTGAGAATACTATGGACCGCTAGGAAAACAAGCAGATTTGTCCTGGAAAGGGTTAAACCGGGTGGCTCCTTGGAGGCAAGGATTCTGAGGCTCCGTCTAACATACTTTGGACATGTTGTGAGAAGAGACCGGTCCTTAGAGAGGGACATCATGCTTGGGAGGGTGGAGGGATGGCGCAGGAGAGGAAGGCCCTCTATGAGGTGGATTGATTCAGTGACTGGGATAACTGGGATGGGAGTGTCAGAGACAGTGCAATTGGCACAGGACAGAGCGGAGTTTAGGGCTGTTGTACATAGGGTCGCTATGAGTCGCAGGCGACTCAACAGCACATAACAACAACATAGGTCAATTGATAAGATCAATGAAGAATGTGGAAATTCTGATGCAATGTTTATTTAGAGTCTGGAGACAGAATGCACCCAGCAGAAAATTCTTGCTTTATTAATATCTCAATTGATTAGCTAAGAAGTTTTGGGTTTTTTTTTTTTTATGTTATTTATGATCAACTGATTTCATCACAAATAAGTTCTCCTAATAGTTAACATTGGAAGCAGGAGTGAAATCCACTTCCGTAGGAGTTTGTCTCCAGAGACCCTATGAAACAGGAGAGAGGATGAAAGACACACGAGTGTTAAGGACTTTCCTTCATAGGGTCACTATGAGTCTCCTGTGACTCGACGGCACTTAACAACAATAACAATAGTTAACAGGCTTGATGGTATATTTGGTGGTTTGAGTCTATCCAGAAGCATCTCAGAATAACTTCTGTAAACAAAACAAAACAAAAAACAATGGAAGCTCTGTGAGGTTTAATTCTACACCAGGCCATGTGATTTCTCCGTGAGTGGTGTTTGACCCAACAGCAATGGGTTAGAGGGCATTCGTGAATTTAATGAGCAGGCTCTCATCTTCCATGCGCTGTGTAGCAGTAGAATCTCATGCAAAGCTACAACCTATCTGTCGGAGCAGGAGGCTCATGTGCTGCTACAATGTGGACAAGTGTTCAGAGAGCATTCAGATGAAGACTGAATTGGGTGGAAGATGTCACAATCTACTTCTGAAAATCAGGGCATGGTTAACTTTGGATGACAATATTTTAAATTGCAATTGATCCATAGAGATTACACAGGAGGGGCAGCATTTCATTCAACTGTGCATAGGATGTGCTTAGGTGATGAAAGGGGACTGACGAGATGGAACCTAACAAGCACTCCTTCAGCTGGACTGTTTACGGAAATAACTGGGCACTATCACCTGGCCAAGTTGATCCATGAAATTAAAGCACAGAAGCTTGAAAGGCTCCCGAGATGTTTAAGGACCCTGCCCTATTCCCTCAACCAGTTCTCTTGGGAGTAGATAGTCTTTCTTTTCTTTGCACACAGCCTCAGATGTAGAGAATGTGAGACAAATTACTTGGTCTGACCCTTGGACTCCCCTTTTTGGAAAACAGAACAAAACAAAGAGAAAGCCTGAGTTCTTTGTGTTTCAAAAAGGAGCCTTAATGGCTTAGGGATCAAAGTATTTGGCTGCTAACTAAGAGAGCAGTGGTTCAAAACCACCAGAATCTTCACAAGCCAAAGGTGTTGTAGTCAGCTTCCATAAAGATTTGTAGTATTAAAACCCTGAAGGTAGATCTATCCTGTTTGTCCTGTAGGATCATTATGAATCAAAATCAATTGGTTGGTAGGGGTTTTTATTTGTTTTGTTTTTTTTAAAAGTAGTGGGCATAGAAGCACATAATTACCACACCTTTTGGACTAATTTTATAAAATAAGAGAATTCAATATGATTACTCTTCGAATGGATTGATGATAATTTTACATTAAGACCTGTGTCATTCATAATTATTATTATCCCATCACTAGGAACTGAGGAACTTGGTGTGTTCTCATTGAGGCTTCTTGGGTTTGTGAGAATATTTATCCATAACAGAACAAGTGAGACGTCTCTGGAGAAAATATAGACCCCCAAACTGAAAACCCTCCCAGACTTTGGCTGATATGTAGTTTTGCTTGTATGCTTAACATGTAACAAGTAACTCTCTCTATAGATGCCGATTTTATTTGGATTCTATGAGTCCTTATAGAGCATTTACAAACCTGCAGGGTCAACAAGCCAGCAGGTGGCTTACATGGAGTGGATTTGTTTAGACCCAGCTGTCAGTGGTTCATAGTCTAGGAACGACTGCACCCATAGTGAATGAAGGAGGACTGGATCCTTGTAGTTTGCGGCTTAGTTCCAGGGGATTAGAGAGAAAGGTGGGAGTCAGCTGGAGAAGCTGTCAGAGGAGGAGGCTTGTGTGCTGCTGTGAAGATCAGACTAAGTTCAGGCTGCTGAGCTTCCGGTTGGTCCTTAAGGGCCTTACCTAAAGCAGCCAGGGACTTGGTTTAGGATTACTGTTGTAATCCAGATGACTGTTGTTATCCAGGTGACTGTGACTCATAGTGACTCTATGAACAATAGATCAGAATCTAACCATATCCTGTGTCATTATCACTTATCTCTGCCATGCTCAGTGCTTTATTGCAGTCACTTTGTTAGTTCTTCTTGTAGGGAATCCCTCTTTAATGGACATTCTTAGCTTGATATCTTTTTCCAAGGAATGACCACTCCTGACACCATTCCTAAAGTATGGTTCAAGACAGATTATGATAATGTCTGAGTTGATGGTTAGAGTCAGAGAGAGAAACTGCTGTAGAGGTGGCTGACAAGTGGATGAGACTGTGTCTACTTTTAATATGGAACTAATGTTGAACCTTGACAAGTCATTAGCTTTACAAAACAAGAGCTAATTGTCTTATGGAATAGTGACTGTCTCAGGTAAACTACTTACCTATAAAAGGGGCTCACTAGGCTGTGTTTTTCACTTATCTTGCCATCAGTAGTTTCTTCATAAGGTTCTTAATTCAAATCATCACATCAAGGATGCCATTTAAAATGTGAAATCATGTTTGAGAAGATAATCTTTAATTATTCATTGGCACCAATCTCTAAAAGGTAAATCTCCAGAGACCTCCTCAGGTAGGTTCAGGAAGCATGGTATTTTTAAGGTTCATTAATTGTAGAGACACATGTGCATAAAAACAACAACAAAATTCAAACCGAATTTTTGAGCATCCACTCTGTCCATTTTTTGAAGCAAACATGTAACATAAGACATGGCCTATGTCCTTTTGAACTTTATTATCTAGTTATAGAGAAAATCATGTATAGGGTGTTTACTTCCATTCTTTCTTGTATCATGGGTGCACAGCTGTGTTTCTTAGAATATTCATTGGCTGGTGAAGTCCCACTGGGAAGCTTTACCCACCTAGTACACCTTTGCCTACATTTTTTTTATCAAATAAATTGTATTTATAAAGTGCAACAGAGGAGAACATTAATTTGTCAGTGTTTTTGTTTTATCTCCTTCCAGAATGTCATGGCCTCACAGTCAAGACAAAAAAAGCTGTAGTTCATTGGGCAAATATCCTGACAAAGACCTATTTAAAGTCATAAAAAGCAAACGTGTCACTTTTTTGACCATAGTGGCTGATGACCCAAGCCATAGTTTGGTCAATCACCTCATATGCTTGCAAAAAACTTATAATGATGAAACTAGCAAAAGGACCAATGATTTCTAACTGTGGTGTTAGTGAGGAGTAATGAAACATACCATAGACTTAAAAATAGAATAAATCAACTTTAAGATAAATATCACTAATATTGTCTTTAGAAGTGAGGCGATTTCATCTTGCTTACTCTGGAAATATTCCCCAAAAATAGTAATTGCTAGGAAAGACCTTGGTATCTGGGAAAGGGAGTCCATCAATGAAGTGGATAGATATCACAGCTACAATAATGTCCTCAAACATAAAAGTGATGGTGACTATTGCATAAGAGCAGACATCATTTCGTTCTTTTATCTACTAGGCTGCCATGAATTGGAGTTGACTTGCTGGTAACACACAGCAATATTATATTTCTGTTGTCTACGCTCTAATGCTGTGCCCATGAGGTTGTAGATATGGCTCATTTTGAAATGAGAATCCGGAGAATTAATTTCTTTTAATTTCTCTCAGTCTACATAATGGTTTTTTTCCCATGTATATGGAAGGCTCCTGACAGATCCTTAGATGGTACCTGATTCGTGTTGGGAGTTTCCATGAGCTTATGGGGGAAAGTATAGAAACTCTCCTCTTTTTCCTGCAGGTTTCCTTGCTACCCAGATTATTTTGGGGTTAGACATTTCTTACCTCTTGACAAAGTTTTAGTATTTTGTGAGACAAAAATTCTAAATTGAGGTGGAAATATTCTTCTATCATGGGAAATTACTCAGGATGCAATAAAAATGCGTTTTGCTTATGGCAAAATTTGCAAACCCTCACTCAGTGAAAAGTACATGTTTTTGCTCAGTGATGAAGCTGGCAAAAAGTCAAATTTGCCATTTTCTCTCCAAGTGGGTAATTTTTGAGCACTGCACTCCCACTCAGCGCTGTGCTCCACTTTCCTCTGGGGCTATAATTAGACCGACAGGAGTGAATATTTTAGCAAAAACATTAAGACTAGGGAAGATAAGTACCCAGCAATTGTATCTCAATCTGGAGTCAGTTCCTTAAACACGGCCTTCCTTTCCCCAACCTCGTTACACTGGAAAAGTATGAGCTTTCTTAGTAGTTTTCTATAAACTGACACCTCCAGCCCTCTCAACACGAAGTTTATTTGAACACTTGAGTGAAAGTGTGTGGTGATATCTAGTGACAACTGATTCTGTTTAAAAGTCATTTGCTATCCCAATTGATAGGATGGTCAGCTAAAGTATTATTTCTAAAACTGCCACATTGAATCAGAAGACATTAGAGAGCTCCTTAATTTAAAAAGCTGCTAATGAATTTGCCCTAGCCAATTCAAAGAAACAAGCAACCAAGAAAAGAATTAGAATAATTTGAGGCAATTGGAGCAAGACAGACAGATTCATTTTTATTTCGTCTTTCTTCTTTGACTTAACATTACACTGAAAACAGTTTATGTTGTGGAATTATTTATCTATCAGTGATGAGGAATTTTAAATAGTTACTGATGTAGCTATAGAAATTTAGAAGTAATGTTCTTTGCTCTTCCTCCCCTCCACTGCCCAAGTTCATTAACAGGAAAGCCAACTTTTTAGTTAGGATGGTCTCATTGTTGTCAAATTAGAAATTACTCAGCTGACCTTCTAGGAAGATTTTGGAAGCTGAAATTGCACAGAAGGAGACTTCTTATTTTCTCCTGCAAAGTCACTGGTAGATCCGAGCCATCACAGAGTTACTGTCATTGTATTCCCAACACAACTCTCTATGACTATGCTTTTGGAGCACTGGAGACCTAACGGTCAGGTACACAGTTTGAATCCACCAGCTGCTCTGTGGGAGAAGGATGGGCAATCTCCTGTGTGATATATTGCCTCTAAGAACTAGAGGGTCAGCTTTGAGCTCTCACTCAAAGGTAAACAACAATAACTGATGGTTTAGTGTGTAGATAAGTTGCACTGCTAGCCGTTAGGCTATACTACTCTGGCTGTTTGAATTTACCAGCAAGAACTCTGTGGGAGAATTTATAACCTTGGAAACCCAACAGAGGATCGATCACCCATGAGCTGGTTCAACTCAGTGGCAATGATATGACGATGTTGATGACTGAATGTTTGACATTGCACCTTGAGCCCTAGTCTGGTGTGAAGACTGGCTTGCTATTAGAGGTACAAACTAAATTGTCAGATTGTTGTGTTTGGGAAGAGCATTATTCTAATCTTCACTTGTATATCAGTTTGGTGTAATGAGGTTAACTTTTGCAACATTGAATCAGAAGACATTAGAGAGTTCCTTAATTTGCCTTAGCCAATTCTAAGAAACAAGCAACCAAGGAAAGAATTAGAATAATTTGAGATACTGAAAGCTATGCCAGCAGTGTGTCAATGCCACAATGTTTGATGTATTTTACTAGAACTCTCAGGTTAAGACAGACTAGAAAGAAGGATGGACCATCCACTTCTTAAAAAACAGGTCTCTGAAAACCCTATGAACAGTTGAGGAAGTTGGATAATTATACTAGTAGTGGTAAAGTCCAGATTGGAAGTTAGTTGACATGAAGGAAAATAACTGCAAACATTGTTTAATAATTGGAACATGGAAATGTGTACAGCTTGAATTTTGGGAAACTAGAAATAATGAAAAAAGAGATGGAATGCATGAACATCAACAGTCTAGACATTTATAGTAAGATAATGTGGACTATATTTGGCCACTTTTAATCAGATAATCACATGGTTTACACTGCCAGGAATGAAAACCAGAAGAAGAATGGAGTTGCCTTCATAGTGGAAAAGTCAATTTCAAGTTCTGTCCTGAAATACAATCTTATGAGTGATGGGATATTATCCATACATATACAAGGAAGCAGGAATGACATTCACTTCCTAAACAACATGCCTCCAGAGACTCTATGAACTTTGATAAATGTTGATAGTTGTAGAGAGGCTTAAGGTCTTTTCTTCATAGGGTCGCTATGAGTCAGGCTTGACTTGAAGGTGATCAACAGCAACAACAACATGAAAGGAAGACCTTTATTACAAATATTACTCAAGTATACACTCCTACATCTGGAGGCAAAAAGGAAGAAAATGAATTTTTTTACCAAATCTTGTAGTCCAAAATTGACTAAGCATACAATCAAGATGCACTAATGATAATTGGTGACTGTAATTGAGATACAAAAGTTGGAAACAATGAAGAAGGAATATAAAGAAGTTGGAAAATAGGGACCTAGTTACAAAAAGAGGCTAGAAATGGAATGATCCAAGTTTGTATTTTCAATGATTTATTCATTATACATACCTTTAAAAAAAACATAAATGGTGACTTTACACATGGACCTCACCTGATGGAATGCCTAGGAATAAGATTGACTACATCTGTGGAAGGAATTGGTGGAGAAGCTTAATATCAGCTGTCAAAACTAGGCCAGATAGACTGTACATCAGACTATCAATTACTCATGAGCAAGTTCAAATTGAGGCCAAAGGAAATTTTAAAAAGTTGATGAAAACCAAACTATGATCTCGAATTTATTCCATCTGAATTTAAAAATCATCTTAAGAATAGATTTGAAGCATTGGACACCAATGACTAAACAGAAGAACTGTGGGGATTATATCAAGGAATTATATTATCCATGAAGAGAGCAAAAGGTCACTACAAAGAGGAGAAAGAAGAAAAAGAAATGGATGTCAGAAGAGACTCTGAAAACTGCACGAGAGCCTTGAGAGTGCAAAGTAAAGTGAAAACATGCTGAAATAAAAGAGCTAAATAGATTTCGAAGAGCAGCTTGAGAAGTCAAAGCAAAATGTTAATGGAATGTGCAGAGATCTGGAATTGGAGAATTAAAAGGGAAGAATTCACTCTGAATTTTTCAAGCTGAGAGAACTGAAAAACAAATTGAAGCCTCAACTTAACAATACTAAAAGATACTATAGGCAACATATTGAATGACCCAGGAAGTATCCAAAGAAAATGGAGAATACCCAGTCACTGTACCAAAAAAGAACTGACTAACACTGAAAAATTTCAGGACGTACAGTATGAATGGGATCAAATGATAATGAAGGAGGAAATCAAAGTTGTATTGAAGGCATTGGTAAAAAATCAGACTCTAGGAATCTATGGATACCAAGTGACTTGTTTTAGTTACCAGATTTAGCCCGGGATGCACTCACCAGTCTATACTAGGAAATTTGGAGAACAGCAGTCTGGCCAATGGATTTGAAAAGGTCTATATGTGATCCCATTCTCAAGAAAGGTGATCCAACAGAATGTGGAGACTATCAATCAATATCGTTAATATACCATGCAAGCAAAATACTTCTGAAGATCATTAAAAAACGAGTAGAACAGTACATAGGAAGGAAACTGTCAGAAGTTCAAGCAGGATTTAAAAGAGGCTGCGGCAACAGGGGTGTCATTGCTGATGTCAGATGTCAGTAAAGAATACCAGAAAAATGTCTATTTATGCTGTATTGACTATGGAAAATCATTTGGTTCTGTGGATCATAATAAGCTATAGCTAATATTGAGAATAATGGAAATCCCAGAGCAATTAATTGTGCTCATGTAAAACCTATATGTAGACCAAGGGGCTTGCAAACACAAGGTAATGGTTTCAAATTAAGAAGGGAGTGTGTCAGAGTTGTATTCTCTCTACATACCTATTCAATCTGTATGCTGAGAAAATCATTCGAGAAGCTGTATTATATGAAGAGGAATGTGAAATCAGGATCAGAGGATGACTCATCAATGACCTGCATTATGCAGATGTCATAAACTTGCTTACCATGAGGAAGACTTGAAGCACTTGTAGAAGATCAAAGAATACAGCCTTCAAATAAGAGGTATCCAAATTGGCAAAGAGGAGGGAAAATTATCTCTATATGCAGATGATATGATAGTATACATAGAAAACCATAAACACACAGCAAGAAAATTGCTGGACATAGTTGACCAATTCAGGAAAGTGGCAGGATACAAGATCAACATACAAAAATCAGTTGGATTTCTCTACAGTGACAAAGAGAATACAGAGCTGGAACTAAGAAATACAATACCCTTCATGATAGCTAATCATAAGATTAAATATTTGAGAGTAAATCTAACCAGAAGCACAAAGGATCTACTCAAAGAAAATTATCAAACATTACGACAAGAAACAAAAAGAGACCCGGAGAAGTGGAAGAATTTCCCTTGCTCATGGATAAGAAGATTCATATTGTGAAAATGGCAGTACTACAAAAGACAATTTTCATGTTCAATACAGCCCAATACAGATATAAATCCCATTCTTCCACGAGATGGAAAAGGCAATCTCCAGTTTCATTTGGAATGGAAAGAAGCCCCAAATAATCAAAGTACTCCTTAAAAATAGAAACAAGGTAGGAGGCATCTCAGTTCCTGATTTCAAATCCTACTATACTGCTGTGGTGGTCAAAACAGTGTAGTACTGGTACAATGACAGACACATAGATCAATGGAGCAGATTTGAAACCCAAAAATCACCCTATCTACCTATGATCAACTTATTTTTTACAAGGAGATGAAATCACTTAAGTGTGGAAACGATAACTTTTTAAACAAATGGTGTTTGCAAAATTGGAAAACTATCTGCAGAAAACTCAAGAAAGATCCACACCTCACTCCATACACAAAAACCAACCCAAAGTGGATCAAGGACCTACGACTAAAACCAAGGACTATAAACTTCTTTAGAGGAAAGCTTAGAAGAAATCTAGAAGCCCTAATCCACAACATCAACTGTCTTCTAAGCATCCTGAAAAACCTACAACCAGGAGAGGATACAATAGATGAATGGGACCTTCTAAGAATAAAATTTCTTTGCACATGCAAAAGCTCCTCCAACAGGATAAAAAGGGAAGTCACAGACTGGGGAAAATTTTTGGTAATGACATATCTGATAAGAGACATATCTAGAATTTATAAAATACTCAAGCACCACAACAGGGTAAACAACCCAATAGAAAAATGGGCACAGGATATGAACAGACACGTCACCAAAGAAGACATTCAGATGGCAAATAAACACATGAAGAAATGTTCAAAATCCCTAGCTCTTAGAGAGATACAAATCAAAACAACTATGAGATATCATTTTACCCCAGTAATAATAGCAAAATTTAACAGAACAACAAACAACAAATGCTGGCGAGGTTGCAGAGAAACCTTCATTCACTGTTGGTAGGAGTGTAACTTGGTGCAACCACTTTGGAAAGTAGTATGACGCTTTCTCAAAAAGTTGCAAATAGAAATACAATTTGACCCAGCAATTCCACTACTTGGAATGTAAACTAAAGAACTCAGAATTGCCACCCAAGCAGATATATGCTCACCCATGTTTATTGCAGCTTTTTTTTATGATAGCAAAGAATTGGAAACAACCCAAGTGCCCATCAACAAACGAATAGATAGAGAAGCTATGGTATATTCACACAATGGAATACTATGCTGCATTGAAAAATAAGGATCTCATGAAATATTATACAAAATGGGTGACTCCGGAGGACATTATGCTGAGTGAAATATCTCAGGCACAAAAGGACAAATACTGCATAGTGCCACTTTTGTAAAGTGGGACTGACATTGGAGTTGGGGGAAATTAAGAGAGGATAAATAATGTATACTGCATTGAAACAGTTGAGGGAGAATACTGTTTAGGAGGTTTATGTGATTAGGTATTATTGTCTTGACAAGAGTCCAGAATGAAACCTGCATAGTGGAGTGGACTTGGGGGGGACGGGATTGTATAACAATCTTTTTTAACTTGTCAAAGAGAAACTGCATTATGTGGATGACACAACCCTGCTTGCTGAAACTGAGGAGGACCTGAAGTGCATGCTGCAGAAGGTCAAGGACTGCAGCCGTCAATATGGATTGAGGCTCAATATCAAGAAGACAAAGATTATCACCACTTGACGGATTGGCAGCATCAGGATGGTTGGTGAAGAGATTGAAATTATTAACAACTTTAGTCTGCTTGGCTCCACAGTCAACACTCTTGGGCCCAGCAGCCAGGAAATTAAAAGACATATTGCGATAGGAAAGTCTGCTGTTAGGGACCTCTCCAAAGTACTGAAGAGCAATGGTGTTACTCTGGAGACTAAGGTGTGTCTGATATAGGCCATGGTCTTTGCAATCACTTGTTATACATCAGAGAGTTGAACAATGACTAGGGAGGATAGAAGGGGAATTTGATGCCTTTGAGCTTTGGTGCTGGAGAAGAGTATTGAGTGTACCATGGACTGCTAAGAAAACAAACAGATTCATCTTGGAGAACCAAGCTACTCCTTGGAGGCAAGGATTCTGGGGCTTTGTCTGATATACTTTGGAAATGTTGTAAGGAGGGACCAGTCTTTGGAGAGGGACATTATGCTTGGGAGGGTGGAGGGACAGTGCAGGAGGGGAAGACCCTCTATGAGGTGGATTGATTCAGTGACTGGGGTAATTGGGATGGGTGTTTCTGAGCCAGTGCGACTGGCACAGGATAGAGCAGGGTTTAGGGCTGTTGTATATAGGTTTGCTATAAGTCACAAGCAACTCGACGGCACAGAACAACAACAATCAGAGAGAATAACTGGGAGGAGGGATAGGTTGAAAAGTGGAACAATGAATGAATGGAAATGCAAAACATATATTTTAAAAAAGAACTATGTTTATATAAATACCATATTTTTGGTAAAATATGTAAATAGATTTATTAATAGAGTGGACTTATGGCCGATTATTACCACACAGCAACTGTCTGTAGAATAAAGCAAAGAATATAATGTTATAATTGTGTTTTATTAATACAATTTTGATATCAAAGAATATATTTAGATGTTCAAGAGTATGATTTTCTGGATGATAAATCTCAACAGAGTATCTTAAATTTGTGATAAAAGGAAACCTTGTTGTTGCAGAAGTTCAAGGAGTGTAGTCTTCAATATGGATTGAAGCTCAACATCAAGAAGACAAAGATTCTCACCACTGGACCACTTGGCAGCACCATGATAGATGGAGAAGAGATTGAGGTTGTTAACAGTTACAGCTTGTTCAGCTCCACAATCAGACAGGAAATAAAAAAATGAATTGCACTGAGAAAATCTGTTGTCAGGAACCTCTCTAGAGTACTGACAAGCAACAATGTTAGTTGAGAGACTAATTTGCACCTAAGCCAGGCCGTGTATAGCAATTATTTGCTATGCATCAGAGAGCTGGACAATGACTAAGGATGACAGAGGAAGAATTGAAGCCTTCAAGATGTGGTGCTGGAGAAAAGTCTTGAACATACCATGTACTACCAAGAAAATGAGTAAGGCTGTTTTGGAGAGGGTGAAACCAGGTTTCTCCTTGGAGGCTAAGGTTTTGAAGCTCCATCATATATTTAGGGAATGGAAACAGGAGGGCCCAGACCTTGGAGAAGGACATCATACTGGAAAGGTGGAGGGCCAGTGCTGGAGAGAAAGATGGATTGATACAGTGACTAGGGCAATGCGGGGTTTGTCAGAATTAGTGAGACTGGCTCAGGACAGGTCAGGCTTCACAGCTGATATATATAGGATCTCTGTAAGTTGTAGGTAACTTGATGGTATATACCACCACCACCAATTCTACTATGAACAATATCTAGAATTAGTACCCGACCTGGTAAGAAAAGCTTTTAATGAGCAATTGCAAAAGGCAATAGTTATCAAAGTGCATATTGTTCATATTCCCAAGTAATGTCAATTTTCCAGAAAACCCAGTTTTCCTGTTCAAACTCATGGCAACTTTCTATCAGATTTCTAAGACAATACATCATTTTGGGAAGACATTGCCTATGTTTCTTCAGTCAAGTAGGTGGTAGATTTAAACTACCAGTCTTTATGATAAGCAGTGCAACTTGTCAAGTGCTACAGACCAGGGCTCATTGCCATTGTTGTTAGGTGCCTTCGAGTCAAATGTGACCCTATGTACAACAGACCTGAACCCTGTCCTAAACTGTGCCATCCTCACACTTGCTGAAAAACTAGAGCCAATTGTCGCAGTCACTCCACCTCAAAGAGGGTCTTCCTCTCCTTTGCTGACCATCCAACTTTCTAAGCATACTGTCTCTCTCCAAGGAATAGCCCTTCCTAGCAACATGCCCAAAGTATATGAGGCTAAGCTTAATCATCTTTGCTTCCAAGGAGCATTCTGCTTGCAACTTCTCCAAGACATATTTGCTTGTTCTTTTGGCAGTACATGGAATGTTCAGTACTATTCTCCAACATCCCAGCTCAAAAAACATCAATTCTACTTCTTTTATCTCTTTATTCACTGTCCAGCTCTCAGATGCAAATGATTGGAAAGACTATGGCTTGAATCAGACCAACCTTAGTCCTCAAATTGACATCATACTCCTCAATAATTTGAACAGACTGCAGACTTTCCTAGTTGCAGTATGTCTCCTGATTTCCTAACTGCTGGTACCAAGGATATTGAATGTGGTTTCAAGTAAGATGAAGTTGTTAACAGTTTCAATCTTTTCTCCATCTATCATGATGTTGCCTATAGGCCTAGGGATAAGAATTTTTGTTTCTTTGACATTGAGATGCAATCCATATTAAAGGCTATATTCTTTTTTCTTTTTTTAAAGTCGGAATTCTTTATTTTAAATTAGTTACCTTTCAATCCATAACCTCAAGGTTTCCTTTTATTACAAATTTAAAATCCTCAGTTGAGATTTATCATCCAGAAAATCATACTCTTGAACATCTAAATATATTCTTTGATATCAAAATTGTATTAATAAAACACAATTATAACATTATATTCTTTGCTATTTTCTCAGGTGATCACTTCAGTGTTCCCATACTGTGTGTGCTCGTGCAGGATGAGAAGAGTGAATGTGCATAGGAAAACTGATTGCATTGTTTGTGTTGGTCTATCAATGGGATTGGTCTCTCTGGACTCTTCTAACACTTATAAATTTTTTTTAAAATAAATTTTTATTTTATACTGGTTTGCTTAAAAAAATCATGCGCATAGCTTTTCCACATAATTACTTCCATTCATTAGATTTTATAAACTTAACCAATATAGAAGTATGTCCAGCATTGCCCTGTCTTTCCAGATTCCCACAAGATCTTTCCCATTTCCTTTATCTACCCTGACCTCACCCCATCAAATTTTGCAACCCTATGATTTCACCTCTGCCCATCCTCTCCCTTCTGCTCCTACTCTGTCCTTCTTGGATCATTTCCTAAAAAAAAAAAAAAAGCTAAACATAGAAAGTCCATATGACCCAGATATTTTCCTGCTTGTAATATACCCCAAGAAAATGAGAACTGAGACACGGAAAGAGATTTGTACACCAATGTTCATGTCAGTGTTATTCACCATTGCAAAAACATGGAAACAGCTCAAATATCCAATCACAGTCAAATGGATTGAGACATTGTGGTACACTCATAAAATGGAATACCATACAGCATGTAGGAGCAATGATTTTGAAAATTACTACATAACTTGGGAGGGACTGGAGAGCATTATGCTAAGTGAACTTATTCAGTCCCATAAAGACAAATACTGTAAAAGACCATGATTATAGAAATACAGAGGTAACTTAAAACAATTTTAAGAAGTTAATTCATGATTAAGTATTTAAAAAGGCTTTATATTTTTAATGATAAATATTGTTGTTAAGGTGCCGTCATATCAATTCCAAATCACAGGGACCCCATTTTTTTGCAAAGTAGAATGAGTTTTCTTGGCTCGAATCTGCAGACAAACATCAGCAGATCTCTCTCCCTTAGAGTCTCTGGGTGGGTTTGGATACCAGGCTTATAGTCTTAGCACCAGAACTCCCTAAAGAAGACTCTACTAGAGAAAATTTCCAGTGGTTGAATTTATCCCATTGTCTTCAGTATTTTGTGAAGATTAAAATATTGACTATTTTTACTCAAATTCATTTGTTGTTTTTTTTTTTTTAAATAGAGCAAGGAGTACTTAAAAAAACAACCAAAATACCACTTAAAGATGAAACATGCTTGTCTACCTAGGTTCTGGTGTAGTCCTCCCCCTCCTCCTTAATTATTCTTGAGATATACCCATTACCTTCTGTTTCCCATCATAATGGATGTAAGGCTGAGAGTCTTGGATCAACACACAAAGCTTCTTTTTTGTCTGGTTCACAATCAACTGCGAATTAAGAGCCAGCAGAGAAAAGCAAATAAAAGGATAAATTTAGCTTCACTACTGATAACAAGCAATTGAAGAATGTAGTTTTGACAAAGATTTGTAGCAAAAACCTTCCACTTTTACTGGACAGATTTAGCCACTCAGTCATGAACATCCCCAGGCTCCAAGGCAGAGATGAACCAACCTGTATGTGCTTTGCAGGTGGCCTATGCAGGAAAGCATATTGAAATATTGATTTCCTCTTCTGACTGATGAGTTAGAAAAGTCATTCCTCACTTACTGTGGAATGAGACAGGCATAGAAAGAAGGACCCGGAGAACAAATCCTGCTCAAATACCTCCTCCTGGTAACATAAAGAGTGGTGAATAAATGTTCCTCCCCAATAGCACATCGTAGAATTGATTACTTTTGTGAACAATTATATGCAGTGATTTACATAGGGATTGAATTCTACATTTAGAGTTGTTCTTTGGTTGAGGGAGCTCTGGTGGCTTAGTGGTAAGGAGGTGTGCTGGTAACCCAAAGTTATACAGTTCAAACCCACTAACTGCTCTGTGGAAGAAAGAGAGGCTCTTCTTGTGCAATTAACCGTCTCTGAAAACCCATTGAATGGGCAATGATGGATTGGTTCTGACTCTGTGGTACACAGGAACAACAAATAGTCTTTGGTTGAATGAGCATACATTTCTTCTTTCTAAGACAGTCTTGTTTTGTGTTTCTTGCTCTGCTGCTGACACAGGTTTTTTTTTTCCACTCTCAAATGTGTGCCAGTGTGTATGATCAGTTATATAGTTACTGTAATTTCTGGGAGGATAAAGATCACTATATTGGCTCTCCTTAGATAACCTGATAGTACATTCATACTTGTGTTATTCTTGGAGTTTGAGATTGTTTTCCAGGATATTCATTTAGTGGAATGTCTTATTAGTGAGAACTGAAACTATTCATCAGTATGAACAATAACAACAGTGTTTGCAGCAATATGAAACCACCACTTCCCGTGTGACTTTGGTTGAATACCTTTCCAGATTGCATGTAATGTCCTTCTGGACCATATATACATTTTTTTTCCAGCGATGGTGATTTAAAGTGAATTTCCTTCCGTTAAATGACCACAGCTGCACTATTTATTGACAGGTTTCATCTTTTATGACACAGGGATTATGATAGCATTAAAGTTCCAGCAAGAGAGGTGCTCCTGGGGGATGGAAAACCTAAAAAACAAAATGAGGAGCAGGGAACAGAGGTGGAACTTTAAAAGACATTATGTGTCGCTGTGGAGAAGTGGTATTTATCACAAGATACAGAAAATGAATGCAGCCTTGTAGTATGGGAAGGCTGACTGTACACCAGTAAACCGAGGCAAACCCTCAATTAGCTTTGTCCTGTGAAGCTAAGAGAGGGCAAATTATTATCTGCAAGACTGCATGTGCTCATGTATATTACCCCTGGTGTCCAGAGGAAAATTTTAAAATGTCTATTAAAAGTGTTGCAATTCAAGGTCAGGATTTAAGTTTCTTCTCTTAATTGCTGAGAATTTGCTGGGCTCTGTCAGAAACTATTTCTTTATCAGGCCTCCAAACCCAAAAAAGGTGTTAAGTGGGGAGCTGGTCTACTAAGTAATCCCCATCCCTACCTGCTGTGCTCACATACTGATTTCTTATTCAGCATTGGAGAAGTACTTTGCAATTAAAAGTTCTGTAAGTCTGCTGCATTATGGTGAGGACTAAGGTGAAAATAAAGCACTTGAATCCTATAGATTTCTTGGGAATATGTGACACTTTTATCTACATCAAAGAAAAAATGAAGAAGTAAGGTATTAGCAAGTTTATTTCTCTGAATGTGATGGTAAACTTTGTAAATAGCAAAGTATCCTAAAGAGAAACTATTTCTAAACTTCATTTTACTGATGAGGAACTAGGGATCAGAGACTCAAAAAGTGACTGGTCACAAAAGAAAGGATGGGGGAAACTCTGGTGGCCTAGTGGAAAGAAGTTATGTGGTCACTCCAAAGGCAGGCAATTTGAATCTACCAGGTGATCCTGCAGAGAACTTTTAATTTACTGCCTCTAAAGGCTCACCAGAGAGTCAGCTATCACTTGATGGTACACAGCAACACTGTCAAGTCAATGTAATCCCAATGGAGGAAATGAGGTAGGAAGATATTATGAAAAGAAGGGGGTGTTAAGACGTTATGATTCAGGCAACTAATAAGTTGATAAAGCACATGTATCAAGTAATGAAAAGGGAGAGAAGAAGGGGCAATCTGCATAAATGAGTGAATGAAAAGCCAATTTAAAAAGTAAAAAAGAAAGGATGAAGTAAGACTTAAGTCATTAGAGAAAGGAAGTGGAGAGGAGAAAGGTGAAGATGGGTAGGGGGAAAACCATAGGGTTGCACAATTTTATGGGTGGAGAGAGGGGGTGAAGGAAATGGTAAGGATTCAGAAATGATAATGGTGATTGTATAGAATGCAGTGGGTGGGAATGATTATGGGAAGCACAGTGTGAATGAAGGATAGTGTGAAACACTGTGTATGAGAGTTTTGTGTGGATGTTGTCATTGTCTTGAGTCAAGCACTACTCATGATGACCCTATGAACAAAAGGCCTGAAGTCCCTCTACAACCATCAACATTTATCAAAGTTCATAGAGTTTCCAGAGGCATGTTGTTTAGCAAGTGGGTGCTACCTCTGCTTCCAGTTATATGGATATCAATATAAAATACAAAATTTTTTGTTCTATGTTGTTCTTTTTT
>NW_006399823.1:11422645-11453675 GCF_000299155.1 Elephantulus edwardii | reverse complement strand
GACAGACCCATTCTACAACAGTGGCACCATGCAGTATTTGTCCCTTTGTGACTGAGATATTTCACTCAGCATAATGTCCTCCAGGGTCACCCACTTTGAATAGTATTGCATGAGTTCCTTGTTTTTCAATGCTGCGTAGTATTCCATTGTGTGGAAAGAATAAATAGAAAGAAAGAAAGAAATAGAAATTCAATATAGTTAAAAGTGTTTGAAAGAGATCAGGTTGGGGAGAAAATGTCTGAGGAGATGTAGGAACCAAGCCTGGAATTTTGGAAGATCTTATAAGCAGTTTGAAGAATTTTGGATTTCAGAGGTTCACAAGAGGACAGAAAAGGAGAGAGGTAGAAGTAATGAAAAGAGAACTGGATTCAGAAGGCAAACCCAACACATGATGATACTCCTCCTCACCCCATTCCCCTTTAACAACATAAGATGCATGTTAAGGAGGGAATAAAGCGTCTGTAAAAGGATTGGAAAGTCAAATAGTAAACTATCACTGGATTAGTATTAGTGAGGTTTTCTTTCTTTTTTTATTAATTTTAATGAATGTTTACAGAGATTTTGAATTTCCATTCATTCATTGTTGCATTTTTCTCCCTGCAAACCCCCCCCCCATTCACTCTTGTTTTTGAAAAGTAAAAGAAAAATTCTTCCATTGGTATACAATCCGCCTCTGCCCCCTAAGTACACTCTACTATGCAACCTTTATTCTGGACTCTTGTCATGACCATAAAATTCAATTGTATATTGCTTTTCAACAGTTTTCTCCCTCATCTGTTTCAATGCAGTTTACATAATTTATCCAATCTTTCTCACTCTCACCCCAACCCTGATGTCAGTCCCATTCTACAACAGTGGTACTATGCAGTATTTGTCGTTTTGTGACTAACATATTTCACTCAGCATCATGTCCTACTGAGGTTTTCTTCTAAACAAAGAATCACATAATATTGATTGGCAAAGAGAACTAAAAACTGAAACATACATAGAAAAAGTGAGAAGAGATGAATTCAGGGAAAATACACAATGACTGCAACCTTGAACTTGGGCATAGTAGAGACAGTGAGGAAAATGTAGAATAGAGCAAGATTACAATTTGTTGTTTATAGGATAACTGAGTTGTAGTTGATGCAATGGCACTTAACAAACACAGCATTAAAGAAAACAGTCCTGCACAATTACAGATGAAATACATGAAAAGCATCTGCACTCATTAGCCTACTTATCCTTGTTTTTCATATTTAACCATAAAGTTATAGGTAAAGATTAAAAGGTAGTTGAGGAAAAGAAATCTTGTGAGGACAAAAGGATGACCAATTGCAAAGAAAACAAAACCATTCCATGAACAGATAAATATTTTTTTACTTTTATTTTACTCCAGACCATCTTCTAAGCATATGTCATTAGTTGACTCATTTAACCCTCAGTAACTCTAGGAGATAGAGACTCTTATGTCTATTTTAAGAGGATAAAGTTTAGGACCATTGACTGAGGTAAAGTAATTTATCACACAGCAAATAAGAGCTGAAGGCGATTCCAGCACAGGCTGTTTGACTCCAGAGCTTGTTCTCTTAATCCTCTGAAGAAATAAGGAAGGACTCAGAAAAGGGTACTGCAAATAGTATGCACAATGAATAACAAAAGACTTAGGGTAGACACAACTTGGTGAAATCACATTTCCAGGAAGGAACAAGAATCATATTGGGATCACCCTTCTCAATGGTGAAAACAATGAGCTCATTTCAAGTGTGGAT
This sequence comes from Elephantulus edwardii, assembly GCF_000299155.1. Lineage (NCBI taxonomy): Eukaryota > Metazoa > Chordata > Mammalia > Macroscelidea > Macroscelididae > Elephantulus > Elephantulus edwardii. The sequence continues at coordinate 11,451,921 of NW_006399823.1, read as the reverse complement.
CAAGCTGACTGAGCACACAGACTTAGCTCTCTTCTTGCCAAAAGGAGGGAGATTACTTCTAACCTTGACTGCTTTATGCAAGAAAATGACCTTCAATGGCATGTCTGTGAGGCAATAAGGACCATTTGAGGCAATTTCAGAATTTATCATTCTCAGATTATCTCTGAAAGATTTATTCAAGTATAGATAACATCAAATGAAAAATAAATTTAAGAAATAGGGAGATAGTAATAAAGAAATGCACAAAAGTCTAAGTAATTATTGATTTATAGTGTGGTGGTTGTTAAGTGCCGTCGAGTCATAGCAGCTCATAATGACCGTATGAAGGAAAGTCCTCACCACTTGTGTGTCTTTCATCCTCTCTCCAGGTTCATAGGGTTTCTGGAGGCAAGCTATTATGGAAGTGGATGCCACTCCTGCTTCCAACTTGTTTTAATTGGGGAGCTCCACCAGACACTGTCCACCATAGGTAATCAATAACGCTTTTGACACATCAGTGTCACAGTGTTCAGCTTCACAGCAACCACAAGTTACCTCTGTATGGCAAGTGGACACACCAGGGCTATACAACCTAGGAGAATGTCTGAAAAGAAACAATGAAAGACCTGAGGGTCACAGATTAAAAGTCACCCACCTTTGGCTTGGTAGCATCACTTTCTGTCCACTGGGCCAACTGATTGCTCTCTACGTTGATATTGTTGTTAAGTGCCATCGAGTCTTAGGCGACTCATAGCAACCCTATGAAGGAAAGTCCTCAACAGTTGTGTGGCTTTCATCCTTTTCCCAGGTTCATAGAGTTTCAATAGGCAAGTTATTATGGAAGTGGATGCCACTCCTGCTTCCAAGCTTGTTTAAATCAGCGATCTCCACCAAACACTGTCCGTTATGGGTAACCATTAACGCATTTGACACATCAGTGTCACAGTGTTCAGCCTCACAGTGAGCACAAGTTACCTCTGTATGGCAAGTGGACACACCAGGGCTATACAGCCTAGAAGAATGTTTGAACAAAAACGATGAAAGACAGGCCTAATCTTGAACTAAAACTGCTCATATTGGAAAGGATAAGTATAATAATATATTCAAGTACCTTCTTTTGCTAGAGTATGTATGTATGTTGTTGTTGTGTACCCTAAAGTCAGAACTGACCCATAGCGGACCCTCTGGCGGGTTTTTAGAGGCAGTTAATTGCATGGGAGAAGATTGCTCATTTTTCTCCTCCGGAGCAGATGCTGGCCTTGAACTCCATACCTTTGGGATTGTAGCACAGCTTCTTGCCACTAGAAAGAAAGGGGGGGGGGAAGACTTATTTTGATATTTAAGAGCACTAAAACAAGGAACTCTGGTGACTGCACTGCGAACTCAAAGGCACACAGTTTGAGTCCACCAGCTGTTCTGTGGGAGAAAGATGGGCAATCTCCTCTCCTGTGATTTACTGCCAATGAAAACCTATTCGAGGGTCAACTATGAGTAAGTTCTTACTTGAAGGTGCACAACAACGCAGTTTAAAAACATAATCTGTTAGGAGTTGCACTACTGATCCAAAGGCTGCCCCCCAAATTTGGTTTGAGTTCACGAGCAACTCTGCAGGAAAAAGATGGCTGGCTAGTCTCTTCTGGTACAGTTTACTTGCTTGGAAACTCTCAGTGAAGGGTCAGATCTGTCTCTTTAACAATGAGTTTGAATCAGTTTGAGTGTAAAGACATTTTTCAGGATTTTCTACTTCTGGACAATTGTGGTTTGTTTGTTTTTTTTTTATGTGCTGTTGAATCACTTACAACTCTATGTACAACAGCCCTAAACCTTGCATTATTCCATGCCAATCTTATTGTCTCTGACATGCCTATCCCCACTATCCCAGTTGATGAGTCAATCCATCTCATTGAGAGTCTTCCCCTCCTGCGCCATCCCTCCACCATCCCAAGCACGACGTCCCTCTCCAAGGACTGGTTCCTCCTTGCAATATGTCCAAAGTATGTCAGATGAAGCTCAGAATCCTTGCCTCCAAGGAGCAACCTGGTTTCACCCTCTCCAGGATGAACTTGTTTGTTCTTCTAGCAGTCCATCATATGTATTCAATACTCTTCTCCAGCACCACAGCTCAAAGGCATCAACTCTCCTTCTATCTATCATCCCTAGTCATTGTCCAGCTCTCTGATGCATAGCAAGTGATTGCAAAGACCATGGCATGCATCAGGCACACCTTAGTCTCCAGACTGACATCGTTGCTCTTCAGTACTTTGGAGAGGTTTCTGACGGCTGACAGCAATTCATCTTTTAATTTCCTGGCTACTGGTACCAAGAGTATTGATTGTAGAGCCAAGCAAACTGAAACTGTCAACAATCTCAATCTCTTGATGCTGCCAATCAGCCCAGTGGTGAGAATCTTTGTTTACTTGATGTTGAGTTTCAATCCATATTGAAGGCTGAAGTCCTTGACCTTCTGCACCAAGCACTTCAGGTCCTCCTCAGTTTCAGCAATCAGGGTTGTGTCACGGAATGGAAGTAATTGGTTAATCTAACAAAAAGGCAAGGAAGCAAAATGAACCCAAACAAAAATTCAAAAGAAGGAATGAACAGACATGATAAAAAGGGAAATTTAAGTATAAAACATGTAAGACGGCAGAATTAAGTAATGAGTTACTGTCTGCTCTTGAAAATGGACACCCTGAAAATAAGCAAGTGGATAGCTAACTTCTGAGAACTAGACAATGAAGAATAGGATGATAGAAGCCCCCTTTGAGCTGGGGGCTTCGAGAAGAGCCTCGAATGTCTCACAGCCTGCCAAAAGAACAAATATATATGTAATGCTTGGAGGCAAAGATGATGAAACTATCTCACATACTTTTGACATATTGCTTTAGAGAGGCTATTCCTTGGAGAGAAACATCATATTTGGGAAGGTGGAGGGTGAGTGAAAGAGAGGAAGTTCCTCAACCAGATGACTTGGCAGTGCTGCACATTGGGCTTAAGTGAGTCGGAAATGATGAGGAGGGCACAAACAGGGCAAAGTTCAGATCTGCTGTCCATAGGGTGGCTATGAGTCATACTTGACTCAATGGCACCCCACAACAACCATCTCTGAGACAAAAGAGATGAAATAATAGTTTTTCCATCTTCAATTTCATGCATAAATTTAAATATAGTACTCTTGCGTACATCTTAAGTGACTGAATCCTATAATTACAGAACAATTATACTTGCTATAGTTTATTTATATTAGGAATACAAGTATTCTCCACTATTAGGAAAACTATTTATAAGTAATTATTATAAAAAAATATTCAGTCAAAGTATTAATTATTCCCTTAAAATGTGGAATTTCTTTTCTAGCAAATATTGGATGTTTTGATTTATAGCAACTCTTTATATAATCTGTATACTAATCCTCTTCCTTTAATTACAAATACTTTCTCTTTTTTATAATAACTTTTCTTTTAGATCAATTATTTCTAATATTTTATTGTTATTTGAGTGGAATTTTCACAGCATGATGCTTTCCAATAATTTCCTTTTATTACACTGATTATAACACCCACAGTGTGATCACAGTTTAGAACAATATCATTTTAAGACTTTAAAACTGTACTATTTTGAGTTATTATATCTTGTGAAAGGTGGCCTTTCTTTCCCCAATGTTTAAAAAAAGATTCTTTTGTACTTTTTTTTTCTCTATTACTTTCCCCCTACTACTGTTATTTTATTTTGGTCCATTGCTGTTTGTAATAATAGTACACTAGGGAGAAAAAATGTTGTTCATGAAATATTGGTATATTTATAAGATGAGGTAGTAAAAAAATGAACTGAAAAGAATAATATGAAAAGATATTAAATGAATTCAAGCTATGGTAAGTGGAAAACAAAATCACATATTAAAATATGATGATCATATAAATGCAAAAGGTATTTCTTTATAGAATATAAATGTCCAGAAAATGACTGTAATGATGCATAACCATATATAACAAATGGTGTCTACTCTGGAAAAAGAAATTGAACTGACTTTTCTGAATATTTTGCAGTATTTGAAATAAAAATTTTGTTTAAAAAAATTAAGCATAATAGGTTAAGGAAAAATGAGGAAATTTGGGCCGCTGGTGATGACTATTACAGGAATCCCAACAGGAACATTTCAGCAGCTTCACAGTCAATCAGATCGAGGTCTCAGTACTCAGAGCACATCTCTGCCAGGAGACATACCCTGGGGCTACAGTAAGAGTCCTGGATTGTGAACCAGAAAGCTAGTTTAGCCTTGCTCCACCCTAAGCCCCATAAAGTTTGTAAACTTCAGTGGACTATTGGAGAAGCAATAGAGTGCAGTAGCTAGATCACAAACTATCCTCACCCTTCTTGATCTTTTTCCTAGTTAAAAAAAAAAGAGTTAATGCGGCATGCCTAATTGGGATACAGATTGTTAAGTATGACAAATTTCTTCATTTAGTACTTGGCTAATTTCTTTTCCCTTCTCTCTTATGAAGTAAAAGTTTCTATGACTATTTATAACTGAAATTCTTTGTGGGCCTTTTATATCAGAGAAGGATATTTGATGGAACAGCTTTTTTTAGTCATTTCCATCAGGTAAATGGAGAACACTTACTATGCGAGACTCTCACTGAGACCATCTAGATTAAATTGATTATTTGCTATGGATTAAACTGAATTTTAATTATGGGCTCAAATAAAATCCTGGCGTGAGTCATCCAAGTTAATGTTAAGACTTTATTATTATTTTTTTAAATTGTTCTAACAGTATGAGAGGAAGGCTATTCTTGGAACATGAAAAAAAAAAGCTTAAATGGCCACAGCTGGTTTAATTACAACTAAGACGAGATCAGAGAAGGAGAAAAAATATGAGGTATATGATCCCATGATATGCTAATTAGAAATTTTCATATATGTTGGTTTGCTAAATATTACTGAACACACATCAAGAAATTTTGCAAAAGCTTGAAGAGGCCTGTTTTATGATTCTCCACTCTGAAGATAGTAACTTTCCAACACCATGGTCAGAGTGGAAAAAAAAAGTGACTTTCTGCAGTTGCTCTGCAGTCAGGTCTTTGCAATCACCGTGATTGAAGTGAAAGTGCTGATTAAGGGCTCTGCAGGAAGGTGACATGTGCAGAATTATAATAGGAAGGTTGCAGTGATTCAATCCTTGGGTCATTTACTTCAGCAACGATCATTAGCAGGTGACAAGGCTGCTGTAGAGGGAAAAGGAAAAGTCGTCCTAATTACATTCCACAGCATTTGCTTGTTCTTCCAATTCTACTCCTGACTGAATGCTCCTTTTCACCATAGTTGTTTACCCATCTTTATCTTGGGTAGTAAGGTTTTCAGCTGTGTGAAGGCATAAACTTGACACTCATCAATCAACCCTCCAGCACTCAGCCCAACACTTTACAGTAACAGTTCCTCCATAAGTGTTCATTGAATTGAATGTTCAAACATCTGGTGTCAGGTGACTTTATATCACCGGTGTCAGTTTAAGCAGCCTGGGTATATAAGCACAGTCAAAGATGTGAGATAGGCTTTTTGCTTGGCTAGAGAAAGTTTGAAACTGGCTCTTAATTAAATTTGTTGGTTGGGAGTTTGTGTTTCGCAGAATTATTCAAGTGAGCAGGTCTGGAGGTTGAGAGCTGGAGTTTGAGATTGGTGGTCAAACCAAGTCTTATTTTTAAAAACCTTTGAAGGAGGAGGAATAAAAGGAGCTGAAATAGGCTCTGGGGTAACTGATTCTTATTTTGTACATCTTTGGATACCAGTCCATTTTTCCTTCTGTCTAACCCAAATCCCACAAGATATTCATTAATCCTCTTTATTCTTTCTTTTTCTCATGGTAAAGCCAGACTCTGGTCTCTTTGCTGTGTTATGTATAAGGACCATTTATGCAGTCTATGGTGGTAGCAAGATTACCTCTTAGCCTTTGGTAAGGCTCCAATCACATCATTTATTGGTCTGTTTTTTCCATTAACTGGTGAGCTGAAGAGTTAGAGCCATCAGTGTAAATTATGTTTTGAAGCTTGGTAGTCAGTCTGTGCCTGATTAATTTCTCTAGCTCTGATATTAGTCCAGAGGCAGAGAATTTCAGTTTGGTGAAAAACGTTAACTGCCTCCTTCATTTGGGCTGATTGATTGGTCGCTGAACAGAAGGCATTTCAGCTGGCCCAAGATTAATGGAAATTCCACTTCAGATGCTCTTGCTGAAAGCATAAGCTTTGTTATACTCATGCAAAGAGGGAAAAGATCAGGTTTCTTCTTTTCTTAACTGTTCTTAACAGCTTTTTCAGAATCTTAGCTTTCCCCTCTCCTCTCAGCATGCAGTGAGAGCTGGTGACAAGACAGTGACTTTCGATTTGGGGGGATGGGATTGAAAGCTGCTACTTCTTCTTCTCCAGACAATGCATTAATAAACAGCTCAGAAAATAACATGTCAGCTCAGATTTCCTCTCTCAGCAGTGAATAACATTGCAGAATACCATAGAGGTGCTTATAGCCACAGTGCATTATGTGTTATTGGTCCCTACTTCCCTCCCCAGCATGCTAACTCACTTCCTCTTCCTTTTCCTAAGCCATAGTCAAAATGTTTCCGGCTTGCCTGCCTCTCATTTTCTAAATGGGGACCAAATCTTTGACTTTAAGTTTCAGCTTTGCATTATAAGAACCGAGTGCAATCTTTTCAAAGGCTGTTTAAAACATGAACCATTTACAAGTTGAGACAAAACAATGAGAACTATATTAAACTCCATTTCAAACAAAAAAGAAAACCTAACAGTAAGTGACCTTGCATCTTATTTGTGCTAAAATGCAAAAACAAAACCTAAAAACCTCATTGCCATTGAGTCAGAACTGACTCATACCTGAAACTCCAGCAAGTTTGCAAGACTTTGTAAATCACATGGGAGAAGATTGCCTGTCCTTCTCCCAAGAAGCAGTTGATGGATTTGAACCACTTGCCTGCATGCAATGTAACTCCTTTACCCACTAAACCACCAGAGCTCCCTACTTATATTTCTCTTGCCTCCTACTTGTACTAAAACTGGATATACTGAATACGATGATGAATACTTTATATGAAGGATTAAGCTTGACAACTGAATTTAGGTCAATGCATAATAATATTGTGAGCATTACTCAGTGGTTATGATAGAACTTGTTGTCCTTGTGTTGATTCTGACTTTTTAAGACACTTGCTAATATTATAGCTAGTGTTAGATGGATCTTGGCAGAAAGCAGAGAGTATCAGAGGAATGTCTTTCTGTGTTTAATTGACTATGCAAAGGCTTTTGACTGTGGATCACAAGCTGTGGCTGACTCAGAAGAATGGGAATCCTAGAACATTTGTGCTTATATAAAACCTATACTTGAACCAGGAGCCAGTTGTCAGAACAGAGCAAGGAAACACCGCATGATTCAAAATTGGGAAGGGTGTCCACCAGGGATGCATTCTGTCCCCATACTTTTTCAGTCTCTATGCAGAATAGATCTTCCAGCATGATGACCCAGTATGAGGAGGAACGTAATATCAGGATTGGAGGAAGATGCAGATGACACAACCCTGCTTGTTGAAACTGAGGAGGACCTGAAGTGCTTGCTGTATAAGGTTAAGCGAACATTCTCACCACTGGACCAATTAGCAGCATCATTATGGATGGTGAAGAGACTGAGATTTTTAATGGTTTTAGTTTGCTTGGCTCCACAATCAATACTCTTGGTACCAGCAGTCAGGATATCAAGAGACAAATTTCTTTAGGAAAGTCAGCTGTCAGGGACTTCTCCAGAATACTGAAGAGCAATGATGTCTGGCTGGAGACTAAGGTGCTCCTGATCCAGGCCATAGTCTTTGCAATTGCATGCTGTGCGTCAGAGAGCTGGAGAGTGACCAGGGATGATAGAAAGATAATGTACTAGTCTTTGGAGAGGAACATCATGTTTGGGAGGGTGGAGGGACAGCGCAGGAGAGGAAGACTCTCTATGAGATTAATCGATTCAGTGATTGAAGATATGGGAGTAGAGGTGTCATAGACAGTGAGGTTGGCACAGGCTAGAGCAGGGTTTGGTGCTTTTGTAGATAGGGTTGCTATAAATGAGTTGCAAGCAACTTGAGGGCACATAATAATTATATACTGACTCAATCCCATAATGACCCAAAGAGGTACATGCTAATATTATATCACTTCCGTTTTAACCCTAACTTGGTTTGAGGTTATATCTATCCAGAATCTATTTCCTGCTGGTGATTAGAATGAAATCCAAACTTCTATTTCCAGGAATACTGTGATAGGTTCAATTACTCTTGTTTACTTCCAACTGGTTAACATCAGAGTCTTGAATGCTCTTTTCTCAGCAGATATAGTTAGCATCAGAATTACTCCTTTCATCTTAATAGATTTTTCTTTTTGCTCTAGACTTAAGATAGTTTGCATATACCTCTGTCCTACTCAGTATGTTGGATCCTTGTTTTAGCAGAAAAATGACACTTAATGTGAGATTTAGGATTAAAGATTAGCCTTTAGGAGTTTGGACTAATTCAAGAAGTTCTGGTGACAACTAAAGATATTTGTGGAGTGGAACTTTTTCCAATACTTTAAATAGGTAGAAGGTAATGTTATTCTTAAGTGAATGGTTAGTATTAGTCATTTAATATATTGTTACCAAACTTGCAGTAAATGTTATACATGCTTCTATCAAAGTAATAATATCATACTATGATGTGCATGTTCTTGCTTTTTCCTTTTAGCGTTTGAAAATTTTCTGTTTGCTACTTTCCTCCATTGTGAATGTTTTGGTAGTAGGATGTAATAGGATCTCCAGCAACAGGAAATGGACAGGATAAATATCCTTTTCCCCTGCGCCTTCTAGTTAGTGTTACCCAAACTTGGTAAATCAGATTTCCTGACTAACACACAGAGGCAATTGGAAAAGTATTGACAATGGTGAAGTTGTTTCTAGGAGGGCAGCCCCAGCACCAGATTTGGAGCCAAAGCCAGACTTGATAATCTAGACATGCTTGGGTTTGGGCTGCCTTCATACCAATGTTTTCTGCCAATTCAGAGAATATTCTTCAGCTGGCCTATGATATTTTTGTGAGCCAGAGCTGTGGTGACACAGTAGCAAGAAGTTGCACTGCCAACCCAGCTGCTACTTGGGAGAAAGATGAACAATCTCTTCCTGTGTGGTTGACCACCTCTGAAAGCCTCCTGGAGGGTGGGCTTCTGGCTCAATAGCAGACAACCACCACTGTCCAATAATATGTCTATGCATTCCCTAACTGGGTCATAGTTGGTTTATAATATATGTAATCCTAAATATTAACCCACATATAAAAAAAATTGATTCCTGTGTATTCCATTAGGTGTGATCCTATGTATTCAGTCTAGGAAGGTTTATATTGTGGTGGTATTTTTCTCCAAAAAGATACTTGCAATGAATAAATCGTGGATTATACTATATACTACTGTGTGATCTTCCATCCCATTTCAGTCATCAAGGTCATATTTTCCAACTACCAGTCTTCCTTCTCCCCTCAACTTTTACATTCCAGTCCCTGAATATTAATGCATCTTGATTGCACATGAAATAAATTTCAGATGGCAGAAGTTGAGAGAGATGTTCAATTTCTTCATAATTAGTGATTGGTGTGTAGATTTGTATACTTGTTATATTAGCAGATCTTTCCTATGTACGAATGGATAGTGTCCTATCATTGACATTGTACTTTAGAACATATCTTGACATCTTTTTTAACAATGAATTTTACCTAGGGATATGTGATTAGGTATTTTTGTCATGATGGGAGTCCAGAGCAAAGGCTACATAGTTGAGTGAACCTGGGGGGAGGAATTGTAAAACAATGAAAGAATTGTTCTTTTACTTTCCCAAGAAGGGAGTGTATTTGTTGAGAGGGGAGGGTGGGGAGAAAAGTGCAACAATAAACGGAAATCCAAAGTCTCCGTAAATTTTCATTGAAATTAATAATATAAAATTTTTAAAAAATCAATGACTTTTACCTGTTTCCTTTTCAATATTTTATTTCTTGAGTAGTAGATAATATAATCATATGATTCAAAATGACCAATATCTGTCCATTTCAACCCATTAATGCCTAGAATGATGGTCTTTGTGCATTCTACTTTATTTTTGACAGTTTATGATTTTCCCAGATTCATCCATTGTATATTCCATGTTCCAACTATTAATAATGATTGCAGTTATTGCTCTTCATTTTGAATAATACCACAACAGCAAAGGAAGGCCCTTTGCTGAGTGAAAGTTTTACTCCATCCATATCATTAAGATATTTTGAGTAGACAGCTAATTTTCCAGTCACAATGAGAGTATCTTCCAATCATCTTATCTTCCAGCATTATTTCAGACAATGTTCTACTGCTATTCATAGGGTGTTCAAGGGTTGTCATATCAGAAGTGGATGGTTTCTTGTTCTTAGTCTGGAAGCTCCTATAAAACATATCAACTGTGGGTAACCTGCTGGTATTTGAAATACTAGTCCAAGTTAAAACTGAAGCTGAAGAAAATTAAAACTAGTTCAAGAGAGCAAATACATGACCTTGAGTTTATCCCACATAAATTTAAAAACCATTTTAAGGAAAGATTTGATGCACTGAACACTAACAACTGAAGACCATATGAGCTGTGGACATCACACACACAAAAAGAAAAAGGTCACTAATAACACAGGAAATAAAGAAAAGACGAAGATGGGTCTCATAACAGATCCTGAAACTTGCCCTTCACTGTAGAGAAGCTAAAACAAAAATGGCAGAAATTATAGTGTAAGTGAGCTAAGCAGAAGATTTCAATGACCAGCTAGAGTAGACAAAGTAATATATTATCATGAAATGGAGAAAAAAAATATCTGTACATAAAATTAAAAAAAGATGATGTTTTGCATTTTTGAGGCTGATAGAACTGAAGAAAAAATTAAAATGTTGGGTTACAATACTGAAGGATTCAATGGAAAAAGTATGCAATGATGTGGGGAGCATCTTTATGTTGGAAGTATGAAAGGAATGCACAGTCACTGTACCAAAATTAATTGGTCCACATTGAACCTTTTGATGCAACATATTATCAAGACCCAGTGGTACCAAAGGACAAAGTCTAAGCTGTACTGATGGCATTGACATAAAACAAGGCTCCAGGAAATGAATACCAACTGAGGTGTTGAACAAGCATATAGAATCCTGGACATGTTCACCAGTTTATGCTAAGAAATTTGAAAGACAGCAACCTGGCAAACTGACTGGAAGAGAACCATGTTTGTTCCCATTCGAAAGAAAAGAGATCCCCAAATGTGAAAATTATTGTATTAGTATCCCAGAGACGTAAACTTTTGGTGAAGATTATTAACAAAATGGCTGTAGCACTTTGGCCACAGTGAACAGCCAGAAATGCAAACTCTATTCAGAAGAGGCCATGGAGTGAGAAATATCACTACTGATGCCACATAGATCTTGGCTGGGAGAAGTCTGCTTGCACTGTATTCATTTGCAAAGGCATTCTCTATGTGGATCATAATAAATGAAGAATAACATTGAGAAGAATGGGAATCTCAGAACACTTAATTGTGATCATGAGAAATCAAGCTGTTGTGCTGTCCAAACAGAACAAGGAAGCATTATATGATTTAAAGTGAGGAAGACATGTACCAGGATTGTAGCCTTACTCAATTCCTACCCAATTAGTATGCTGATCAAATAATTTGAAAAGCTAGACTATATGAAGACAAATGTGGCATCAAAATTTGAGGGAGACTTACCAGCAATCTGTGCTATACAGATGACAAAACCTAACTTGCAGAAAGTGAAGAAGACTTGACACATTTACCGAGAAAGACAAAACACTATAGCAATCATTATGAATTACATCTCTCAGCATCAAGAAAACAAAAATCACCACTGGACCAATAGGCAACACCATGATGTTAATAGATGGAAGAAAAGATTGACATTTCTATAATTTATTTTCCTTGGATTAACAATCAGTTCCTAGGGGAGCTCTGGTGGCCTAGTGGTAAAGAGCTGCAACTACAATCCCAGAGGTGCACGGTTCAAATCCACCAGATGCTCTGCTGGGGAAGGAGGGACAATCTCCTCCTGTACCAGTCAGATCTGATTTGATGGTACACTCACACAAAATTATTAAAATAAAAATAAAAAAACAAAAAACAAAAAAAAAAAACCCAATCAGTTCCTTTGACAACAGCAATCAACCTCAAACTATATACAAAAATCAGTGCAAAGTGTATCAGAGACCTAGGAGTAAACCCCAAAGCATAAAAATTGTAAGACATAGAATGGGACCAAATTTAGAAAGTCTAGCCTAAATGCACTACCAGGAGAGGGTAGCAACAATGAATGAGACCTTCTAAAGAGTAAGGCCCTGTGTGCAACAATTTTTTTTTTCCAGAGGTTGAAAAGAAAATCTACTGATTGGGGTAAGAAGCAATTGGCAATACCATCTCATAAAAGGGTCTCATAATGAAAGTTTGCAGAATACTGCAAGGCCTCCATAAGAAAAAGACTGATGACCCAATTACAGGAAGGGCAAAAGACATAGACTTTCACAGAGGAAGACATTTGTATGGCCAGCAGACACATGAAGAAATTCTCAAAATCGCTAAGATCCAGTGTGAAAAACAATGTATATGAACTTTATGAGTAAACTAGAATAATTTTTTTTTTAAAAAAAATCATGGTCAATAAGAAAGATGCAAATCAAAACCACAGTGAGATACCATCTCAATCCAGTAGCAGGGTCAAAGTTTAAAAGAACAACAAGCAGTAAATGTTAGAGAGAATGTGGAGAGATAGGGACTCTCATACATGCTGGTGGCATTGTAAAATGGTACAACCAATATGGAAGGCAATTTGACATTTCCTCAAAAAGCTGAATCTAGAAATTCCATATGACTTAAGAAGCAGGAGTGGCATAAACTTCTGAAATGGCTTGCCTCTAGAAACTCTATGAACATGGAGAAATAACCAAAGTTATGCAAGTGTTCAGGTGTTTCATTCATAGGGTCGCTGTGAGTCATCTATGACTTGATGGCACTTAACAACAAAACAACATTCTACTGCTAGCAATATAAACAAGGAATGGAATGAACACACAAATGGAGATTTGTATACTGATGTTTATAATAATGTTACTGACAATAGTAAGAAAATGGAAACACTTAAATATCCATTAACAAACTAATATGTTGAGAAATAGTACTACATTCATATGATGGAATACTACACAGCATTCAGGAACAATGACTTAAATTAACACTCTTGGCACCAGCAATCAGGAAATAAGGAGATGCGTTGCACTGGGAAAAATCTTTAGTTAGGGATTTCCCCAAATTATTAAGTGTAATGAGGTCAGTTTGAGGACTGGTGTGTGTCACTCAGGTCATAGTCTTAATGATCACTTGCCATGCATCTGAGAACTTGACAATGAATAACTATGGTAGAAGTATTGTTGGCTTTGAGCCATGGTGTTGAAAAATAGCACTGAGCATAGCATGAACAGCCAAAAGAACAAACATGTATGTCTTAGAGAAGGTTCAGCCTTAGTGCTCTCTGGAGGCGAGGATGATGAGGCTTCACCTCCCATACATTGGGCACGTTGCTAGGAACAGCTTTGGAGAAGCACATGATGCTAGAAAGGGTGGAGGGTCGGTGAAGGAGAAGGAGACCCTCAATTAAGTGACTGACAGTGACTGCTGCAATGGAATCTTGTGTGTCAGAATGTGTGAGGATGGCACAGGATACAACAAGATTCAGATGTGGTGTTCATAGAATCACTAGGGGTCATATTTGACTCGATAGCACCTAACAACAATGACAACCACCACAATATACTTAAAGACAATTTATTTAATCACACCTAACTCTTTTTATAGTAACATCTAGAAGAATGTTTGGTCAAACAGCTGGGCATCATATCCTACCTAAGTAGACAGACTTGAGTAACAATTTTCCTTTTGCACTTAACAAAAAATTTCAAGGGCTGTCTTACAAAATGGATGTTTAAGAGGAAATTTGTTTTAATGCATCCATTCAAATTAGGTAATCATACCTAAGTAAAGTAAGCAGATTATGTGCCCTCAAGTTGCCTGTGACTCATAGCAACACGATATTCAATAGCTCAGAACCTTGCCATGTCCTGAGCCAGTCTCACTGTCTAAGTACATCTGCCCCCATTTTCCCACATATTGTCTTAATTCATCTCTTTTGGAGTCTTCCACTCTTGCACTGTCCCTCCACCCTTCCAAGTCTGATGTCTTTCTCTAATGACTGGTCCCTCCTAGAAACACGTCCAAAGTATGTGAAACAGAGCTTCAAAATCCTTGCCTCCAGGTCATCAACTACTGATATTCAAATTTAAACCCCGATAAAGAAAATCAAATCTACAAGAACCAAAGTTTGAGTGTGATCCTCCTGATTTTAAGCCATCATAGGAACCTGTTTGAGCCTGGAACACTAATAAGCAAAGACCAGGTGAGCTATGTGAGCATATGAAGAATATCATCCATGAAGAATCAAAAGGTCATTACAAATAGAGAGGAAGAAGAAAAGACAAGTGGGATGTCAGAAGAGCTCTGAATATTGCAATATAGTGCCAAGAAGCCAGAACAAATGGAGTAAATAAAGATGTTAATAAGCTGAACAAAAGATTTTAAAGGGCAGCTCTCAAGAAGAGAATGAAATGTGTAAAGAACTAGAATTGGAAAATCAAAAGGGACAAACTCATTTAACATTTCTTAAGCTGAAGGAACTGAATAGCAAATTAAAGCCTAGAGTTGCAATTCTGGAAGATGCTATGGGCAGAATACTGAATGACCCCAGAAGCATTAAAAGAAGATGGAATGGTGGTTAATTTTATAAAACATAATGTATATGAATGATTATATGAAACACTGTGTAAATGAAGAATAATGTGAAACAAAATGTATATGAACTTTGTAAGCAAACCAATATAAAATAATAATTAAAAATAGCCAAGATAGGAGGAGAGCACATAGTTACTATATCAAAAAGAATTAGCTGACACAAAAGAATTTAATGAAACAATATATGATCAAGAGTCAATGGTGATGAAAGAGGAAGTTCAAGCTGCCCTGAAGGAATTGGCAAAAAACAAGGCCCCAGGAATTGACGGTGTACCAATTGACATATTTCAACAAACAGATGCTACCCTGCATGTACTTACCAGGTTGTGCCAAGAAATCTAGAGCACAGATACTTGGCCAACTGACTGGAAGAGATCCATATTTATTCCGATTAAAAAAAAAAAGTGATTTGACAGTGTGGAAATTATCAAACATTATTATTAATATCACATGCAAGCAAGATCCTGCTGAAGATTATCCAAAAACGACTGCAATAGTATACGAACAGAGAACTGCCAGAAGTGCAGGCTGGGTTTAGAAAAGGCTGTGATACTAGGGACATTATAGTCAATGTTAAATGGATAATGTTGTTGTTACTAGGTACTGTCAAGTGCAGTATGACTCATAGCGACCTTGTGGACAAAAGATCTGAATTCTGTTCTATCCTGTGCCATCCTCACACTTAATGACACACGAGAGCCCACTGTGGCAGTCACCATGTCAATCCACCTAATTGAGGGTCTTCCTTTCTTTCGCTAATCCTCCACCCTTCCCAGCATCATGTGTTTCTCCAAGGAATAGCCCCTCCTAGCAACATGCCCAAAGTATGTGAGAAAGCCTTATCATTCCTGCCTCCAAAGAAGATTCTGGTTTTGCCCTCTCCAAGACATATCTGTTTGTTCTCTTGACCATCCATGTGATGTTTAGTGCTCTTCTCCAACACCACAGCTCAAAGGCATCAATTCTTTTTTTGGTCATCCTTATTTATTATCTAGCTTTCAGACGCATAGCAAGTAATTGGAAAGACCATGGCCTGAATCAGACGTACCTTAGTCCTTAAACTGACATCTTTATGCCTCAATAATTTGGAGAGGTCCCTAACTGCAGATTTTTTTCAGTTCAATGCATCTCATTTCCTGACTGCTGGTACCGAGGTGTTAATTGCGATCCAACAAGATAAAGCTGTTGACAGTTTCATCCTCTCCATCCATTATGATTCTGCCTATTGGTACAGTGGTAAAAAAATCTTTATTTTCTTGACATTGAGACACAATTCATTAAAAGCTACATTCCTTGATCATCTGAAACAAATAATTCAGGTCCTCTTCACTTTCAGCAAGCAAGGTTGTGTCATAAGCATAATGCAGGTTATTGATGAGTCTGCCTCTAAACTCATGTCACACTCCTTTTCATAGAGTCCAGCTTCTTGTATAATTTGCTCAGCATACAGAATGGTAGGTATGAAGAGAGACTACAACCCTGATACACTCCATTCTTAATTTTAAACTATGAAGTGTTTCCCTGCTAAGATGGATCTTAACTGCAACCAAAGAGTACCAGAGGAATGTTTATCTGTGTTCCATTAACTATGCAAAGGCATTTGTGTGGATCACAACAAATTATCGCTAACCTTGAGAAAATTTGGAATCCTAGAATACTTGTGCTCATGCAAAACCTATACTTGGACCAGGAGGCAGTAGTCAGAACTGAGGAAGGAAACATTACATGGTTCAAAATCAGGAAAGGTGTATGCCAAGGGTGCATCCTATCCCCATATGTTTTCAATCAGTATGTGGAACAGATCATTCAGGAGGCTGGACTTTATGGGGAGGAAGATAACATCAGGATTGGAGGAAGACTCATCATCAACCTGCGTTATGCAGGTGACTCAACTTTGCTTGCTAAAGCTGAGGAAGACCTGAGGCATTTGCTACAGAAGGTAAAAGACTGTAGTCTTCAATACAATTGAAGCTTGACATCAAGAAAACAAAGATTCTCAGTACTGGGCCAACTGGAAGCGTCATGGCAGATAGTTGAGAGATTGAGATTGTTAGAGTTACTAGGCTCCATAACCAACTCTCATGGTATAAGCAGTCAGGATATCAAAAGACAAATTATTTTCAGAAAATCTGTTGTCGAGGACCTGGCCAGAGTATTGAAGAGTAACGATGTCAGTCTGGAGACTAAGATGTAATTGATCCTTGGCCATGGCCTTACTAAATAATTGCTATGTGTCAGAGAGTGGAACAGTGACTAAGGATGATTGAAGAAGAATAGATGCCTTTGAGTTGTGGTGCTGGAGAAGAGTATAGAACATACTGTGGACTGCTGATAGAACAAACATATTTGTCTTGGAGAGGATGAAACCAGGCTGCTCTTTGGAGGCAAGGATTTTGATGCTCCATCTGACATACTTTGGGTATATTGCAAGGAGGAACAAGTTCTTGGATAAGGACATCATGCTTGGCAAGGTGGAGGGACAGCTTAAGAGAGGAAGACCCTGGACGAGATGGATTGACCCAGTGACTGGGGTAATGGAGTAGTTGTGTTAGAGAAAATTAAACTGGCTCAAGATCAAGCAGGTTTCAGGGTTGTTATACCTACAGTTGTTATGAGTCATGGTTTGCTTGATGGCATATAACAACAGCAACAAGGAGCAACTTGGTTTTACCCTCTTTAGGATTCTCACCACTGGGCTTCTTGACAGCATCATGATAGATGGTGAAGAGATTGAGATTGTAAACAGCTTCAGTTTGCTTGGCTCCACAATCAACACTCTTAGCACCAGCAGCCAGGAAATTAAAAGACATATTGCATTTGGAAAGTCTATTGTCCAAGGCCTCTCTGAAGTACTGAAGAGCAGTGATATCAGTCTGGAGACTAAGCTGTGCCTGATCCAGGCCATAGTCTTTGCAGTCACTTGCTATGCATCAGAAAGCTGAACAATGACTAGGAATGATAGAAGGAGAATTGATGCCTTTGAGCTGTAGTGCTGGAGAAGAGTATTGATATACCATAGACTGCTAAGAGAATGAACAGGTTCATCCTGGAGAGAGTTCCACCAGGCTGCTCCTTGAAGGCAAGGATTCTGAAGCTTCATCTGACATACTTTGGACATGTTGCAAGGAGAGGCCAATCCTTGGAGAGGGGCATCATGCTTGGGAGGATAGAGGGACAGGCAGGTGAAGAAGACCCTTGATGAGATGAATTGATTCAGTGACTGGGTTAATGGGAGTGTGTATCAGAGATAGAGCAGGGTTTAGGACTGTTTTACATAGGGTCACTATAAATCTCAGGTGATGAGATGGCATATAACAACAACAATAGGACAGACCTGTTTGTTCTCTTCACAGTTCATGGTATATTCAATACTATTTTCCACCACCACAACGCAAAGGTATTGATTTTTCTTCTCTCTCTCTTATCTTCCAGCTCTCTGATGCACAGCAAGTAACTGCAAAAACCATGGCTGTATCAGGCAAACCTTAATTTCTAGACTGACATTATTGCATTTTAGCACTCTTAAAGAGGTCCCTGACAATGTATTTTCCTAATGCAGCTTGTGTTTTTATTTTCTGACTGCTGGTGCCAAGAGTGTTGATTATAGAACCAAGGAAGCTAAAACTGTGAACAATCTCAGTCTCTCTGTCTATGATGGTGTTGCCATTTGGTCCAGTGGTTAGAATATTTGTTTTCTTGATGTTGAATTTCAATTCATATTGAAGACTAACTTTTTTATTTTCAGCAGGAAATGCCTGAGGTCCAACTCAGTTTCAGCAGCAAGGTTGTGTCATCTGTGTAAAGCAGGTTGTTGATAAATCTTCCTCCAATCCTTGTGCCATCTTCCTCCTCATAAAGTCCAGCCTCTGAATTATCTATTTTGCATATAGATTGAAAAGATATGGAGACAGGATGCATCCCTGATGCACATCTTTCCTGATTTTAAAACATGCAGTGTTTCCTTGCTCCATTCTGACCACTGTTTCCTGGACTAAATATAGGTTTCATATGAGCCATAATTGAGTGTTCTGGCTTTCCCATTCTTCTCAAGGTCACGATTTGTTGTGATCCACACAGTCAAATGCCTTTGCATAGTCAGTGAAACACTTATACAGGTAGTGGGGAATTAAGCAGATAGTGAATTATTCAGTTGTGTTGAAAATGAGAAGATAGAGAAATGGTGAACAGTCTCTACACTAAAAAAAATTGTACAATCTTCTTGCTATGATAATACAAGAAATAGTAAGTAATTGTTGTTTGTGTTGTCAAGTTTCAACTGACTCATCCTTTTCCTAAACAACATGTCTCTGGAAACTCTATGAACTTTGATAAATGATGATAGTTATAGAAAGGCTTCAGGCAATTTGTTCATAGGGTCACTATGAGTCGTGCTCAACTCGACGGCAAACAATAACAACAACAACAACAACATCACTGACCTTCCATCAGGTTTTAAGAAGCTGTGAATCATGGGGGAGATTGCCTATCTTTCTCCTGAGGAGTAGCTGGTAATTTGAACCATTGCGACTGGGTAAGACCCAGTAGGTCACCACATTAAGCAGTTAGCACAATATGAGGTGCAGACAGGAGTGCGGTGGGCTCCAGTAGGCAGTGAGCACTAGATAGCTTTTAAGATCCTTTTCCTAGGAAGGGATTTCTGGTTATGGTAACACTTTAGATTTGTCTGAAGAGAATGGGAAAGGCTTGGATGGCTAACGATAAGTAGGAAGAGCAAACCCAGGAGCCATTATTTTCAAGATATGAAGGCAGAAAAGGAATGCTTCTTTGGCACAACATTCTCTTACAATTTAAGTCCTTAATAATGAGAGCTTAGATAATTGGTTTTTAAACTTTTGGGTTCTAGGACCCCTTTATGAAATGTAAAACTAATTAAATGTCTTGAAGAATTTTTGTTGATTTGAATTTGTTTCCTAGAAGAAGCTCTGGTGGCATAGTCTATAGGGACTTGAACTATTAAGCCAAAGTAATGCCTCTAGCAGTTCGAATCCATCAGCGGCTCTGCAAAATAGAGATGGATAGTTTCCTCCTGTGTGATTTGCAACCTCAAAAACCCAATAGAGCTATGAGATCCTTCCAACTTGGCAGCTATGTGTGATTGATTGAGTGAATACATTTCCTAGAGCTATTATAATAATTTACTAAAAAGTAGGAACTTTTATAAAGAACAGAACTTTATTTTTCTCAGAGTTTTGTTGGCCAGGAGTCCAAGTCTTGCGTGTTTGTGGAGTAGCCCACTTTTTATCTGCACTACCAGTTGATACATCCTTGTTTCTTCCATCTTCTGGTAGCCCCAGATGTTCCGTGTCTTCCAGATGCATCTTCACATGATCATCTCCTGCCTGTCTTCTCTGCATCTTTTCTCCCATTTATTAAGATGGCACTTAGATTGGATTAAGATCCACTCTGTACTAGTGTGACCTCATGTTCATGTAAGACAACTTTGATGCACTTATTTTCAAATGTTACCAAGTTGCAGGGTGAGAACATCAATGTGCATTTTTGAAGGATGCTATTCAACCTACAATGGTGAATAATTTCAAAGTATTTTCTTAGAAAATAATTGCATCCATAAAAATTACTATATTACTCATTGAAAAAGAGGCAATTTTATATTTTATATTTTATAATTTCAGTAAACTAACAATAACCTTCTTAAAAGTTAATGCAATGACATGTTCTTGTAAAAATAATTATATTTCTAGAACACCAAAGTAGTCAGAAGCCTGACATTGTTTTTGCAAATCTTCATAGAGAACAGCTGGGTGGTGTTATCTGGTTTTGGTTGAAGAATACGGAAGCTTTCTGATCCCACACAATGAGAAGGAATATTTTCATTGCATTTTTCACTATAACTGTGATTATTCTTTAGTACAGTAAAATTTCAAGATAACTGTAATTATTCTACAGTAGAATTCAACTAGAACTAATTTCTTAAAAGTTAGTTGCAATGTGAAACCTGAAAGCACTCAGTGAACTTTTCACGGTTGATTACAAGGCAATACATTGGTCTGTCTTGCACTTTGGATGTGCCTTTTACCCATACTTCGTTTTGTAGCATTGTGCATTGGTCCTTTGAGAAATATTGGCTCATTGAGTTGTACAGATCTTTTAAATGCTGACACATCTCATTAAGCAGTATCAGAGGACCGCATTTGTTATATTATGCCTCTATCTCATTAGAAAAGTCTCCAAGTATTGGGAAGCTGTCAAGCTTTCTGTGGCTGTTACAAATTTGCCAACATTCTCATTTCCACTTGAAAGCTAGAATTTTATCATTGACAAGAGGTTCTGTAAGTTGCTTTCCTTGAAGAGACAGGGTCACGTCATTCATTTTTGAGATAGTACTTGATAAACACCCACATCTGAATGGCCATACTTTGTCAATAATCCTTTCAGTATAAATGCCTTCCATGAAAAGAAAGGGTTAGCCCAATGAACCAATGTTTTACCTGGAAATAATGATTATACTTTGATATGCAGCAAAAGGGCCTTGTGCGTCCTTACCATTTTGGTGCATCACATATTAAAAATATGTGCCCTCAAGGGTTGAAATTGAATAAAATCAATTAATTTTCTGCTCAATCATCTCAAAGACATAATGACATTTTAAAATTCTTACAAGGACCTATTTTTTTCTTTTCCTTTGATTTTCTTTTCACTTTTCCATTGCCAGTGTGAGGCAGTGAAGGATACAATAACAAAGCATTTTATTGTCATTGCCTTGATCTGTGTTAAGATGCTAGCAATTATCCATCTTTTCTTTGTAGAATCAGTGCAGATGGCAACAGAATGAAAAGGCAAATACTTTTAGTGATATTTTGAAAATATGTTTGACCATACAGAAACCCTGCTAATATTTTAAGGTCCTTAAAGATCTAAAAAACATTTTAAGCACCACTGGCTTAGATTTATATAGTAGGTCCTGTGTGCTAGGGATTCTTCCAAGTGATTTAAATGTATTAAATAATTTTGTTCTTAGAAGAACTTCTTAGTTAATAACACTGTAATTATTGCCATGCGCTGTGGAATCAATTCTGATGATATGGTAGAATGTCTCCTAAATTTTGTAGGGTGTGATTTTTCCAGAACATCATGGAGTGTATAGTGGGGTCACACCCTTAGCATTTTAGTTAGCGGTTGAACCTTTAACAGTTGAACCACTAGAGTTAATTAGTAGATAATGTTATTGTCGTGATTTAATCCATGCTAATTCTGCACAAGAGATATTTTACCAAGTTCAGACAGGTGGGACAGAACAGAGATATAACCTGGTTTTAGCTCTTAGCCATATTAGTATTACCAGTGAATATAACTGGATAGTTGACATTTGTGTTGAACTGAGGGGTTGGGAGGAATGCAGGTCAAGTCTTAAATTTACAATCATTTGTTCCTGTGTTAGTGTCCTAAAACGAAAGAAGAACCTCTGATAATGGTGTGACAGCCTTCAGGGAAATCTCACAAGTTCCTTGTGTTAGATCATCATCTACTGTAGAGGTCTACTCCCTAACCTTTTCTCTCCTGATCCTTGTTGGTTGGTTCTAGAGTGGTCGCCCTGTGATCACAATGAGGCATCTTTACAACCCTGGGCCTGGAAATAAGAGAAAGAGGAGTGTGTAGGGTGCTGCCTGCCAGGACCGTTAATGGAGGACCACTGACTGTCAGCATACAGCTGTATTCTGCAATCCTACAATTCCTTTTCTTGAGTCTCCTTGCTAGTCCTCATCTCTTGCTAGAATCCAGAGAGTACAAATGTTTCCCGAAGTAGCTAATAATTGAGTAATGGTAAGGAGTGAAAGGGCAAGTGGTGTTTATGGAGCCCAATGACATTGTAAGATTTCCTTCTTTTCTGCTTGGCACAGCTTATATTTCAACTGGATAGGAAGTTCCATACTTTGCTTATACAGCTAGAATGATAAACCTGTATTTTTCCACAACTAGCTCGAGAAGCCCCAGTGGGGTAATGTGTAACATCTCAGGGTAGTAACCAAAAGGTTGGTGATATGAAGCTCCTCCATGGGAGAAAGATGAACAATTTCATCTCAGAAAGACTGACAGGATCAGAAACCAATGGAAGATTGCTATGAGTCTGGCTTGACTCCAGTGGTTTTGGTCTTCTCTGGTTTATGCTGAGGGCATGTTTCAGGTGTGACAGTGGTTCCCATGGTCTGTCATGGTAAGCAGGGTTTGTACGTACAGTCACCGGGCAGGAACTAGAGGTTTATCTCTGGTTTCTCGTTTATATGCTTTGTAACTAGAGTTCTCCTACCTCTGTATATGTATATTGCCATTACTTTTCTCCCATCCACAAGAATGGAATGACTATTTCTGAAATTATCTGAGGATAGAGAACATTGCGCACACCATCTGGGTCCCAAAATGTCAGCCAAGGCTATTTTATCTGTGAGACCTGGCTTCAGATCCCAATTTGTCTCAGCTCTCTTCAATTTTCCTCATCAACTCATTCAAGGACTTCAACCCTGAATTCTTATTACACTACTTCCCAGCACCTTCCAGCCTTCCTCCCCCCAATACTCAGCACCTAGTAGTAACACATTGCTATATTCTCCAGACAGAAAAACATTTTAGCTAGTTAGTCCTTATGAATTATTTAAATACTTTAAATAGAGAAGAGTTGCCAAGTTGGGTGTTTAAGCACTTTTATATATGGCCATTGAGCTGAGTAATTTATGCATTACTCACATTACTCTGATTGAAGGTTAATGATTGCCTTAGATGGATTGTGGTTCATTTAGGATCTAAGCATAGAGGCAATTTCTCAATTACAAACTAGCTCTCTGAAATTTGTTTTTAAGTTTAATTTGTACCTAAGTTGGAACAGTTAGATAGATTTTTTGGTGGAATATAAATTAGTCAAATATTAGTCTTAGTATAGTATACATTTTTATGCATAAAAATTAAACATTCACTTTCATTCCAGACACAGTAAAATATATTCAACATATTAATACAACAATATCTTCATTATCTGGACTGCTGTAACAGCTACCATCGCGGACGGCTTTAACAAACAAAAATTTATTCTCTCAAAGTTTAGGAGGCTAAAAGTACAAATTCAGGGTGCTAGCCCCAGGAGAAGGCTGCACCAGTTTAGAGAAATTTCCTTGCTTCCTTTAGTTTCTATAGGCCTGACATTCTTTGGAGAGCCCCATTGTGCCCTGGCCTTCTTCAGTGTCCTCAAGAAGTTTTCTTATGCAGGGGCCTGGATCCAAAAGATTCACTCCACTCCTGGCAACTCAATTTTGGTGAGGCTGAGAGCCCCTCCACTTGGCTTGCTTCCATTTCCTTTTATTACCAACATCCTCAATCGTATGACAAGCCACATCCTAGGGAAACTCCCCTTACCTCAGATTAGGGCTATGATTAGATTAAAGAATGCTATTTGTGTCATTAATTAATGCTCTTACAACTATTTGGTTGCAGGAACATGAGAGATTACTGTGTAGCCTCAATATTTATCATTACATACATGTATATTTGGGAAACACAATGCAATCTAAAACAAGTACTATTAGTACTGATGCATGTTGCAAAGTTATATTCATTTGTTATTACAAATCAATACATGTTCCTTGAATTTGTAATATAATGCACTTTGCAGCATTAGTTTATAACTATTAGTTGTATGGAAATCTGATGTTTATAATCTAGGAATTGACTCCTTGTACTGGGAACCTTATTCCTGGGGGGGAGGGGAAGACGACTTAATTTTTCTTAGTTAAATAGTTGAAACTCTCTCAGGGGCTTATAGTGATTGGAGCACTGCTTCTAGCGCCTACTTGTATATTAGAATCAACTGGAATAATTTTTAAAAGTACTGGTGCCCAGGTGTCACTCCTGATCAATTAAGTCTGAATCTCTAGGGGTATGGCCCTGGCACTGGTGTTTTGAAAGGCTCAGGGTTATTATACTAATGTGCTGTGGAGGTCAAGAACCGCTGAATTGGCCGGCCTCTGGGAAGAGGTTAAGGCAGCACAAAAGCTGCCCTTCTTCCTGGGGCGTAAAATGCAGCCACCTATAAGGGACAAATTGACCAGGAACAATACTCACACTGATTCCACCTCCTCACCTCTGCCATTCACTGCCAGCTCTGTGGAACTTTCTGTTTCAGAAAACCTATAATTTATGGAATTCCTTTGAAGAGCATTCTGTGAATAATGCATATCTCTGTCTCCCATTCATCAAATGGCTTTATCGTTCTGAGTGGGTATGACCAATACGAATAGTCAGAATTGAGCTCCTGCTGGACTTGAAGGAGGATCACCCTTCTATTCATAATTATCTGATGTCATTGGAAAAGAGCTTTGCCCTGGATTCACAAAGCACTTTGGCTTGACACGCTCCCTTACCTTAGCTCTGTGCAACTGTGCAGGCTGAAAAATAGTGTCCTTTGAACACTGACTAGAATGATATTCATTTTTCTACCAAGATAAATAGATTCTGCTGAACATATTCATTTTTTTCAAAGATCATTCAGTATGAAGGAGCCCTCACCTGATTTTTAGGTGAGTGTTTTCGCTAGAGCCAGGTGAAGTGAGTAGAAGCGAATTAGCGAAGGTTGAGCTCCTGAGGACTTGCCTCCACATTGGTGCCAGGATCTGCGGCATTGTGTCTGTGAAGGATCCCTCCATTAGAACCTTGACCTGTCACCCTTGTCCTAATTTATTGAGGTGAAGCTTGAAAGTGAGTTATTTTTACCCTTGGGCACGATGAAAGTAGGCAATGCATTGAGGAGGAGTGTGCTGCATAGCAAAGTACATAAAGGATGTTAGCATATACCTTTGTTCTTTGTCCACAGTGCTACCTCCCATGGCTGGCGTCCCCACCTTGTGAAATGGGTCCCCAGTCTGGGAGGGTATGAGCACTCAGTTGAGGATGAAGTCTTTCTACCCACCTACCTACAGTAACATACTATCTTGTGCATGCACAGAAATTAGACTTTACAAAAACATGGTCTCAACTATGATCTCAGGCTAATTTCTTTTTTATTTAGGCCAAGTATGAATAGCAGCATTATTTGGAGGGAAAGAAAACCATTGAGAAATAATGGCATCTCTTTACTACCCTCATATAATTAGGGAATGACACCTTTAAGGCCAAACCAGGGAGCTCTGGTTGCCTAGTGGGTTACGTATTGAGCTGTTTACTAAAAGATTCCCAGGCCAAAGCTACCAGCCAGTTTACCAAAGAAGCACAAGGCAGTCTCTTCCCTGATGATTTACAGCCTTAGTAACCCAAAGCAAGGTCATCCTGGAGTCAAATTGACTCCAAGGCAGTGGTTCGTTAAGACCAAGAGTTATTTATGTCTTTATCTTTACCAGACCAGAGTTACTGTTTGTAACATGCCTTTTGAAAACCTAAGAAGAAAATGCCTTGTCAAGCTTTGGGAACTGGTAAATATTTGTAATTCCAGGCGCCTCATCACCTGCAGTTACCATTAAGTGCAGTGGTTGCAGGAGAGTACAGACAAGGTGGCCAGACAGGCTGGGGAGGCGAAGGAGCTGGCTGCCTGGTGCTTGCCTGCCTCAGGCACCTCTAGCTGTCAAGAGAGGCTCCTGAGCACTGCGGCTCCCTGCTTTATACCAGTCACTATCTATACCTGTGACTCTGCAGTGGCTGCTCCCAGCCTGTGCATCTCAGGTAGCCATAGGGGAGTAAAGCAGGCAAGGGGTGCCGGGCAGCCTCCTGTATTAAGATCTGGTGGAGTAGGGGTCTGGAGTATGTGCCTCTTGACTGGAAACAGGCTGGGGAAGGTGCAGGGCAGCGCCTACCATGGGGAACATCGATGTGGGATGTGTTAGAGCAAGAAGGCTGAGCCTGCTTTGTGGCCATGAGCTAACTAGTTTCCACTGGTGTTAAACTGGGTATCTTGAAATGTGTTTTTATACTTAAGACTGTGTGCAAGTCCTGTTACACAATCTGAATGAATATTATTCTAAAAGCTCTTCATCCACATAATTAAAACTAATTTTCTAATGATAGAAAATCAGCTCATAAACCTTTCAGGTTATACTGTCTTGAGAGATAACTGATGTGTGTGTAAAGAGAGAGACAGGAGAGAGATGAGAGATGAGAGATGAGAGGAGAGAGAGAGAGAGAGAGATATGCATGATGAGGGGTGCACCCACATGCATAACTTTGACAAATGCCTATTCTATCCATTTGTTTTTTTCTCCACATTCTCCACTGCCCCTTCAAACACTTCCACGTCAATAACTATCTAAACTATTATCCTATTGTGTTATTAAAAATAAAAATAACAGTAGTTTTTACTTTTAATACAAAGAAACATTCAGAGACAGTCTTAGCTGCATTATCTCTAGTGGCAATAGCCAAAACTAACATCAATTTTTAACAAAGATTGTAATTAAGCATCTATATAATGAGTGCTTCTGGAATAGTGTTTCAAAGAATGTTGAATGACAATGGAGAATGCTCCAAATATAAATAAAGTAACAACAACACAAAGACTTAAAAAGTATTGCGTTTCAAACTTTATAAACTGTGCATTTTGTTTTTGTGTATATATACCTGCTTATCAATAGCTGTAACTTTTGCATAAACCACTTAAAAGCACCAGAAAATAATGATTATTTTGAGAAGTGGTTCTAGGGTTAAATTTTATGTCTAATTTTTCACTTCTTTTTTCATTTTCCACAGAACATATTTTTGTTACAGGAATAGCACCAAATGCTGTTAATTGAATACAAAAGACACTTCCCAAAAGTTTGTCCTGCTAGTTCTGAGTCAGAAAAAGATTAAATGGATGAATGCCAACCCATTTTCAACCTCAATCATTTATTACATTGTTCATGCAGCATTTATTAAGATACTAATATGTTTCGTGGGCATCTCTGCTAGTATATGGTTCCTATCTGATTGCACTGCTAACTCAAAGGCTGCAAATCTTCTGTGGTTTGAATTCACCAGAAGCTTCTGTGTGTGAAATATGAGAAATCTCCCATTTCATTATATAACTTCAGAAACCATGAGTCTGAACCAACTCAAAGGCAGTGTGTTGAGTTTAAAGAATATATTTCAATGTTGTATAAGTACTTATAAAATCCAATGTTAAACAAACCATGATCTCCAGTGTGATGTTTTCACAGTTGAATGATGAAACATTGTAAATGGTTATTTAGTATAACTGTGTACAGCATATTTGTGGATCACAGCATAAAGAGGAACTATTTCTGCTTGAGATGCCAGAAAATGACTTTGAATGACTGTCTGCTTAGTATGAAAAAAAGGACACTAAGAATTTACACCAAAAGATGGAAACATTGTTGGACAGTGATGCTAAATCACACTATAATTCCAAAGGTGTATGGTTCAAATCTACCAGTTGTTCCACTGGACAAGGATGGACATTCTCTTCCCATGCAGTTTATTGCCTCTGTAAATCTGCTAGAGGATCATCCATGTCTACAGTATACAACAGCAAAAACAATAAACTTGGTAAAGAGATAATGATGATGAGAGATACAAAATTAAAGTGTGGGCCAACCTCAGTTTATTCTGAATGAATAGTTGGGACTCTCTTCTCCCAGGAGGTATTATTCAAAGTGAAGATCAGAATCTGTGAAATCATTTAATGGGTCACAGCCTACACTGGAAAGAAATACACAAAATCTAACAAAAGAACACAAGGTTCTTATTGTTTATGTGCCATCAAATTGAAACTACTTGCTAGCTGACCCTCCAGTGGGTTTTCTGAGGCAGTAAATAGCACAGGAGATTACTCATCTTTCTTTTCAAGGACAGAACATGAAAAAAACTACTAGAGTACACCAATTATACTGTTATTATTTGTAAAATTTTCTTATGTCTTTTCTTGGTTTTCTTTTCTAAAAATATTTTTACTCCAAGACAAATATAGATTCTTGGAAATTAAAAAATATTTACAGGTAGCATTCCTCATTCACCTTCCCCTAAATTTAGCATGCTGCCTGTTCTGCCGATGAAATGCCCCTCAAAAGATATCCAATCATCATACGTCTGAAAATTCAAGAGTGTGTATTAAATTCCACATGTGGAGACTTTCTCCCTCAGTAGGAAGGTGGTGAGGGAAAAAGCCCCGAGTTGCCCCTCATAATTGCTTGTATGGCTTTCCTGGGTGCCCCTGTCAGGGCGGGGAGATTGAGATCATGGTTGGTGGGTCAGGGGATCAGTCATGTTGGTCGGCTTTTGATGGGCTGGCTACTTTGCCCACCTTTACTCTTTTTGTGGCCCACCTTTACTCTTTTTGTGTCATGTAGACACTAGTTAATTCTTTACTTTGCAAGGACAGATAAGACTTTACCTGGGGCATTTGTGTTTGCCTTAAGCTAAGAATTTT
>NW_006399823.1:11412655-11417256 GCF_000299155.1 Elephantulus edwardii | reverse complement strand
TAAAATGAAAAATAAACAACCTAAATTTTTTTTTTAAAAAAAGATAATTGGTACTGAAATAAAACAAAACAAAACAAAAAAACAAGTTAACTTTGGTATATTGAGTTGGAACCAACTCATAACTGAGCTGAGGTGGTAAGATGAGCATATATTAATTTCACCAGTTATTTCTGCACTCTTTTACGTGAGCATGTGCACACATGTGTAGACTCTTTTAGCCATCAGCAGAATCAAGACAGAGAACTGTACTATCACCACAAAATTCTCCTTTACTTGTATACCTTCTTAGCTCCTTATTTTGGAAATCTTCCATCTGTTCTCTGTGACACTTACTTTTAAAGTCTGTATTTGCATGTTGAGTCAAGATGTAAAATAGATTTAGGTCTGTGATTTACGGTCAAAGACAATGAAAAGCCACTGCTGTAAGCTGTGGAAGGATTTTAGGTGGTGGAGTGGAGGTGAAGACATGGAGTCATCAAGTTTATTTTAGAAGTCATTTTGGCAATGTGGATGAATTGAAAAGAGCAAACTGGAGGCAGAAGGATTAGCTATCTGACTCAGCTACAACGAGGTATCAAAGAATGTTGAGTACTGATCTTTCTTCTTTCCCTTCTTGGATATTTAGATACAATTTTATGAAGTATGACATTTCTGTCACTCCCTGCTAGTCTTAACAGTTTTGCTTTACACTCCTCCAAATATTATGTCTCATAATAAATGCTACACACTTGTATCTAATTATAGTGGTGATATACTTAATTATTTTCCATGAACTCCTTCCAAGTGAGTGACACAAAGATAAGGTTCTGTCTTTTCATTATTTGTTCTTGATTTCCTTTGCTATTGTCTTTCCAATATGGTTTTCTGATACAAACTACAGTGGCTGACTGATTTAACTTCTTTTCCATTATCAAAATAACCATCAGTGACCTCAACAAAGATTATTAATAATAAGGAAGGAGGACATGAGGCATTTCCCAGAGGTTCTGGTTTCCTCCACGCCAGTTCTTTTCACTCTTAGATTGGGTAGGATGAGCAATGAGCAGCTACATGGAGTGTGTAAGGAAAGCTTTGAGAGCACTTTGTAGTGGTGACATAAATATTTCATACTCTACACTGCATGCTGAGTTTTTAAATTTATCAGGGAATGTATGATGAAATCACATCTGGAAGGTTTGTGGGACAAAGATAAATGTGAACCCAGTGGACAGGGGCTGTCTATGTTGAAGTTACCACTAATTAGATAGTATTCAGAAAGTTTGAAGAAATGATCATAGTACTCAAACTGAGTAACTAGACAGAAATGTTAGCTGAAACACAAAGGAAAAAGACATTGGCAACTTGGCTGAAAATATTCCCTAGGAGTCGGTGGTCAGCGATAGAAAGTAGAAGAAGGCACCTTACTCTATCCAATCTAAATGGAAAGAGACATTCTTCCAGAACCAGAGTTTCAGGCTACTTCTAAAATTTCCTAGAATGGAATGGAAGACTCAAATATATCATGTAAATGGTGATTGTGGCATTAAACACATCGGAGTTAACAAATGCTTCAGTACTTGTCTATTAACTGAAAGGTTGTGGGTTTGAACCTATCCAGAGGTCCTGCCAAAGAAAAGCATGATTATCTGTTTCCAAAATGTTCCAGCTTTGGAAAAACTCTGTAGAGAAGTCCTTTCCTACACAAATCGAGCCAATGAGAGTCTGAGTCGAACTGATGGCAATGGATTTTGTTTAGTCTGTCTAGTCTGCCTTCTTCATGAGCAAGATATGATCATAGGTATGTGTGAATGGATTGGAGTGATGATAGTATCAGATAAGCATTCCGTCTCCTTCCCATTATAGAAAATGATCTTAGACTGTGCTGTACAGCAACCACATTCCAATTCCCTTGCGCATCGAACACTCTTCCCACTAATTCCCTGAGTTCCAGTCTCCACCTACTCTGGTAGAGCCTCAACTCCATAAAAGGCTTAGCTATTTTTAAATATCCAAGCTACAAGGAAACATTTTTCGTTGCTTTCTTGTCTTTGATTATGAATCTGCAGTGAAATATCTAGCATTTATCTCTTTTCTCATTAAATGATGACCTGGTCAGAAACACCAAGATTTGTCTTTATGAAGAAAGCTTGCTCAACCCTCATAGTTTTGCAATGGCGCAATGCTGACTTCCTCCCAGTCTGCTAGATGGTCTCAAGAGTTTACTCTTCCTTTGCCTTTGGCAGGAAATGGTGGGAAAGAAGGTCATCCAGGAGATCTTCCTGCCTTCTGGTCTGGGATTCTCTTTAAATATGTGAGATTGGGAAGGGGAAAAAGAAAGAAATTAGGGTTTCTTGCTTCTATGTAGACAGTGTCTTGTTTTACAGCCTGAACAACTGTGTGGCTTTCTGCCTTTTCCCTTTTTAAGATATTGAGCAATCACATAAACATGTTGCTATTATTCACCACTGAGGGGATTTTAATTAATGATTACCCCATGTGTACAGAATAGAACACACCATAGGTTTTTGAGGCTGTGACATTTCAGAAGCAGATCACCTGGGTTGCCTTCCAAAACACCTCTTGTTGTTGTCGTTAGATGCCATGGAGTTAAGTATGACTCCTAGCAGCCCTATGAACAGCTGACCTGAACCCTGCCTTATCCTATGTTATCCTCATCAGCTCTGACACACTAGAATCCATTGCTGAAGTCACAGTGTCAATGCATCTTGCTGGGTGTCTTCGTTTCCTTCTCTGACCCTCCATCTTTCCAAGCATGATGTCCTTTTCCAAGAAGTAGCTTTGACTAGCTACACGTTCACAGTATGAAAGAGAAAAATTTCACCATCTTCTTTTCCAAGAAGTCCTCTGGCTGCACTTTTTCTAAGACGTATCTGTTTGTTCTTTTGGCAGTCCGTGGCATATTCAACACTCTTCTCCAACATCGCAATTCAAAACCCATTCATTCTTCTGTCATCCTTATTCATTGTCCAGAACTGTCAACCTTTTTCCTGATAATAGTTGACGATTCACCTGCACTACCTTAGGGCTTCCTTAAGCATATTATTCCACTTATACCCTAACTCATTTTATTCAGTTGGAACTGATGCATAGCTAATTCCCTAGTAGGTTTTTGGAAGGTTGAAAATCATATGGGAGGAGATTGACCATCTTTCTCCTGCAGAGCTGGATGGTGGATTTGAACTGCCAGAGACATACAGGCTTTGGGTTAGAAGAACAACTCTTCTCCTGACTATGCCACCAAAGCTCCCTATTAGCGAATAGAAAATAACTAGTCAAGGGACTGAATCTTTTTGGTATAGTCTGAGCTATTCTTTCTATGTGATGGAAATATAATGTTGAATTCTGTCATTTGTCCAGAGTAACTGGAGACTATGATTCTTCCCTACATGAGAAGGATCTTACCACATTAATAACTTCTCATGAGGTCTGCTCATGAGTAAAGGAGACAGCAACCCAAAAGCAGGCATCCACCACGTTGCTGGGAATTGAAGTTATCTTATCAAGCAAGTGCTAGGTGCTTTGAAAGACTAGAGTTAAAAATATCACTGCAAAACAATAACCATATGAAAATGAGGAAGAATTTTCAATTTCTTCACTGTCCATGAACCTAAAACTTTGAACTCTTCTGGCACTTCAGTTTCTTTTCAAAAAGGTATGTTGTTGTTTGTTTGTTTCTGGAAGGAACATCAACAAGAATTCCTAGTAAGAGATAATTGTGAAGACAGATCCTTGGTAACAGGTGCATTTCTCAGGCTTCCCCATTGGAGCTGCCAGCCCATCAGAGAAAGAAGACGTTGATACTGCTAATAGGCAGCCAAGAGGTGAAGTTGCTCATCACATCTATTAACTCAACCCATGTGGCTTTCTGATTTTTCTCTTTCAACCATTAATTTGAGATCGCATGAGAAAGGGTGATGGGGTGTTGGAAGTGAAATAATGACCAGATCTGAGCAGGAGAAGGACCACCTCTGCTCTATCCAAAGACTAAATGTTGGTGTGATCTGCACAACCAAGAATCTAGTTAACTGTCAGTAAATAGAAATGGGTGTTAAATACCCTTGCACAATTAGGACATTGTTGATTGTCCGTGGAGTTGGTGCTTGTGCTATCTTCCTAACCATGAGAGGCAGAATAATCAAATCTTTTAAGTTGTATCCAATTTATCTTTAAAAAGGTGACATCCTCAGGCAAAATGCAGCAAGTTTCAAGAGAAAGAGCAGCAGAGCTTGTGCTAAGAGTCTTTTCTGTTAGGAAGGGAGAAGTGGCACTGAGCCTGTCACTTCTCATGACCAAAAAAATCTGGGGCTGTGTTGGTGCAAGGGGGTAGGGAATAAGCTTATAATCTTTGAAAAACTAACCCAAAACCTTATTTTCTTTTAAAATTTATTTTATACTGATTTACTTACAACTTCTTATACTTTATTCTTCACACTGGATCGTCCCTTTACTCTCCCCCATCAAATTGTGAGACCCTGTGATTAAGCCCCCTCTACCTTCCCCCCACATCCAGGGCAGCATCTGTTAACTGAAATATGTCAATTGGTATACCATCTATTCCTGGAGCCTTATTTTTTGCCATTTCCTTCAAAGCAGACTGAACT
>NW_006399823.1:11389463-11390599 GCF_000299155.1 Elephantulus edwardii | reverse complement strand
TGTGCCTGTCATTGTACCAATACCATGCTGTTTTGGTTACCACTGCTGTATAGTAGGTTTTGAAGTCAGGGAGTGCTATACTTCCCACCTCATTTTTGTTTCTTAGAAGTGTTTTGCTTATTCGGTGTCTCTTGTCTCCAAATAAATTTTATAATTTCCCTTTCAATCTCCTTGCAAAAGGAATGTGGTGTCTGGATTGGTATTGCATTGAACATGTAGATTGCTTTTGGCAGGGTTGCAATTTTCCCCATATTGAGTCATCCTATCCATGAACAGGACACATTTTTCCATTTCTTTACGTCTTTTATTGTGTCTTTCAGAAATGCTCAATAATTTTCTTTGTATAAGTCTCTTGTATCTCTAGTTATGTTCACTCCTAAGTATCTCAATTTGTGGTTGGCTATTACAAATGATATTGCTTTCTTTATTTCCGTCTCTGAGTTCTCTTTGTTGCTGTGGAGAAATCCTATTGATTTTTGGATATTGATCTTATATCTGGCCACTCTACTAAATTGACCTATTAACTCTAATAGTTTTTTGTTCAGTCATTGGGATTTTCTGTGTACACTATCATACCATCTGCAGTTTAATATAGTAGTAATGACAGTCTAATCATTTATTTGCCAATATGAATGTCTTTCATTTCCTTTTCTTGTCATATTGCACTAACAAGCATTTCCAATGCAATATTGAAAAGAAGTGGTTACAGTGGAAATCCTTGTCTGGTCCCTGTTTACAAGGAAAATGTTTTTAGTCTTTCTCCATTGAGGATGATGTTGGCTCTTGGTTTTGCATATATTCTCTTCATTAGATCTATCCTGAAATACAATGTGGTGAGTGACAAGGTAACCATAGGCATGTGAGGAAGTCCAGTGAATATAATATCACTATTGTTCAAATATATGCACCAGCAACTAGAGCCAAAGACGAAGAAATGGAAGATTTCTACCAACTTTTGCAGTCAGAAATTGATGAAGCATGCAATCAAGATGCATTGATAATAATGGGCAACTGGAACACAAAAGTTGGGAACAAGAAAGAAGGATCAGTAGCTGGAAAATTCAGGCTCGGTGAGAGAAATGAGGCTGGAGATAGAATGATAGAGTTCTCTAAATTCAATGATTTATTCATTGCAA
>NW_006399823.1:11373653-11389036 GCF_000299155.1 Elephantulus edwardii | reverse complement strand
AAAGGCTAAAGAAGAAGAAAAGACCAAGATGGATGTCAGATGAGACTTTGAGTATTGCATTAGAGCGCCAAGAAGCTAAAGCTAAAGGAAGAAACCAAGAAATCAAAGAGCTGAACAGAAAATTTCAAAAGGCTGCTAGGTATGATAAAGCAAGATACTATAATGAAATGTGCAGAGAGCTGGAGTCAGAAAATCAAAAGGGCTGAACTCACTCAGCGTTTCTTAAGCTGAAAGAACTGAAAAACAAATTCAAACCATGGGTGGCAATACTTAAGGATACTTTGAGTTGAATGTTAAATAATCTAGGAAGAATCAAAGGAAGATGGAAGGAGTACACAGAGTCACTGTATCAGAAGGAATTGGCTGACACAGAGGAATTTCATTAAATAACATATGAGCAAGAGCCTATGGTGATGAAGGAGGAAGTTCAAGTTGCTCTGAAGGAATTGGCAAAAAACAAGGCTCAAGGAGTTGACAGCATACCAACTGACGTATTTCGACAAACAGACACTGCCCTGGATGTGCTCACTAAGTTATGCCAAGAAATCTGGAGGACAGCCAGCTGGCCGACTGACTGGAAAAGATCGATATTTGTTCCCATTCCAAAGAAAGGTGACCCAGTTGAGTGTGGAAATTATCGAACAAAATCATTAGTATTACATGCAAGCAAGATTCTGCTGAAAATTATACAAAAACGTTTGGAATAATATGTCAACAGAGAACTGCTAGATGTGCAGGCTGGATTTAAAAGAGGTTGTGGTACTAGGGATTTTATAGCTAATGTTAGATGGGTCTTGGCAGAAAGCAGAGACTACCAGAAGAATGTCTATTTGTGCTTCATTGACAGTGCAAAGGTTTTTGACTGTGGATCATAACAAGCTATTGCAGACTCTGAGAAGAATGGGAATCCCAGAACATTTGTTTGTGCTAATGCCAAACCTGTACTTGGACCAAGAGACAGTCATCAGAACAGAGCAAGGAGACACTACATGGTTCAAAATCAAGAAGGGGGTTTGTCGGGGATGCATTTTCTCTCCATACCTTTTCAATCTGTATGCAGAACTGATCATGCAAGATGCAGTGCTTTATGAGGAGGAATGTGGCATCAGGATTGGTGTAAGAGTCAACAACCTGAATTAAGCAGATGACACAGCTCTGCTTGATGAAACTGGAGAGGACTTGAAGCACTTGCTGCAGAAGGTCAAGGACTGCAGCCTTCAATATGGATTGAAGCTCAACATTAAGAAAGCAAAGATTCTCACCACTGGGCCAACTGGCAGCATCAGTATGGATGGTGAAGAGATTGAGATAGTTAATCGTTTTAATTTACTTCGCTCCACAGTCAACACTCTTGGTAACAGCAGCCAGGAAATCAAGAGATGAATTACATTGGGAAAGTCAGTTGCCAGGGACCTCTCGAGCGTACTGAAGGGTAATGATGTCAAGCTGGAGACTAAGGTGTGCCTGATCCAGGCTATAGTCCCCGAAGTTACATGCTATGCATCAGAGAGTTGGACAGTGACTAGGGATGATAGAAAGAGAATTGATACCTTTAAGCTGTGGTGCTGGAGAAGAGTATTGAATATACCATGGACTGCTAGGAGTACAAAGAGATTTGTCCTGGAAAGGGTGAAGCCGGAATGCTCCTTGGAGTCAAGGATTCTGAAGCATCGTCTGACATACTTTGGGCATGTTGCAAGGAGGGACTGGTCCTTGGAGAGGGACATCATGTTTGGGGCAGTGTCGGGATGACACAGGAGAGGAAGTCCCTCGATGAGATGGATTGATTCTGTGATTGGAGTGGTGGGAATGAGTGTGTTTGAGACGGTGAGTTTAGCACAGGATAGAACGATGTTTAGGGCTCTTGTACATAGGGTTGCTATGAGTCGCAAGCGACTCAATGGCACATACCAACAACAACAACACTTTGAGGAAATTCCCTTTTATTTCAATTTTGCTGAGTGTCTTTGTCAGGAAGCATTGTTGGATTTTGTCAAATGCCTTTTCTGCATCAATTGCTAAGATCATATGGTTCTTGTTATTTCTTAATATAGTGAATTATGCTGATTATTTTACTTATGTTGAACCATCCCTGCATACCTGTTATCAATCACACTTGGTCATAATGAATTATTTTTTTATGCGCTTTTGGATTATATTGGCTAGGATTTTGTTAAGGATTTTTGCATCTATATTAATCAGAGATAATGTCTGCAATTTTCTTTCTTGGTTGTATCTTTCCCTGGTTTGGGTATTAGGGTAATGATTGCTTCAAAGATTGATTCTGGAACTGTTCCTTCTTTTTTCCATTTTTTGAAATAATTTAAGTATAATGGGTGCTAAATCATCTCTGAATGTTTGGTAGAATTCAACTGTGAAGCAGTTTGGGCCAGGGCTTTTCTTATGGAGAAATCTTTTTATGACCTTTTCAGTTTCTTCTCTTGCAATGGGTCTGTTCAAGTGATCTGTATCTGCCCTTGTCAGTCTGGACAGGGAATACATTTCAAGGAATTTGGCCATTTCCTCTAGCTTTTAAAATTTATCAGGGTATAGCTTTACATAGGATTCTGATATTATTGATTTAATTACCTCTAGTTCTGTTTTGATGTCACCTCTTTATTACTTAATTGAGTTATTTCTGTCTTTTTTTTCCTTTTGTTAAATTTACCCGTGGTTTGTCAATTTTATTGACCCTTTCAAAAAACCAGCTCCTTATCTTATTGATGGTTTCAACTGTTTTTCTGTTTTCTATCTCATTTATTTAAATTCTTGTCCTTATAATTTCTTTTATTCTAGAGGCTGTAGGATTAAATTGTTGATCTTTATCTATTTGTTGAAGGTGCTGAATTAGACTACTGATTCTTCTCTCTTCCTTTTTCATGTGTGTGCCTATTGCTATGAACTGCCCCCTGAGGACTGCCTTAGCTGTGTCCCAGATGTTTTTGTAAGTTTTATTTTCATCATCATTTGTTTCAAGGAACTTTTTTTATTTCATTCATATTTCTTTTATAACCCAATCATGTTCTATCAGGGAGTTACTTAGTTTCCACATGGGTGGTTTTGTAAGCTTACTCTTCTGTGGTTAATTTCTGGTTTTATGGCATTGTGGTCTGAGAAGATATTTTGTATTATTTCAGTGTTTTTTAATTTGTTGAGGCTTACTTTGTGAACTAATATGTGATCAATTCTGGAGAATGTAACATGTGCACTTGAGAAGAAAGTGAATTGAGTTTTAGTTGGGTGCAATTTTCTGAATACATCCACAAGATCAAGTTGGCTGACTATATAGTTTAGATCTTCTGCATCTTTGTTGATTTTCTTTTCACTTGGCCTATCATTTTGTGATAAGGGCATATTGAACTCTCCTAACACTATTGTGGTGCTATTTCCCTCTTCAATTTTGTTAACCATTTTATGTATTTTGTAGGTCTATTATTTGGTGCATAAATGTTGACCAAGTTTATGTCTTTTTGATCTATTGTGCCTTTAATCAGTATGTAATGCCCTTCCTTATCTTCGATGGTGTTTTTCATTCTAAAATCTATTTTATCAGAGATTAGTATTTCCACTTCTGCTTTTTTGAGGTTGCCATTTGCTTGGTATCTTTTTATTCAGCCTTTGATTTTGAGTCTGTCTTTCGCTTCCCTTTTCAGATGTGTCTCTTGTAGGCAACATTTTGTTGGGCTTTGTTTTTTTATCCATTCTTCTACTCTTTTTTTTCTTAATTGGTGCATTTAGTCTATTCACATTAAGTGCGATTATTGTCAGGCCAAGTTTTATTTTTGCAATTTTGCTTTGCTGCTTTATCTGTGGTTTCTGGTTACTATGGTTCTTTCCTTTGGTGTCTCTTTGTGTAGGACTTCACTTAAAACTTCTTGTAGTTCTGTTCTTGTTTTCACAAATTCCTTAAGATCCTACTTTTCTTCAAAGAATCTGATTTCCCCTTTGAATTTGACAGACAGCTTTGCTGGATATAGGATCTTTGGCTAGCAATTGTTATCTTTCAACATTCTGTATATGGCGTCCCATTGACTTCTAGCTCACATGGTTTCTTCAGAGAAATCCAAACTTAATCTAATTCATTCCCTTCTGTAGGTAACTCTTTGCTTTGCTCATACTGTTTTTAGAATTATATTCTTATCTTTTAATAAGGAGAGTTTGACTATGTTATGTCTTCATGTTTTTCTTTTGGGGTCGAATCTATTTGGTGTTCTCTGTGCTTCTTGGATGTTGATTTCCCCATTCTTCAGAATACCTGGTGAGTTTTTTTCTAGTACTTCTTCTACAATCTTCTCAGTGATTTCCCTGTCCCTCTTGTGTTACAGAATTCCAATCATATGTATATTATTTCATTTGACGTCATCCCACATAATTCAAATATTTTCTTTATGTCTCATTTCTGTTTTTTCTTCATGTAGGTTTCTAGTGAGGCTTTTGTCTTCCAACTCACAGACTCTCTGTTTCATCTCTTCAGTTCTACTTTTTTGTCCTACCAGAGAATGTTGGACACTTCTGCCATTTCAGTCTTAGTATTCTGGATTGCATTTTCATGCTTTCCTGTTATTTCCAGTATTGTGTTGGCTGTACTCTCTTTGTCTTGTGATAATTTTTTAATTTCTTATACTTCTTTGTCTATTCTATAATTTTTTCTTCCATCTTTTGTATTTTTATGCATATCTGCTCAAGTTTGTCCTCATCTATATATTTCTTCTGCATTGTTGTCTCTGAAGTATTTGCTCTCTTATTGAATTTCATTGTTTCTTCCCACATTTGCATCTTTTCCTGTATCTGATCCAGTAACGCTATATCAACATATTTCTTCTGGTTCTCTCTATCTGGGGTATTCATTGGGTCTGCATTTTTAGGAGAAGGGTTATTTTGTTTCTTAATAATAACTGATGTGGATTTCTGCTTGCTTGACATTATGGGAGTCTTTTCTCAGGGCATATTAGGCTGTTATAGCTACTAATTTTCTCAGAGTTCAGCAATGCTTTGTGAAGCACCTATATATTTTTCTTTCTTGGCCTGAGGCCTTGTAGGCCGAGAGACTGACAGCAGTTTTCCCACCAAAGTACATGAGTGAGCAAGGAAGAAGCCTGTTGTCCCTTCTACAAATGGCTTCTTGCCTCCATCGAGGTGCCCAGGACCCCCCTGTTGCTTGTGTTAAGGTCCCATGTGGTCAAGTCTGACAGCAGTTTTCACCCCAAAGTAACTGAGTTAATAGGTCCCATGTGGTCAAGCTGGACAGCAGTTTTCCCCCCAAATATCTGTGGGAGCAGTGCATGAAGCACTATATGTCACTTCTTACTGCTGTCTGTTGCTCCTTCCTGCTATCCGTTGCTCCCTGGATTGTCTCTTGTTGTCGATCAAAGGAAAAGACAGAGATGAGGACTTACAGGAATGGGGGTCAGGCTAGAAAGCATGAAGGCAGCGGTCTAAAAGCTAGGAGAACTGCAGAATATACTTTTTCATATCCTTTAAATTCTAATTCTAATTTAAATTTGATGTGTCAAGACACAGCTTGATGTGCTTTTGGTTAATATCATACTATTCTGGTTTTTAAATCATGTAAAGGGGGGAAAGTCTATATATGCAATATATAAAAGAGAATAAAAGCAACTTTTGTTCCTTGCCTTTTCTGTTTCCATCTCATCTGGTTCCCCTTGTTTCTAGACTCCCATGAGTACATTTTCACAATTTCTTAAATTCATCCTCTGCTGCTTTAAGAGTAGTCCTTCTTAGTACAATATTTTCAAAATCTTACCATATTGTTCCACAACTTTTAATGACTCCTTATTAGTTATCCCATATACTCAAACTCCTTGTTGAATCTTTAAACCCAAATTGGCTTTTAAATATTGTTGAAAGAATGATTGAATGAACACTGTACTCTCTAGTTTAAAGGAGTAGTTACTGCGTGTTAATGAACCAAGTAAGAAGATGGCTTTTCGCATTCACTTTTTTCCTCATCATATCTTGAAGTTCCAATTCAAGGTCTGCTTCTCATTGATTTTCTAGCCAATTCAAACTTAACTGAATTTTTCCTCAATTTTTTCCATAATTTATTGATCCTACCACACAATCTATGTTTTGTCAATAATAATGCACTTATAATACCTGTAGATTAGATTTGTGTTTAGATTGTTGACTATGCTTGTACCTCTTCAGTATGCATAATGTATCAACATCAAGTTGGGAATTGATTTCTATTTTATTGACCCACAAATACTGGATTTTATTGTTGTTGTTGTTGTTGTTGTTAAGTGCCGTCGAATTGCAGGCGACTCATGGTGACCCTATGAACAAAGTCCTGAACACTTCCTGTATAACTTTCGTCCCTTCTCCAGGTTTATAGGGTTTCCAGAGGCAAGCTACTGTGGAAGTGGATGCCACTCCTGCTTCCAAGCTT
Source organism: Elephantulus edwardii (assembly GCF_000299155.1). Classification (NCBI taxonomy): domain Eukaryota; kingdom Metazoa; phylum Chordata; class Mammalia; order Macroscelidea; family Macroscelididae; genus Elephantulus; species Elephantulus edwardii. The sequence continues at coordinate 11,382,627 of NW_006399823.1, read as the reverse complement.
GTTTTAATTGTGGAACTTCACCAAACACTGTCCACCATGGATAACAGTATTCAGCTTCACAGCAAACATGAGTTACCTCTGTACAGCAAGTGGACATATTAAAGATTATAGTCCCTTCTCCTAACTCTACAGAAGATGGTCATACATCTTATCCAGAATCAAAGATTAACTAGGGAAAGAGTCAGAATGAGATACCCCTGTTAATGTAAGTCATAAAGCTATTAATAGTTAACAGATCATCCAGAATCACAAGTAGTATCTGTTTTTAAATGCATCATTCCAAAAAGCAAAAAGTAATGGTTTGTTTGACTCTATTTACCTTACAGATCCATCACAGAGGTGTGAATAAGTAGGATGAAGTATAAAAATTATGATAGTTGGAATATATCAGATATCATGCAGTACTATAAAGATGCCATGGACTTGATACTACCACATTTGCAGAGATAAATAAATGCATGAAGTAAAGGCTTGAAAAATTCGAACAACTCAAGCTCATTTACAGCTGCATTTCTTGATGTCTACGTATAGATTTCACACATACAGCTTTCCATCTTCTTGAATTTTCATTCTTCTCAATGTTAGCCATAATTTCTATGATTCACATAGACAAATACCTTTGCAGAGTCAATAGTGCACACATAAACAAACATCCTTTTGTTCTGATTTCAGCCAAAATCCATCAGATATTAGCAATGATATCCCTCATTCCACAGCCTCTTCTTAATCCGGCTAGAATTTCTGGAAGATCCCTGTTTATATGGCATTCTACCTAATTTTAAAATAATATTCAGCAAGAGTTTACTTCCAGGTGATTTTATTAATATTTTTTTATAATTTTCACACTTTGTTGGATCACTTCTTTCTTTATTTTTTAAAGTAGAAACAGCTATGATTCTCTTTTAGTTAGTTGGCCAGGGAGCTGTCTTCCAAAGTTCTTGGCATATGCTTGTGTTCAGGTGTGCATCTGTTTGCTAAAACACCTCAGCTGATATATCATCAATTCGTGGAACTTTATTTTTTGCCAGTACTTTCTGTAAAACTTGAACTTCATCCTTCATTATCATTATTTCTTGATTAGATAGTGTTTTCTAAAATGGTTCAGTGTCAGCCAATTCCTTTTGGTCCACTGTGTATTCTTTTCACTTTTTCTTCACATGTGTTTCCTTTATGTACATTGTGTTTTGTAGAATAACAATATGTGTTGTGTTTTGCATAGTTGAATACTATTAAATCTATTCCCTTTTGCACTTTAAAAAATTTTATTTTTGTTTAATTTATAAAATTCATATTAACTGTTTTCCACACATTCTTTTATTCTCATTGTGTTTCAGACAATCATTCCCATACATTGTGTTATAAAAAATTAATCATCTAGGAGTTTGGAATGAGAGTTGCAGAGTAGAGTATACTCAGGGTGAGGGTGGGAGGGTGCGGGGGTATTGTATACCAATGAAGGAGTTTTTCTTTTGCTTTTAAAGAAGAGCGTACTGGGGATGGGGTTGGGGTGAGCAGGGAGAAAAGTGCAACAGTGAATGAATGGAAATCCACAATCTCTGTAAATGTTCATTGATATTAATAATAATAATAAAAGGGGGGAAATAAAATAAAATAGATGCAACAGCCAAAAAATATTAATCATCATTCAACTATGCTTGCCATCACCCCATATTTTTAGTCCCCTTTGGATCTTTCCCATTTCCTTCACCTTCTCCCTCTGCCCACCAAATTCAGCATCCCTGTGATTGCTACCCCTGCATCACTCTTAGCTCCCCTGCTCCCTCCCTTTCTGTCCTTGGATCTTCATATACATCTTAATAGTCATCCTTCTATGTTTTCAATAATAATCTTATCCAATATTTAACCTTATGAGACTAAGTTCATTCACTCAGTGTAATTCTCTCCAATTGTTCCTGTGTTACATAGTATTTTTCAAAAATTGTTGTTCCTGAGTATAGTATTTCATCATGTGAATATACCATAATTTCTCAATACATTATTTGTTGATGGACATTTGGGCTATTTCTATGTTCTTGTTATAGTGAATAATGTTTATATGAGCATAGATTTATAAATCTCTGTTTTTGCCTCAGTTCTAATTTCCATGAAGTATATTTCTAGGAGTGGAATAGCTGAGTCATATGGAATTTCTATGTTCAGCTTTTTGAGGAAACACCAAACTGATTTCCAGAGTGGGTATATCATATTATAATCCTATTAACCTTGTGTGAGTGTTTCTATCTCTCCATATCCTCTCCAACATTTCTTGTTTGCTGTTCTGTTAAACTTTGCCACTGCTACTGGGGTGGAATGGTATCTCATTGTGGTTTTGATTTGCATCTCTTTTATTGCCTGTGATTTTGAGCATTTCTTCAAGTTTCTATTGGTCATCTGAATGTCTTCCCCTGGGAAAAATCTTTTCATGTCTTTTACCCATTTTACAATTGGGTTCTCAGTCTTTTTTATGGAGTCCCTTTTGTAGTGTGTAAACTTTTCCTATATAACTTTTGTCTGAGATGTAATAGTCATTCTTCCAACCCCTCCATCAGTAGGGTGTTTTTCACCCTATTGGAAAAGTTTTTGATGTTTGCGAGGATCTGATCTTTACATAGTTCAATTCATCAATGTTATCCTCTCCTGGTTGTGTATTTCTGGCTATAGTTGCCAGCCTTTTTATACCATAGGCTAGGCTTTGTAAGTATGACTCCATTTTGTCTCTTACTGTCTTTATGGTTTTAATCTTTACCCCTAGGTATCTGATGTACCTTGAGTTGATTATTATGTATGATGTGAGACATGGATCTTGCCTCAGCTTTCTTTAGTTACAAGTACAGTTTGGCCAGCACCATTTGTTGAAGAGATTATTATTTCTTCATTTGATAGGTTTTGTTTCCTTGTTGAATACCAGATAACCATAAGTAAATGGGTTAACTTCTGACTTATCTATTCTGTTCAATTGGTTTACGTGTCTGTCATTGTATAGTTCATGCTATTTTGATTATTACAATTGTATAATATACTTTCCACTTTCTTTTTGTTTTATAAATGTGCTTTGCTTATTTAGGGTCTCTTTTGCCTCTAAAAAAATCTGCCAATTGCCTTTTATATCTCTTTGAAAAATGAATTTTGTGTCTGAATTGGGATTGTATTAAACACATAGATTACTTTTGGTAGGGTTGTCATTTTTCACGATGGATGGCACATGAGAGGAAGACCCTCGATGAGATGGATCGATTCTGTGATTGGGGTGGTGGGAATGAGTGTGTTTGAGATGACGAGGTTGGCACAGGATAGAGCAGCGTTTAAGGCTTTTGTACATAGGGTCACTACGAGTCACAAGCTACTTGATGGCACATAACAACAACATCCATGAACAGGAAACAGTCTCCCAATTATTTAAGTCTTTTATTATTTCTCACAGTAGTTTGTTGTAGTTTTCTTTGTAAAGGTCTTTTGTGTCTCTGGTTAGGTTTTATTTCCAATATCCCAATTCGTGTTTGGTTATGTTTTCTTTTAAACTATTATCAAATCTTATAGTCCAAAATTAACCAAATATGCAATCAAGATGCATTAATGATAATTGGTGACTGGAATAGAAGCGCTTGAAACAATGAAGAAGAAATAGTAGTCAGAAACTATGGACTTAATGACAGAAATGAGGCTGTATATGATCATATTTTGTATTTTCAATGATTTAATAATTAAAATACCTTTAAAAAATAAAACATATGATGACTTTACACATGGACCTTACCTGATAGACTGCATAGAAATCAGACTGACTACATCTGTGAATCATTAATGAAGCACTTTATCAGCAGTCAAAACTAGGCTGGGGTACACTGTGGGTCAGGCCATCATTTACTCATGTTCAAGTTCAAATAGAGCTTGAGTTTTGAGAAGAAAAAGAGAACAAGTCCACTAGAACTAAAATATAATATGGAGTCTATTCCACCTCAATTTCAAAATCATCTTAAGAGTAGGTTTGAAGTATTGAACACCAATAATCAAAGACCAGATGAGCTGTAGGATGACTTCAAGGATATCATCCATGAAAAGAGCAAAGAGTCATTACAAAGGCAGATGAGAAAGAATAAACTGAAATGAATGTCATAAGAGACTAAAAAATTGCACTAGAGTGTAGAGAAGCCAAACAGAGTGGAAAACATGCCAAAGTGAAAGAGGTAAGAAGATGTCAAAGGGTAGCTTGAGAAGACAAACAAAATGTTGTAATAGACTATTCAGAGAGATGGAATTGGAGTTTAAGAAAGGAAGAATTTGCTTTGCATTTCTCAAAATGAGAGAACTGAAAAACATATTTAAATCTTGAGTTGCAATAGTGAAAGATGCTATGGGTAATATGTTGAATAATCCCATTTTCCAAAGAAAATGGAGGAATTACCTAGAATCACTGAACCAAAAAGAACTGACTTACATTGAAAACTTTCAGAAAGTACCATATGAGCAGGAGCCAATGTTAATGAAGGAGAATGTTGAAGCTGTATTGAAAACATTGGCAAAAAGTAAGGCCTATGGGATAACAGCTTACTTGTTTCAGTTAACAAGTGCTGCCCTAGATGCGCTCACCAGGAAATTTCAAGGACAGCTGTCTGGCCAACAGATTGGAAAAGGTTCATATATGTTCCCATTCCCAAGAAAGGTGATCCAATAGAATGTAGAAACTATTGAACAATATCATTAATATCACATGCAAGCAAAATACTGCTGAAGAGAATGTTAAAACTCCCAAAACTGTGCCAAGATAGGGAACTGCCAGTAGCTCAAGCAGGATTTAGAAGAGGCTGTGGCAATAGGGATATCATTGCTGATGTCAGATGGATCCTAGCTAAAGAATACCAGTGAAGAATACCAGAAGATTGTCTATTTATGCTTTCTTGACTATGGAAATGCATTCGACTCTGTGGATCATAAGTTAAGGCTAACATTGAGAAAAAAGAGCTCTGAATTGTGCTCATGCAAAACCTATGCCTAGATTAAGAGTCAAGAGTCTGTTGTGTGAATAGAGCAAGGGAACACTGTTGTTGTTGTGTAGCATTAAGTCAAATTGACCCATAGCTGACCCTCCAGTGGGTTTTTGGAGACAGTTAATCACTCAGGAGGAGATTGCCCATTCTTCTCCTACAGAGAAGCTTGTGAACTCAAACCATATGCCTTAGGGATTGCAGTGAAGCCTCATGACACTAGGTCACCAGAATTCCACTACAAGATGTTAAAATTAAGGAGGGAGTGCTTTAGGGTTTTATTCTCTCTTCATATCTATTCAATCTATATGCTGTACAAATTATTCAAGAAGCTGGACTCTGTGAAGAAGAATGAACATCAAGTTCAAAGGAAGACTCATCAACAACCTGTGTTATGCAGATGGCACAAGCTTGCTTCCTAAAAGTAAGAAGAACTAGAAGCACTTGTTGCAGAAGATTAAAAAAAAATACAGCTTTAAATATAGATTGCATCTCAATGTCAAGAAAACAAAAATTCTTGACACTGGACCGAGAAGCAACATCATGATACATGAAGAAAAGATTGAAACTATTAATAGCTTTATCTTAATTGGAGCCACAATGAACACCCTTGGTACCAGCAGTCAGGAAATCGGAAGACATATTAGACCAGAAAGTTGACAATCACGGACCTCTCAAAATTGTTGAGGAACAATGATGTGAGTTTGAAGACTAAGAGGTGTCCGATTCAAGCCATGATCTTTCCAATAACTAGCCATGTATTTGAGAGTTGGATAATGAATAAAGATGACATAAGGAGAATTGATACTTTTGATCTGTGTTACTGGAGAAAAGTGCTGAACATCTCGTGGACTGCCAAAAGAACATCTGTGTCTTGGAGAAAGTGCAGCCAGAGTGTTCTTTGGAGGCAAAGATGATAAAGCTTTGCCTCACATATTTTAGACATGTTTTTAGGAGAGGCTATTCCTTGGAGAGGGACATAATTCTTGGAAAGGCCAATAATTAATAAAGAATAGGAAGATCCTCAACCAGGTAGATTGAGACAGTGACTATTGCAATGGGCTCTAGTATGCCAGGAAGTAAGAGAATGGCAAAGGATAGAACAGGGTTTAGATCTGTTCATACGGCCGCTATGGGTCATACTTGACTCAGTGGCACCTAACATCAATAATAACACGCTTTTTTTGGTTTCCTTATCTATTTTTTCTTTATTACTACAGAGGGATCCCACTGATTTTTGTGTATTGATCTTGTATCCTCCCACTCTACTAAATTCATTTACTCACTCTACTAGTTTTTTTCATTTTGTTTTGTTTTTTCCTTTCTGATATTTATTCAATACACATTAACTGAAAAGTTCATGAAGTTAACTTCTGTTCTTGTGGGAAGTGAATCATTGCTGGCAGTAGATTAAAGTTCTAAGAGATGCTAAGTAGGACTACCTTAATTAAAATTAGCCAATTTCATCCCAAATATACAAAAATTAGGTGAACTTAGATAATCGTGTATATGTGCATCTCTGAGAAAATGTGATTATTTCTTGTTGAGGTTCTGGGGGTGGCAGAAGTGTCTGAAGGTCCAGTCACTTGGGTTCTGATTAGTTGTTTAGTCAAAAGATTATACACAACTGGACTCCCATCAGGGTTTATAAAGGGCTGACCTGGAAGAAGCTGGTAGATCTGACAGCAAGCGAGCCCATAGATGACCCTAAACTACTAGAAGACTCAGAACCTGTTTGGAAAGCATGCTTATGCTCTTGCTGCATCAAGAGTGTAGAATATGAAGAAAGCTTGAAGCACTTACTTAAGAAGGTCAAAGACTATAAACTTCAGTATGGATTTCATCTCAACATCAGATAAACACAAATCCTTCCCACTGGACCAGTAGGCAACATCATAATAGATAGAGAAAAGATTAATATTGTCAAAGATTTAATTTTATATAGATATATAATAACTCCTCTTGCAGCAACAATAAAAAGGTGTGTTTTATTGGGGAAATCTTTTGTCAAGGAATTCTGCAGCATGTTAAAGAGCAAGGATACTAGTTTAAAGACTAAGGTGTTCCTCAACTAAGCCAGAGTATTTTTGGTTGCTTTTATTGCATCTGAAAGTTGGACTATGCATAAGGAAGACTGAAGAACTGATGCTTTGAATTGTGATCTCGACAAAGAGTTTTTAACATACCTAGGATCCTATCTATGTGCCTGATCCTGTGACACCTTCCAGTTTCCATTGTTATTAACCACAAGGCTGAGTGTTACCCTTTGTTTTTTACCTACAGTTTGAACAATTTTCATCCCATTAAAATTTATAGTCTCAAAACCCAAGGAACTGGAAAAGTTGCTATGAATCTGGATTGACTCAAAAGATTATATAATATGTATTAGTGAATGAAACTTGTCGCCTTATACAATGTAGTAATTTTTTTTTTAATTATTAGGCTCTATTTTTATTTCTGAACACTTTTTTCTTATTTATTTTGTTACATTTTATTAATTTTGATGAACATTTACAGAGATTTTGGGTTTCCATTCATTCATTGTTGCACTGTTTTCTCTCCCCTCCTCCCCCAGTTCATTCCTCTTTTTTTTTTCCGCCCTTGAAAGTCTGTTTTAATTATCCCATTGCCACAGCACTTGTCAAAGCCAGTTCTGATTAATCTCCTTTGTCAGTGTGTCCTTTGCCATTCCCTATCACTTCTCCCTGAGAGAGACCTCACCCTGATTCATAAGGAAAAGGGGACAACGTATTCTCTTAGCTACTTTCTGCTGAAAAGGGATGCTGTAGGTTTCAGGGTGAAGATCTTCTCTCACTACTCTAAAGGGCCCCTTTGGCAATAGGAAACACGTAGACTATTGTGGAGATTGATTTTGGAATTTAGATGCACTTTTATCAATTGTGCTTAGCCATACATGTTCATATCCTTGAAGATGTATCTTGGAAATGTTGCAGCCTAGAAGACACAAATTTAACTAACAAGTTAAAAGTACACGAGTCAAAAATTAAAAAGCAGTACTATTCCAAGTAGAGGTTCTAACAGTGGCACAAATCAAGTTACAGAGGGAAGGTAGTTCTTAAAATAAAAGGCAAATTGACTATCACTTTGTCTTTTATAGTATAAAGGTTAGGAACCACAAGATGTAGAGGCTCAACTATGTCATTTATTGTTCTTAAGTCCTGGACCAAATTTCATCTACCACTGGGTTGTTATACAGCTCGGAAGTCCAAGTCCGCATGCAAGGCAGAGGTGAAGTGATTTCACGTTTTGTACTTGTTAGAAGCACCTGGTTCTGACTCCAGGCAAGTCTTGTTTCCTTTTTGCGGGACTATCATGATTATAAAGAGCTCTAACATTGTAGTGTGAAGTACCGGACTGATCATCAAAAGGTCAGTGTGCAAATCTGCCCAGCACTCCTCAGGAGAAAAATTTACAGCCTCTGAGGGTCACTATGAGTCAGACACAAAGGTACTGGCTTCATTCTGACTTTATGTGCAATGCTGGGGGCAGGGGCGAAAAACACATTCTACTTTATTTGCCATTCTGTTTTTAATTTCTGAGACAGAGAACTTTAGCTCCATTCTTAATAAAATGAGCCTTATTGACTGACCTGGAAACTTAAAAGCTATTTATCCCGTAGTGTCTATGGAAAAGTGTTTAAAGTGACAGACAACTAACTGACTTACATTTGGATTCCAGAAAGGGAATCTAATTTAATAGTAAGGACTGCCTATATATGTGATTTTTTTGTGTGTGGCTGGAACAGAAATACAAATAATTGTTGAAAGAATAAATAAATATGAATTCCTGATCTATTGTTTACAGATGAGCTGCTGAAGTTACTTTTTATTGCAAAAGATATTTTTAATTGGAAAAAGGCTATATTTTGATTAGCTAAAGAGAAATGTGGGGTCAAGATTGGTGGACGATTTATCAACAATCTGCGTTATGCAGATGACACAACCCTGCTTGCTGAAACTGAAGAGGACCTG
>NW_006399823.1:11365458-11373033 GCF_000299155.1 Elephantulus edwardii | reverse complement strand
ATTGGGATGGGAGTGTCAGAGACAGTGCGATTGGCACAGGACAGAGCGGAGTTTAGGGCTGTTGTACATAGGGTCACTGTGAGTCGCCAGCGACTCCACGGCATGTAACAACAACAACAATAGAAAACTGTTAATTATTATTACTAAAAAAATCAAGCCAAACAACACAACACCTTATACTTTTCCTTCTCTAGTTACAGATTTATGAGTTCTAAGATCTTTAATTTCAATTGACACATTTACATAACTTTGTGGACTTTTACCTTACAGTCTTGACCCAGAGACTTGTGTTTGTTACATCTCTTAGGAACACTCGCCATTATTATTATTATTACATTTTTCTTACTTGGCTGATTTTCTATATGATACAAATGAAGAATAACTAATGTAATGGGCATATGACAACATGTTGATTGCTTTCAGAGACTGCAAGCCTTGCCTCAGTTGTACTTAAGGGAGAACTTTCTCATTTGATCTCTGAAATAAGATACTTTAAAAATATATGCTTAAAAGTGGAAGAGCAAATGAAGGCTTTTTATAAATGATCCCAAATAAACAGATACTATGTTTCTTCTCTTTAAACTAATGTGCTTCATTAAAGACAACTTCAAAGGTCTGTTTGATAGATAGACCCATTTATCTACAGTCAACTGATATTTGACAAGGAAATAATAAAATCTATCAAATGGAGAAATGACAACATCTTCAAGTGGTGCTGGCAAAACTGGATTGCTACCAGCGGAAAGCTGAAACAGGATCCACATCTCACACCATACACAAAAAACAACTCAAGGGGGATCAGAGACTTCAGAATAAAGCCATAAACCATAAAGTTCATAAGAGACAAACTGGAATGAAACTTAGAAGGCCTACTCTATGGTATAAACGGACTGCCAAATATAGCCAGAAATGCACAATCTGAAGAGGATAAAATTGATGCATGGAGCCTTCTAAAGATTAAATCTCTGTTCATCAAAAACTTTTTCCAATAGTGTGAAAAGAATATCTACTGACTGGGAACACATATTTGGCAATAACGTCTAAGACAAGGGTCTCAGAATGAAAATTTACAGAATTCTATAGGGCCTCCATAAGAAAAAGACTAATAATCCAGTTACAAAATGGACAAAAGACACACAAAGACTTATCACAGAGGAGGACATTTGGATGGCCAGTAGACACATGAAGAAATGCTTGAAATCACTGACAATAAGAGAAATACAAATCAAAACCATGATTAGATACCATCTTACTTCAATAGCTTGGCAAAGTTTAGCAGGCGAGCAAGTAGTAAGTGTTGGAGAGGATGTGCAGAGATAGGAACTCTTATACATTTTTGGTGGAATTGTAAAATGGTACAACCGCTCTGGAAGGCAGTTTGGTGTTTCCTTAAAAAGCTGAACATAGAAATTCCATATGATTATTCCACCGCTTTGAATATATTCTCAGAAAATGAGAACTGAGGCACCAATGGAGGCTTGTACACCGATGTTCGTAGTAGCATTATTCACCATTGCAAGAACATGAAAGCAAGCCCAAATGCCCAACCATAATAGAACGGATTGATAAATTATAGTACACTAACACAATGGAATACTATGCAGCACGCAGAAGCAATGATTTTGTCAATTTCTACCTAACTTGGGAGAGACTGGAAAGCATTATGCTGAGTAAACTAACCCAGTCTCATAAAGACAAATCTGTATAAACCGTTATTGTAAAACAAGCACAAGCTTCTAAAGAGGGGAGGGGAGGAAGTTTAATCATAGGACCACACAATTTGATAGGTAGAAGAATGGATGGGTAAAGAAAGGGGGAAAGATCTGGTGTGAAAAACAATGTATATTAACTTTATGAACTTTGTAAGTAAAGCAATATGAAATTAAAAAAAATCTAAATAAAAGCAAAACAAAACAACAGAAAACAAAGGTCTGCTTGATTTCTCTTACTTTAGGTTACTAGATAAACGAAGGCATTTTCTCTATTAGCAGTTAGTCAAGAAAAAATTTCAAGAGTGAGTTTTGCAACATTTTCATATAAAACTTTATTATTATTTCAGGTGACATATTTTAGTACACCAGCTATCACTCATACAAAGGCACTATTATTACATATGAAATGTATCATGGATTGAATTATGTCTCTATAAAATACACATGTATAATAGTATAATAAGTGAATTTTGTCATTATTCCCATAATCTAATGAACCAAAAGTTGTGAGATGAATAAGGATGGAATGTGATATTCCTTATTCCCATCAAAACCTGAAGGCCTCATGTTAGAAGAGGTTTACAGGTTGTGAGCTGCATAACCTTTTATCTTACTGAGAGATAACAGGAAAAAGGACCAGAGATGGAAGGCCCCAGTAACACCTAAAAATAACTACCAAGAGTGCAGTGCATTTATTTGAACACAAGGTCCTGTTAAGGGAAGGCCAAAACACAAGTCATTCTCTAAGGAACATCAGGACAACAGATACTGATGGAGGCTTGGTCCTTCCTCCACAACCTCCAGAGGAAAAAAGTTTTCCCTTAGAGAAAGTACACTGAATATGAGATTGTTGATCCCTAAATTTTAAGATAATACAATTTGTTTATTCAGACCACTCACTTGTGTTGGTGGTGATTGTTGTGTGGTTTACCATAGAGTCAGAACTGACCCATAGCTGACCCTCCAGCTGGTTTTCAGAGGTAGTTGACTTCATGAGAGGAGATTTCCCATTCTTCTCCCATGGAGCAGCTGGTGGATTGAAACTGCATGCATTTGGGATTGTAGCACCATTTCTTACCACTAGTCCTTCAGAGCTCCCTCCCACTTGTGGTATCTCTGTTATAGTAAGAATAGATAACTAAGACAAAGTTCAAAGAGGAATTTGTTGGAATCTAAGCAATTTGTTTTCAAGACCATTTCAATGTCAAGGCCATCCAAGTGAAAATTATCTCCCTCTGCTCTTTAGGAAGCTCTGGTGGCTTAGTGGTAGGAAGCTATGCTGAAGGCAGGCAGTTCAAATCCACCAGTTGCTACACAGGAGAAGGATGGGCAATCTCTTTCCATGTGATTTACTGTCTCTGAAAAGTTGTTGGACCATTAGCTATGGATCAGTTCTGACTCATTGGCAAACAACAGCATGCATCTGAAAGCTGGACAAGAAATAAGGAAGACAATAAAAATTGATGCCTTTGAACTGTGGTGTTGGAGGAGAGTACTGAATTTCCCATGGACTTCCAAAAGAACAAACAAGTATATCTTAGAGAAGGTGAAGCCAGAGAGCTGCTCTGAGGCAAGAAATGTGAGGCTTCCTCTTGCATACTTTGCTAGGGCATGTTGCTGGAAGAAGCCATTCCTTAGAGAAGGACATCTTACTTGGAAAGATAAAGGGATGACAAAGGAGAGGAAGAACCTCAACCAAGTAGACTGACACAGTGACTACAGCAATGGGCTCTAGTGTGTTCAAGATTGTGAGGTTAACACAAGGTAAGACAGGGTTCAGACCTGCTGTTCATAGGTTTGCACTGAGTCCTACTAATCTTGATGGCACCTAATAACATTGGACAATCCTCTATTTCTTTTTCTCATAACCTCTGAACTCTTCTATTCTTCACACTGTCACTCTCATTACTAACTGACCCCTCGTCTCCTTTCCTAAGCACTCTAGCCTCTGAGGTCTCACTCCCCATCCAGATAATCATTCTTAATGTCAGACAATCGGTCTGCTGCTTCCATCTCCTTCCTGATTATGAAAGTCAAATTTCCAAGTTCACTTCTCCAGAATTTTTTTACCTAAAAATTGTACATTAACTCACCAGATGCTGCATATATTTCTTTTCCATTCAAAGATTGACTTCAGTTGCATTGCTCCATTGTACTATATATTTCTAGGGGGAGAATTTGTACTATTTTACTTTCTCTCCCCAGTAGTCCACAATTGATACAGGGCAGCACTTAGGAGTGGTGATTTCCCTGCCCCTTTTAGTCTTTCTATTTCTAAACCCATCATATTTGTGCACAAGTGAAATAAGAGCTCGGAGACATGAGCAGCTTAGAAGGACAATGAATCTCACTCAGGTAGCCTGAGGGGTATCTAGGACAGGGAGACTTTCTCAGTGGACTGTATTTATATGCTGCTATCCCTAGCAGAACATGACCTTCCTTTCTCATAGACTTTCTCCCACAGTCACCAATCAGCTACAGGCAAGATCAAAAGGTCAAAATCCCCTAGGCTGCTGTACGTCTCTCTGCTTCCTACCTTACGGCTGCCTCAGGATGACAATCTGCCACTCAGCAGTGTTTTTTTGTTTTGTTTTTTTTTAATGGCATTGGAGACTTAATCAGCTCAGGGCAGAAAATGTAATAATTTAGAAAATGGTATCTAAATGTTGGGGTACACAGATGCCTTGGAAATCTTAAAGACAAACCTAATAAGTCATTTGCAAAAACTAGAAATGGTGAATCAGCATTTTCACTGTGTTAAGTGGAATTGTTCTGCAAGTGACACAACATGACAGCCATGACAGCCATGGTACCATGTTAAACAGGAGATACTGAGGGCAGAGGTGACTTAGAAGGACAATAAGGAATAAGTGCGAAGCTGATGGGGGCAAAGAGTAGAATAGGGCCTTCTTTAACGAACTAGTTAAAAACAATTTGAATATTCAAGCTATTGCGAAATATTTTTCTGTAGGGGAAAAATATGGAAATTATAAATTACTTTGACTTCTTGTTTTATGAGTTGGCAAACGTTAACCAATGTCTCATTTTCTGTAAAATGAGGTGGGACTAGTACTTACATAAAATGATCGTTAACTTATTTTTTAATTTCCATTTTATTTTTCAGATGAGTGTGTTGGGTTTTTTTTTGTTTGTTTTGTTTTGTTTTGTTTTGTTTTGTTTTTCTTAAGTCTTGAAAAAATAAAATCCTTCATGGGCTTTGGTGGAAGTGGTGGGGCAGCACCTGCAGGAATAAATCTGGGTGGAGTTCTGTTCTTCCAGGTTTCACCAGAACAGTTCCTCACCACATTGCTGTGAACGGCACAACTCACACCATTGCACAGTTTTATACAGAAGCTTCAGAAGCAAATGCGTGAAAACACTCACTTTAGAAATATCCCTGATGGTAGCTGCCTCTACTATTTTATATTATGAATTTCTTAATCACCTTGTCTTTGGACACACAGCACAATTCGTGCAGCAAAAAGGCTGCTCGTGGCCATGGCCCTTTTTGGCATGACTGTTGCTTCTCCTTTTCTTTGTCATCTTGGTAGTGAGGACCTGAGAGATAGTAGTTAATTTTTGAAAGAGTTTATAATATGTCAAACATTGTACTAGCTTCTTCACAGTAGAAGCCTGTAATATATTAATATGTCCACTTAAAAAGTTGAAAACTGATTGATGGAGCATGGCAACTTGTAGGTAAATGGTAGACTTGGAATTCAAATTCAGGTACTCCGTGTTTACATTGATTAATATACACTTCTTCTCTAATACAGCTTATAGGATGATATTTCAGGTAAAACTGAGAGTTTAGCTTTAATGTAAAATATAAATATCAGGTGTTATGGTAGCTTTGTTGATGTAGTGAGCTAAGTACTGTATTGTGAATCAAAAGGTGAGTGGTTCAAATTAAGCAGCTGCTCCAAAGAAAAAAGGCAGATGGTCTCCTTCATAGGGTTTATAGCTCCTGGAACCTGTTGGAGGGTTGTTTTGAGTCAGAATAGATTGCACAAAAGTGGACTTGGTTGATAATCATAATGATGGTAATAGTGATATAAACATATAGAAGGTACACTGTGTTCTGGTATGTGCTGTGGTTGATTATGGCTGATCAGGACATTAGGAACAACAGATCTGAACCTTACCCTATTTTGTGTCATCTTCACAATCTCCAGAATGCTTAAATTCAATGTTACAGTCATTATGTCAATCCATCTTGACAGTCTTCTTTTCTTTCGTAACCCTCCATCTTTCCTCTCATGACATCTTATTTCAAAAACTAGTCCGTCTTGACAGCATACCCAGAGTAGATAAGGTGAAGTTGCATCATCCTTGACTTTAAGAAACAACCTAGTCGCTTGTTTGCTCTTTAGGAAGTCCATGGGATATTCTGTTTTCTTTGCCAACACCATAATTTAAAGACTTCTGCTTATGTTATATTTGTTTGTTGCCCAACTTTCAAATGCTTAGGAAGCAATTGAAAAGATCATGGCTTGAATCAGGAGCACCTTAGTCATTAAACTGACATACTTGCTCTTTAGCACTTGGAGAGCTCCTTGATAGCGATTTTTTTTCTAATGTAGTACTCTTTTTTTTTTTTAATTTATTGACTGCTACATTTAACAGATACGGCCTTGAATATGCTCACCAGTTCAATGCCAGGCAATTTGGAGAAAAGCTATCAGACTGATTAACTGGAAGAGAAACATATTAGTTCCCATTCCCAAGAAATTTTTGAACAATATTATTAATATCTCATTCAAGAAAAATACTGTTGAAAATCTTTAGAAAACTTCTAGAACAATATATTGACAGTGACTACCAGAATTCAAGCTGTTTTTGAAGAGACCATGGCACCAGGGATATCATTGTGATTTTAGTTAGAAGGATACTGACTGAAAGTAGAGAATACCAGAAAAATGTCTATTTGTGTTTTATTGACCATGCAAAGGCATTTGACTGTGTACATTGTAACAAATTATGGTTAATATTGAGAAGAATGGGAATGGGACAAGGGAACACTTAATGATTTAAAATCAGGAAGAGTGTGCATCAAGGTTGTATACCTTCTCCCTATCTATTCAATCTATGTTTAGAAAATAATTCATGAAACTGGATGTGTGAAGAAGAATGTAACA
The DNA here is from genome assembly GCF_000299155.1 of Elephantulus edwardii. NCBI lineage: Eukaryota > Metazoa > Chordata > Mammalia > Macroscelidea > Macroscelididae > Elephantulus > Elephantulus edwardii. The sequence goes on along the minus strand of NW_006399823.1, from coordinate 11,366,183 downwards.
TTAGGTTGGAGGAAGATTCATCAACAACCTGCATTCTGCAGATGGCACTACTTTGCTAGTTGAAAGTGAAGAGAACGTGAAATGCTTGCTGCAGAAGATCAAATGCTTGTTTGCTACAGCCTTCAGTATGAATTACATCAGTGAGATAGGATCTCTTGTACACTGTTGGTGGGATTGTAAAATGGTACTACCACTCTGGAAGTCAGTTTGGTGCTTCCTCTAAAAGCTGAACATAAAAATTCTATAGGACCCAGCTATTCCACTGCTTGGACTATACCCTAAGAAAATGAGAACTGAGAACAAATGGAGACTTGTACACCAATAATCATAGCAGCAATATTCACCATCACAAGACCATAGAAACAGCTCTGATGTCTGAACACAATGGAATGGATTGAGAAATTATGGTACATTCACACAATGGGATTTACTGTATAGCATGCAGGAGCAAGGATTTTGTAAATTACTACCTAACTTGAGTTAACCACAATTTGTTGTGATCTACACAGTCAAATGCTGTTACATAGTCAATGAAACACAGATATATATCCATCTGGTACTCTTTGCTTTCTGCCTAGATCCATCTGACACTGGCATTGTCTCTAGTGCTATGCCTCTTCTAAATCGAGCTTGTGCTTTTGGTAGTTCTCAATTAATGTAGTGCTCCAGTAATTTCTGGATAATCATTGTATGATAATTTCCACACTCAGGTCACCTTTTTTTTT
>NW_006399823.1:11360254-11364803 GCF_000299155.1 Elephantulus edwardii | reverse complement strand
GACCTTTCCAGAGTACTGAGAAGCAACAATGTCAATCTAGAGACTAAGGTGTGCCTGATCTAGTCCATGGTGTTCTCAATCACTTGCTATGCATCAGAGAGCTGGATAATGACTAAGAAGGATAGAACAATTGATGCTTTTGGTTTGTGGTTCTGGAGGAGAGTCTTGAGCATACTATGAACCACCAAGAAAACAAATAGATCTGTCTTGGAGGCTAGGATTTTGGAGTTCTATCTTATCTGTCTTTGGGCATGTGGCCAGGAGGGACTGATCCTAGGAAAAGGATAACATACTCAAAAGGGTGGAGGGACAGTGCAGGAGAGGAAGGCCCCAGCAGAGATGGATTGATACAGTGACTAGAGCAATGAGGTTAGATGTATCAGAGTCAGTGAGACTGGATCAGGACAGGGCAGGCTTCAGAGCTATTGTACATAGATAGGGTCGGTATGAATTGCAGGTGACTTGATGGCACATAACAAAAACCTAACTTGGGAGGGACTGGAGTGCATTATGCTGAGTGAACTAACATGGTTCCATAGAACAAGCATTGTATAATACCATTATTATAGAATGAGTATGAGGAAACAAGTGTGTGGGAGGGTGGAAGCAGAGGTGGGAGGATTGGTGGGGGTGGAGGTGTTAATCATAGGGTCAAACAATTTGATGGGGGGTGGTGGTGATGAAGGAAATGGGAAAGATATGAAAAATAATGTATTCAAACTTTGTAAATAAACCAGTATTTAAAAAAACCAAAACCACAATATGCAAACTTTGCAAGTAAACCAGTATAAAATAAATATTTTATGTTTAAAAAAAAAAGAAAAGAAAGGTTGTCACTACAGGACCAACAGTCAGCATTGTGATAGATGGATACAGGAGTGAAGCTGTCAATTGTTTCATCGTGCTTGGATCAACATTTAACCCTCTTGGTACTAGCATTCAGGAAATCAAATGTATTTCACTGGGCAAGTCTGCTGTCAAGGACCCCTCCAAATGCTGAAGAGCAATGATGCCAGTTTGAAGGCTAAGGTGCTCCTGATTCAGGCCATGGTCTTCTCAACCAACTGTTATTCATCAGAGAGTGGACAATGAATCGGGATGACAGAATAATTGATGCCTTTGAGTTGATTTGGAGAAGAATACTGACTATCCCATGGACTGCAAAAGAACAAATAGATGTGTCTTGAAAGCAGTGCACGCAGAGTGCTCCTTGGAAGCAAAGATGGTGGATCTTCATCTTTCATACTTTCATCTTTCATAGGCAAGGCTATTCCTCAGAAAGGGACATCATGTTTAGAAGTGAGGAAGGTCAGTGAAGGAGAGGAAGACCTCCAATGACATGGATTGACCAGTGACTTCAACAATGGTCTCTACTGTGTCGGAGATGATGAAGATGGCACAGGATAAGGTAGGGTTTGGGTTGGCTGTTCATAGGGTCGCTGCAAGCCATACTCAACTCAATAGCACCTAACAACAACAACAACAATAGTAACTATCATGAATATTGATTGTAGATCTCAATAAAATTCCAACTTTGATCTTTTCTCTGCCTTTCATGATACTTGTTAGTGGTGCAGTAAGACAAGCTGACAGATGATTTATTGATGGTTTCAATTCTTAGTATGTTTTCTATTATTGTTACTTAAAAATGGTAATAATAATAATACACATGGTCATGTGATCCATAGAGATTTGGCCTGCTAACCCCAACGCAGTACCTCTCTGGCAGTTCAAATCCAATAGGAACTCCACAGAAGAAAGATGGGCAATCTTCTTTCATGAGATACAGAGCCTCTAAAACTCACAGGAGGGTCAGCTCTGAGTTCCTTACACAGGGGCAATGAATTTGAGTTTTAGTTTTCTCTTTTGGAATAAACTTCCTTCTTAAATTTATTAGATAAATTTTTAACAGATCTTTTCCTACATGTGTGCACATTCAGGAAATGGATATGAGACAGAGATTGAGAGAATGACATTGTGAGAGAAAAGATATACTGTGTATGAATTAGCTCAGACTCCGTGGAGAAGAGACCACGAAGTTAACTATATGAAAGGGAGAAATGGAAACCCATTGTGGGGACTAGGAAATTCCTAGAGGAAAATTGAATGACTGGTAATGACCTCTTTCAGACCGGCCTGGTTCTCAATGAGGCAGAGGTATGAGAGATTTGGGAGATAAGAATCTATAATGGCTTGAAGATGGGAGAGCTTGACTCTACTCATTCTCTTGTAGCTGTATTGACACCATTTGGATGCATTTTTCTATATGTCAGCCTGCATTGTTCAGGACAGATGTTCAGGGTCCTCTAAAATATGCTTATTTTTCATGGCAGGCACAGTCTGTAGTGAGCATATGTTGAATCTCAGTGGAAAGGCTTCATGTGCAGCTGTGACTTGCACCACTTAGCATGTCTGAGAGTGTCAGCAGTAGTCCCCAAAGAGATTTCTTTCTTACCATCCTATTCTTAGTAATTTTGGTCAATGTATTGAAATATTTAATTTTTTTATCATCTATCATTAGATGAGTTTTTTTAATAAAATTTTTATTTTATACTGGTTTACTTAGAAACTTTGTATCCATTGATTTTGACATCTGATCTTTCCCATTTCTTTTACCCACCCCTCCCTCCACCCATCAAATTGTGAGACTCTATGATTACCTCCCACCCATCCTTACCCCTTCTGCTCCCCCCCTTTGTAACCTCATACACATTTTTCTAGTTGTCTTTCTATTTTTACAATAATGGTCTTCTATAGTATTTGTCCTTATGAGACTGAGTTCGTTCACTTAGCATAATGTTCTCCAGTCCCTCCACAGTTAAACAGTAGTTTACAAAATAATTTCTCTTAGGTGCTGCATATTATTCCATGGTGTGACTATGCCACGATTTCTCAGTGCATTCCGTTGTAGTTGGGCATTGGGCTGTATCTATGTTCTTGTGATGGTGAATAATGCTGCTATGAACATTGGTGTACAAATCACCATTTGTGCCTCAGTTCTTATTTTCTCAGGGTATATTTCAAGCAGCGGAATCGCTGGGTCTTACGTAATTTCTATGTTCAGCTTTTTGAGGAAGCACCAAACTGCCTTCCAGAATTATTGTATCATTTTACAACCCCACCAACAATGTACAAGAGTTCCTATCTCTACACATCGTCTCCAACACTTATTACTTGCTGTCCTGTTAAACTTTGCCACTTTTTCTGGAGATGGTATCTCACCGTGGTTTTGATTGGTATCTCTCTTATTGCCAGTGATTTGGAGCATTTATTAATGTTTCTGTTGACCATCCAAATATCTTCCTCTATGAAAAGTCTTCCCATGTCTTTTCCTCATTCTGTAATTTTGTTATCAGACTTTTTCTTGTAGAAGCCCTGTAGGATTCTATAAACTTTTGATATGAGACACTTTTCCAAAATGGTTTTGCCAAATACTTCTTCCCATTCAGTAGGTTTTCTTTCACTTTATTAGAAAAAATTTTTTATGTGCACAGGAATTTAATCTCCAGAAGGTCTCATTCATCAATTTTATCCTCTCCAAATTGTGCATTTCAGGCTGTATTTGACAGTCTCTTTATACCATACACTAGATAGTCTAAGCTTTATCCCAGTTTGACTCTGATGAACTTTATGGTTTGGGGCTTTATTCCCAGATCTCTGGTCCACCTTGAGTTGAGTTTTGTGTATGGTGTGAGATGTGAATCCTGTTTCAGCTTTCTGCAGGTAGCAGTCTAGTTTTGTCAGCACCGTTTGTTGAAGGGGTTGTCATTTCCCCATTTGATAGGTTTTATTTCCTTGTCAAATATCAGTTGACCATAAGTACATGGATTCATTTCTGGGTTTTCAATTCTATTCCATTTGTCTATGTGCCTGTCATTGTACTAGTACCACACTGTTTTGGTTACAACTTCTGCGTAGTACATTTTAAGGTAAGGGAGTGTTATGACTCCTCTTTCATTTTTGTTGTTCAGAACTACTTTGCTTATTTGGGGTCTTTTTTCTCTCCAAAGAAACTTGGTCTCTTTGAAAAAGGAATTTGGTAGCTGTATTAGGATTACATTGAAAATATAGATTGCTTTTGGTAGGACTGCCATTTTCATAGTATTGAGTCTTCCTATCCATGAACAGGGTACATTTTCCCATCTCTTTAGGTCTTTTATGGTGTGTTGAAGAAATATTTTGTAGTTTTCTTTGTACAGGTATTTTGTGTCTCTAGTTAGGTTCACTCCCAAGTGTCTCAGTTTGTGGTTGACTGTTATAATTGGTATTTCTTTCTTGGTTTCTCTCTCTGAGTTCTCTTTGTTACTGTAGAGGAATCCCACTGATTTTTGGATATTGATCTTATATCCTGCCACTCTATTAAATTGGTCTACTAGGTCTAACAGTTTTTTTTGTTGAGTCCTTAGGGTTTTCTGTGTACATTATCCTGTCATCTGCATATGAGGAAAATATAACCATCTCTTTGCTAATCTAGAAGACTTTTATTTCCTTCTCTTGTCCCATTGCCCTAGCATGTACTTCCAATAAAATATTGAATAGAAGTGGTGAC
>NW_006399823.1:11346921-11359394 GCF_000299155.1 Elephantulus edwardii | reverse complement strand
AGTCGCTGCAGCAGAGTGGTCAGTCCAGAGAGTCGAAATCCAAAACACTGAAAGCAGATCCCCATTTCTGTGTCCAGGGACCCTTCAGTTACAGTGTGATGAGGTCTACCAGGTTGCCTTTCGGAGGGGTCATGCTGTCAGGAAAGAAATTTACTAAGGTGTCAAAGAGCTGAGTTCTTTGAGCATAGGTGTGATCCACATTGGAGAAGCCTAGTGCTGTAAAATCTGAACCAGATTTGAACAGAGCTGAAGCTAGGAGCTGAAACTCTTTTGTCTCTTCTGGATCTGAATGATCCACAGTTATATAAAGGTCGTTCTGTAAGTATTTCAGAGCACTAAGAGGATCAATTTGAGCCTTTTCTTCAAACCTGTGTTTTCTTATGAGGTATTTGCAATGCCTCAGTAGGTAATCTTTTGATGGTCTACACAACTTCAGTGACCAGAAGTCATCTAATCTCATCTTTGGAGAACAGAATTTTCCCGGATTTCCACCAAATAAATAATGAACCTTGTGTAACTCATCATAAACAAGCTGGTGTGCAAATCTGGGACTTGGCTCCTCCTCCTGAAGACTTTTACTCAGATTTTCCTTTGCAGCTTGGTCATTCTTGTACACGCAGGACCAACTATTCCTCACAATATCATAAATCCAGAATGAGTTTCTGACATTTTCTTCCCTCTTTTCCTTGTCTTTGCTGAGTCCAGATAAGACATGTATCTTATTCAGTTCTGGATCAATGGTTGCTTTTTTGTGTGAAGCCTGTCATTGGAACCATCCCAGAGTCTTTCTTAGTGCCATCTGATATTATGTCTACATGATCAGAGTCCACATCGTAACTGAAGAAGTCATTCAAGTAAGTCTTTGACCGCTGGCCACCAAATATATACAAGCAACGATTTTTCGAGTGGAACAGCATGCAGTGTCCTATTCGAGACTGGATGTCTTCTGGCCCAGCATTACAGGAGTCTTCTCGAAGAAGTTTCCAGGTTTGACAGTGACAGTTGAAAGCAAACAACCCACTGAACTGGGGTTCACTGGCTCTGCTGTCATCCACACTGCCATTAAATGTCAAAAATCTACCCCCAAAGGTATAGATCATATACTTTTCTGAGTCCATACACATCTGATGATCAAACACCAGCTTCGGTCCTCCATCAGCAGCAGTATCCTCACTTAGTAGCATCCATGTGTTTGTGTCAATGTCATAACGATAGAAGTCACTTTTCAGATATTTGCTGTTCCTCACAGAGGAATCCAAATAACGTCCCAACATGTAGATCTGCCTTCACTGAATGTCAATGCACATCTTATGACATGATCTGGCACTAGGACCATTCTCTTTTTCAGTGTCTTGGGAGATACATGTCCACTGGTTCTCCTTCACACTGTATGCCCAGAAGTCAGCAAGATCTTGGGTTCCATCCCAGCCACCAAACAAATAAACAGTCTCTGTTTGATCTTCAATAACCATCTGATGGCTGCCTCACATTCCCGGTGGGTTATCTTCTCCATCACCTTCGGTGCTTTTTGGAATGATTTGACTCCATCGTGGCTTATATTCCTGTTGACTGATAAACTGATTGAACAAGCCATCATTTACAGCTTTTTCAATCAATTCCTCACAAGCATCAAAATCTCCTTTCAAAACCAGTTTGTCGTGCAGATCTGTTAACATAGGATGTTCCAGAGCAATCTTGGTTTTCTTCTGCAGGGATTCAAAGGCCTCTGTGTAGTTGTGCTGTCGAAAGTGTTTGAGGCAAAGGCGAATGGCCTCCTGTTCACGGTACTTGCTATACCATTTGAGACAGGGCTGTACTACATCAGGATCATCAATACCACTAAGCTCAACATACCAGATGCTGAAGTTAAAGCTGGGTCCCCATGACAAGAGTGGAACTATTTTAATGAACTGACAAGGGAACATCTGCTCATCAATTTTATGCTTCAAGGTAAATGTTTCTTTGTTATAATCATTCCTTAAGCCACTAGACAATAGCTCCGTCATATTTTCTTCATTCATTCCACCAAAGACTTTAAATTTCTTCAAATTGCAGACATGTGTTTTCTCGTATTTTCTAAATGTGATGTTCTGGACGATAGCAGGTCTTTCAAGCTTCAAAATCAAGTACTGAGGAGGATAGTTGCTTTCTGAAGACCATCATGATGACTGGTCATTTGGCTTATCCACTAAAATGTTCTCGCGAAGGTAGGTGGATGAGACGGAGCTCCATTTGTGCAGCGCGTAGGGCAGCAGCCGGCACTCGGGCGCCGCAGCAGCAGCCCCGCCAGCCGCCATCTTGTCTACTGTATACATTTTTAACATTTACAATGACACAGTCTTTTTCTTCTAAGCAGAAGTGTATTTAAAACTGTTGAATAAAGCAACATATGACATATAAAGAGTGAGGAAAAGAAAGCAAACCAATGAGCAAGGTTTCTGGAAGGATGTTTACTAAAATGTTAACTAGCAATTGTTTGTGTATTTTAATTGTTTTTACTATATGCTATCCAATCATAACTGACTTGTAGCTGACCCTCCTCTGGGTTTTCCAAGATTGTTAATCACACAGGAGGTTGCCTGTCTTTTTTTCGGTGGAGCAGTTGGTGGATTCAAACTGTGTGCCTTTGGTTTGGCAGCATAGCTCCTTGCCACTATGACACTATAATGCTTATATTAGGATTTATTAGATAATTAGGCTTGGAAAGCCTTAATTTATAGGGAAAGATATTCACTTATCCGTATTTATAAAACTTATCTACACACACATGCACTCCCCCCACACACCCAAACAAGTCACTCTGGATTCAAGTCCAACTTCTGGTAACCCCATGAGTAGTAGAAAAGAATGGGGCTCTCTAGTTTTCTATGGCTGACATTTCTTGGAGATAAATTGCTAAGCCTTTATTCCTAGGTGCATTTGAATTATCATCTTTCAGTAAATTATTCAAAGCATAATTATTTTCACAACTCAGGGACTCCTAGAAGTCATCAAATGCCATGATTATTATTTGGTAAGTTAATATCAATGAATAAGTGGATGAACAATTGAATAACATCATAAAAGCCTATATGTTTTATTTTGGAGCAGTATCACTGGTAAATAAGAAATCTTGGCAAGAATGCTATGGGCCAAGATCCTTTTTTTTGCAATGAGAAAAGAAGAAACCCAATTAAGCTAGCTCTGAATGTGGCTTAGAATTTGGAGTTTCATATCTTTCCTTTTCCCTGTTTCATATTCAAGACCCTCCTGTTCTCTCCCACTTTTAACAAAACCTGCTTTCAGGAAAGTATTAGCTATTTGTCATGGACATGTTGACGTGAATTCCCCTCATTGTTCTATTTCCCAGGTGTCTTGGTGAGCTTTAGCTTAGATAATCTCCTTTTGCTTTGTAGTGAGATTCTTTGGTCATCAAACTCCCTGTATAAGTGATGCCTACAGTCCCAATATACAAAGCTAGCTGCTGAAACTTGCTTATAATATTGAGGTTAAAACACTAATGTTGTTTGAAATGTGTATGTGTGTGCATAATTGGCTTTTAGTTATGTATTTAAAGAAGATTGATGGGTTATACTCACATGAGTCTCCTCAGTCTCAATGTCTAGACCCTTCTGATGTGAAAAATAGTAACTGAATGTGTGGTCCCCTGAGATGAGATTTGATAGTTTTGTCCCATCCACCTGGCTCTTTTTCTAAATATGAACTAGGTAGAAGCACATAAAGCTGGCTCCACAGGAGAGAAGGCCTAATGACTCTCTTTTGAGGCTGGTATAAGGCCACAGGACCTGTTGTCATTTAGTTAATTCTGTGGCCAACTTGTGTGTAAAGAGAGACTCAGCCTGCTCCTGCACCATCTTTATGTAATTACTGTTGTGCTGGAGTCCACTGCTGTAACCGTTATGGCAATTCATCTCACTGAGGACCTTCTTTTTTGACAACTCTCATGATCACCTTTTTTCAAGGATTGGTCCTTCTGGGTAAACACGTTTTAAGCTTGTAAGACAAACTCTTACCACCCTTGATTCATACAAGTGTTCTGGCTGCACTTTTTCGCAGCACATTTGTCTACTCTTTTGGAGTCCCTGCTATATTCAGCATTTCTCAATACCTCAGCTTTTTTCATTGTCTATCTTTTAAATGTGTTTAAGGTGATTGAAAATACCATGATTTAAACCAAACACAGTTTCCAATTGATATCCTTGGTCTTTAGCACTTTATAACAGATTTTTTGGTGATAGCTCTGTCCAGTGCAATATGCTGTTTAATTTCTTGACTGCTGTTTCTGTGGGTGTTTGTACATCCAAGTAAAATGAAATCCTTGACCATTTCATTCTTTTCTTTGTCAATCAGGATGTAGCTCACTGGTCCAATTGTGAGGATTTTTGTTTTCTCTATATTAAGCTACAACTCATGCCAATTAAAATCTTAATTTTCAGCAAATTTGTATAATCTTTATTTGATGCATTGGTGAGGCCTACGTGTATAGTTAGCATTTATGTTATTGAAGCATATATTTTCAATGAGTTAGCTGTTGATCTTAAAATATCCTGTCATGTGATTTTCTGTCATTTCTATTGTCAGAGCTATATTTTCCAATTATTGATTCTTCCACTTTTTTTTTTCTGTCTTTCACATTCCAAATGCCAGTATTTATCAATGCATTTTGGTTGAATATCTTGTCAATTTTCTATTCCAGAAGTTAGTAAACATGGGTTGTTGCTTTTTGACCCCTTCAGTATCAGTGTTAGGTACATAAATTTAAATAGTTGTAGTAGTAGTTGATCTTCCTTGTGAGAGTATAGGTATTATCCTGTCACAGACTGGATTACACTTCAGGATAGATCTTGAAAGGTCCTTTTGGATGATGGATATGATGACAATCTTCTTTGTTTTGCCATTCCTGGCATAGCAGACCATATGATGATTATTAATCAAAATGGCAAGACCATTATATTTTAGTTCACAAATGCTTAGGCTCCCAATTTCAAGATGCCACTTTTTTTTTAATACTTTCAATTTGCTAGATTCATACTTAATGCATTCTATGTTCTGATTATTGTTCAAATTTTGAATCATGTTACATCAACAAATGAAATTATCTTAAGCTTTTTCCCATTTATATCATTAAGGCTACTCTGCTTTGAGGAAGCAGTTCTTTCTTGGTCACATTTCTTTTAGAGAACTATTTCTTCTTAAGTATCTCGAACATTTGACTATATGTCTCTAGAAGACCAAATGTATATCTATACCCAAATATTTGAGATTAATATTAGCTTCTCTCTTGGAAGAGAGAACCTATCTTTGTACATAAATTTTGTTACAGTTGTTATTTTTTTAAATTGGCTTGTATATAATCTTTCATATGCATCTTGTTTTGTGCATGTGCTTTGGTTTTATACACTTACTGATATACATTATGCTTTATATAATCAAATATCATTGCTATATGCCTCTTATCACCCCATCTTTTCAAGCTCCCATTACACCTTCCACATTATTTCACCTCCCTGCACCCACCAGCCTCAGCTATGTCAGTGAGTTTCTGTCCCCTCCATCTTTTTCCTGCTCTCTTTCTCTCCTTTCCCTTTTGAACATTTGTATATACCTTACTCAGCTATCTTCTTATTGTCAGAGTAGTGACCTTATGCAATATTTGTCCTTATGAAACTGAGGTATTTCACTCAACAAAATTATTTTTAATCTCTCCCAAGTTACATAGAATTTTAAAAAAAATCATTGCTCCTTAGTGCTTCATAGTATTCCATTGTGTGCATCTACCACAATTTTTCAATCCACTCATTTGATGATGAACATTTGGGCTACTTCCATTTTCTTGCTATTGTGAATAATGTTCCTATGAATATAGATAGCTGTACAAATGTCCACCATTCAAGTCTCAGTTTAGATTTCCTTGAGACATATTCTTAGGAATGGAATAGCTATGTCATATGAGATTTCTATGTTCAGCTTTTTGATGAAATGCCAAACCATCATCTATAGCAGCTATACCATTTACAATCCCACTAGCAGTGTATAGAATTTCAATCTCTCTGCATTCTCTCCAATATTTATTGTTTGCTGTTTTTTTGAATTTTGCTTCTGCTGCTGAAGTGATGTGGTATCTCATTATTTTGATTTGTATCTCGCTGATTGATAGTGATTTTGAACATTGCCTCATATTTTTCTTGGTCATCCCAGTGTCCTCCTTTGTGAAGAGTATTTTCAGGTCTTTTACCTATTTTGGTTTTGGGTTAACAGTCTTTGTCTTGTGGAGGCACTGAAATATTCTGTAATATTTGATTATGAGACCCTTAACTGAAATGTTTTTGACAGATCTTCTTTCCAGATCTGTAGACTTTTCTTATTACTCTACCAGAGAAAGTTTTGAAGCTTTCAGGGATTTTATTTTAAGAAGGTCCCATTTGTTGAAGTTAATTATTACTTGGTGTGTGTTTTTGGTCATGTTTACAAGCTTATTTATGCCATAGGCCTGAGTTTCTAATTTTGCTCCCATTTTTTTCTCTTATGATTTTTATGATTTTGTGCTTTACTTCTAGGTGTCTGATCCATTTTGCATTGGTTTTTGTTTATAGTGTGAGATATCGATCCTGTTTATTTTCTGCAGGCAGATGTCCAGTTTTGTCGGAACCATTTGTTAGAGAGACTGTTGTTTCCTGATTAAATAGGTTTTGTTACTTTTTAAAATATCAGTTGACGTAGGGTTGATTTCTGTATTCTTGATTCTATTCCATTAATCTATATGTCTGTCATTGTACCAATACCATAATATTTTGATTACTACAACTGTGTAGTAGGGTTTAAGATCAGGAATTGAGAAGCCTCCAACTTTTTTTTTTTTTAATTTCTGGAAGATCTTTTCTTATTTTGGATCTCTATCCTTTCCAAATGAAACTGAAAATTGCCATTTCTATCTCCTTGAAGGATGAATTTGATATCTGTGAGTTACCAAATTGTAAATACATTGAATTTGTAGATATCTTTTGGTAAGATTGTCATTTTCACCATGTTGAGTCTTCTTATATATGAACGGGGAATAATTTTCCATTTAGTTAGGTCTCATACAGTTTTCCTTATCACATTGCCGCACACTTTAAAAATTGACGGCCATGCTTAGAAACACATTTGCTGTCATTTGCAGCAACGTGTTAAAAGAGCCTTTGGTGTCTCTAGTTAGGTTTATTCCACAGGATTTCATTTTGTGCTTGACTATTGTAGATGGAATTACTTTCTTAGTTTCCTTTTCCATATTTTCTTTGTTGCTGTAAATAGGAGAGACTGGTCTTTGGAAAAAGACATCATGCTCAGAAGGATGGAGGGACAGATCAGTAGAGGAAGACCCCCAATGAGATGGATTGATATAGTAACTTGGGCAATGGGGATTGATGCATCAGAATTAGTGAGACTGGCTTAGGATAGGAAAGGGTTCGGAGCTGCTGTACATAGGTTTGTTACGGGTCTCAGACAATTTGATGGCACATAACAACACAAGATCTAACAAATTTTTTTTTAATCTTTGAGATTTTCTATGTACATTATCATGTCATCTGCGTTTAGTGACAATTTCCCCACCTTTTTGCCAATTTGGATTCTTATTAGTTCTTTCTTTTGAATTTTTGTGCTGGCCAAAACTTCTAGTACAATACGGAATAGAAGTGGTAATAACGGGCATCCAGACCTGATCCTTATTGTAGAGGGAAATGTTTAGTGTTTGTCCATTGAGAATGATGTTGGATCGTGGTTTTGTGAATACTTTTTACTGTGTTGAGATTTCCCTCTTTATTCCTATTTTGCTGATTGTTTTAATCAGGAAGGAGTGTTGGATTTTGTCAAAGTCTTTTTCTGCATCAATTGACATGATCGTGTGGTTCTTGTTCTTTGCTTTGTTTATGGGATAAATTACGTTAATTATTTTTCTTATGCTGAAGCATCCCTGCATTCGTCCTAGGATTCCCACGTGAATGTGATGAATTATTATTCTTTTTGTATCTTAGTCATAATTTGAATGTTTTCCAACCTGGTTGGTTCCTCTTCCATCACTAAATCACTAAATCAGATCATATTCCAATGTGAAATTATCATTGACACTTTTTCAGAAGTAGATAGGCAGTTTCTTCTTCATAGTCTGCCTTAGTCTGTTGACTATAGGTTAGGTTGCTATGTACTGCTGAGTCAGAATCTTCCTATAGCTTACCTTCAGGCGGGTTTTCAGAGGCAGTTAATAGCCTGGGAGGAGTTTGCCCATTCTTCACCCATGGAATAGCTAGGAGATTTGAACAATGTGCTTTGGGATTGTAGCACAGCTTCTTGCCACTAGGCCACCAGATATCTCTTGGATTACCCTGCTGGTTTTTAAAGTATTGAAGGCATAAACTCGAGAATCTGTAGGTTCTTCTGACTGTGGGTTATTTTGCTAGTGTTTTAAATACTGGTGTCATGTTGTTGTTGTTGTTACATGTCGTTGAGTCACTTGCGACTCATAGCGACCCTATGTACAACAGCCCTAAACTCCGCTCTGTCTTGTGCCAATCGCACCATCTCCAATACACCCATCCCAAGTGCCCCAGTCACTGAATCAATCCACCTCATTGAGGGCCTTCCCCTCCTGCACTGGCCCTCCGCCCTACCAAGCATGATGTTCTTTTCCAAGGACCAGTCTCTCCTTACAACATGTCCAAACTATGTTAGATGGAGCCTCATAATCCTTGCCTCCAAGGAGCCATCCGGTTTGACCCTCCTCAGGATGAATCTGTTTGTTTTCCAAGCAGTCAATGGTACTGTCAGTATTCTTCTCCAGCACCACAGCTCAAAGGCATCAATTCTCTTTCTATCTTCCTTAGTCATTGTCCAATAACAAGTGATAGCAAAGACCTTGGCCTGTATCAGATGCACCTTAGTCTCCAGAGACACACCATTGCTCCTCAGTACTTTGGAGAGGCCCCTGACAGCAGACTTTCCCATGGCAATACGTCTTTTAATTTCCTGGCTACTGGTGCTGAGAGTGTTGACTGTGGAGCCAAGCAAACTAAAGCTGTGAACAATCTCAATCTTTCACCATCCATCCTGTTGCTGCCAATGGGCCCAGTGGTAAGAATCTGTCTTTTTGATATTGAGCCTCAATCCTTATTGGAGGCTCCATTCCTTGACCCTCTGCCACAAGCGCTTCAGGTCCTCCTCACTTTCCGTAAGCAGGGTTGTGTCATCTGCGTATCACAGATTGTTGATAGATCTTCCACCAATCTTGACCCCACAATTCTCCTCATCGAACCCATTCTCCTGGATAATCTGTTCTGCATACAGGTTGAAAAGGTATGGAGACAGGACACATCCTGGTGCACACTCTTCCCAATTTTGAAACATGCAGTGTTTCCTTGCTCTATTCTGACGACTGCTTCTTGGTCTAAGTATAGGTTTCTCATTAGCATGATCAAGTATTCTGGGATTCCCATTCTTCTGAGAGCCAGTCACAGTTTGTTATGATCCACACAGTCAAATGCCTTTGCATAGTCATTGAAACACATATATACATTCCTCTGGTACTCCCTGCTTCCAGCCAAGATCCATCTAACATCAGCTACAATATCCCTAGTACCACGACCCCTTCTAAATCCAGCCTGGACTTCTGGCGGTTGTCTGCTGATATGCTATTCTAGTCGTTTTTGGATAATCTTCAGTAGAATCTTGCTTGCATGTGAAATCAGTGAGATTGTTCTGTAGTTTCCACACTCTATTGGGTCACCCTTCTTTGGGATGGGAACAAATCTCTTTCAGTCAGTTGGCCACGTAGTTGTTCTTCAGATTTCTTGGCACAACTTGGTGAACACATCCAGGACAGCATCTGTTAGCTGAAATATGTCAGTTGTGTACTGTCTATTCCTGGGGGCTTATTTTTGCTATTTCCTTCAATGCAGCTTGAACTTCTTCCTTCATCACCATAGGCTCTTGCTCATATGTTGTTTCATGAAATTCTTTTGTGTCTGCCAATTCCTTTCAATACAGTGACTCAGTATATTCTTTTCATCTTCTTTTAATACTTTCCTGGATCATTTAATATTCTTCCTAAAGCATCCTTGATTATAGCTTCCAGAATTACAGGAACATGCAAGCTATCAGAGAATGACAAAGTAACAGATCAATATTTGACTAATCTCCACTTAATGAGTGGGCCTTGTCCAAAGGCCTTAAGAGCAAAACTGGAGCTTTCTTAAGATTTTTGCCTGTAGATTATAGTCTGGCATTATGCCTCATCTTCTCCATTACATTACCTGCTAACTTGGGACAAAGGACTGATGGAATTTATTGCCTCGCTACTCCATTAAGGGAACTTTGGGACCATAATCCATAGGGAGTTGCACTACTAAACGAACGGTGGTGCCTCACTGATGGTTTGAATCCACCAGTAGCTTTACAGGAGAAAAATAGGCAAACTCTTTCAAACAAATAATGTTGTTGTTGTTATGTGCCGTCGAGTCACTTGCGACTTGTAGCTACCCTATGTACAACAGCCCTAAACTCTGCTCTGTCCTCTATCTATCATCTATCTATCTATCTATCTATCTATCTATCTATCTATCTATCTATCTATCATGTTAACTCTGTTTCTGCAGAGAACCCTAAAGATACCTTCTAAGTCCAATTAAAAAAAATTACTCCTGATTTGATCAAACACGATCTAGTGTTCTCTTGGACCCCTTCAGGTAATTGGTATCCATCTCTTTCCTCCACAGTATATAATGAATCTGCTTCAAGGTTGAGAAATTGTCACTTTGGACTTGTATCTTTGCATAGAAATGATATAACGTGCTTGTATTTGGTCATATTTTGTGAACATGTATCTGCTTATAAACACTCATGAATTTCAAAGAAAAAGAAATTACCTTTTTTATCCACTTCTTGAACCAGTATATTGTGAAAATTGTGGAATGTGATTATGGTGAAGGTATTCCTAATTTCAATAGGTAAAGGAACTATTTTGAGGATTTGGGGACACTTTTTAATACTCAGAAAGTTATCCATCAGGGTATAACCTAATCCACCAGTAAGTAAAGGCTACTCTGAGACCAAGTTTAAAATTGCTCTTTATGAATGAGGAGTAGAACTACCTGCCTCCTCAAAAGAGATAAAATTATACCCTTGAGTTCTTACATTAATTATAAGAAGTGCTTCTCATGACACCAAAGCCTTCTGTATTTTAAAATGTAAATTATTCTAAACCCATGGCATTATGATAGAAGCTGAAATTTAATGATGTAACAAATATCCTCATAAAATCATCTTCTGTAATCATTACCTTATTGTACATTCTCTTTTCTTTCACATATTTTAATGTGTCTGCTACCTATTCACTAATTTTCACCATCCCATGTCTGCTTGTCTGCCCCTGGTAACTAACCAGGAATGATTCTTTCTGAAAGTATACCTTTCTTTAGTTGTTTATTGTAGTGGGCTCAGGCAATATTTTTTCATTTTATGACCGACTTCCTTCAGTATCACGTCTTCTAGATTCATCCATGTTATGTAGCTATCTAACCTATAACTAATGATCTCTCTATGACTAGAATAAAGAAGAGAGGAGAAAAGCAAAGATGTAGAGAAACAGTTAGTTCAAAGGACTAAAGGACCACATGAACCTCAACTTCCATGACCCTGAAACCAGGACAGGATGATGCCCTGCTATCACAGCTAACCACTCTAAAAGGGTTCACAGTAGAAAAGGTTGCATACTGGGGAGAAATGTTTAACAAACTGAAAAACATACCTGGCTTACTGGTCCAATGGACACTGTTGAGATACCCCTCCTCCCCCAGTCTCAGGTCCTTATTCAACCTTGAAACCTGAAACCAAACTTCAAATTTCAGCCCATAAGGTAAAAACCACCAACTGGGAGCACTCCTTAGAATAAACAACCATAAAAGGTCAAAAGACAGCATTTGCCTAAGGTTCAAGCCTACAAGGCAAGAAGTCAGATGAAAGGGTTAATAAAAAAAAACAACAAAAAAGAAAGGGTTAATGAAAATGAATTAAAATGAGCAAATGGGAAAAGTGTGATTGTATTATAGGTATTATAATTAATGTTAAAAAAAGTGTTTATGAGTGATTGCCTATATAATTTGCAAACTTTCAATTCATAATAAAGACAAAACCTACAGTAAACACACAAATGAAGTAGATTAAAGTAGTGGTGGTTCATTTCCCCATTGTTGTTGTTGTTGTTATGTGCCCTAGAGTCCCTTGCGACTCATAGCGACCCTACGTACAACAGCCCTAAACTCTGCTCTGTCCTGTGCCAATCTTACTCTCTCTGTCACTCCCATCCCTATTACCCCAGTCACTGAATCAATCCACCTCCTAGAGGGCCTTCCCTTCCTGCGCTGTCCCTCCACCCTCCCAAGCATGATGTCCTTCTCCAAGGACTGGTCTCTCCTCACAACATGTCCAAAGTATGTTAGATGAAG
>NW_006399823.1:11334121-11345461 GCF_000299155.1 Elephantulus edwardii | reverse complement strand
CTTGAGCTTAAGATATGCTGAGCAAGTTTGGCCCTTTTGATTTTCTGACTCCAACTCCTTGCACATTTCATTGTAATATTTTGCTTTGTCATCCTGTGCTGCCTTTTGAAATCTTCTATTCAACTCTTTAGTATCTTGAATTCTTCCTTGTAGATATCTTAAAACATAATTTACTCTTATCTATGAATTCTATTAGAGATAGCAGACCAATGTAACACCCAAGCTTCATGAATAGGCTATTATGCTCTTATTCTCTTTAATTTTCAGACTGAGCTCTTGGTATGACCGGAATTTCAGATAAAGTTTAAAAAAAATAAGTAGCTTTTGGAAACTTGGCTGTTTTCTCCAATGTTTCTAATAGTTTATGGGTCTCATGAGAACATTGTTTACCTCCAGTTGCTGGTACATGCCAGAACTTTATAGACATCATCTGACAGGCAGTTTTAGAGAGATAGAAATTCTCTAAATTGGTATTGCCTTTTTTTTATTGAGTCTTCTCATACCAGAACTCTTGGCTATTAAACCAGATACATTTGGATGGATTTGTGAAAATCAGATATATATGCAAATGGGCCTAGGTTGTGGCTAGTGCAGGAAGGATTTGTCTCTCTGAATCAATGATCTTGGAACAGACTTTTTCCCTTTTATTATCTATTAAAC
This sequence comes from Elephantulus edwardii, assembly GCF_000299155.1. NCBI lineage: Eukaryota > Metazoa > Chordata > Mammalia > Macroscelidea > Macroscelididae > Elephantulus > Elephantulus edwardii. The sequence continues at coordinate 11,344,801 of NW_006399823.1, read as the reverse complement.
CTTTAGCATATGGTATAACACATGACACATAATACTTACTGATTATTTGTTGAATGAAAGAAATGTACTTCTGCGAAAACGTTATAGAAAGACAATTAGATGTTTAGTTGTATCATAAAAAAGTCCTTTTCCCACTAAACAGATTTCCTTTGTCTACTGCTCTTATGGGTCTTTTGTATCTGAAGAACTTTGTCATTGTTTTTGTGTACTGTAGAGCTGGAACTGTCCCATAGGTGATCCTCCGACAGGTTTTCAGAGGTAACTAATGGCATGGGAGAAGGTTGCCTATCCTCTTGTGGAGCAGATGGTGAATTCAAACTGTGTGCCTTTGGATTAGCAGCACAGTTTCTGCCACTAGGCCACAAAAGCTGTATAAAATAGATTTCTTTAGCTACAATGTCTACCATTTCTTCTATTTCTCAGTCTCATGGTGCCTTTGGAACATGTGTTGTGAGGAAACAAATTTTGTTTTGTTTTACAAAATTAACTTCGTTGTGTATTTTTCCCAATCAGAATAAGAAAGGGAGGATGGTTTCTATGAAATCCTCTCTATACTTTTCTCCACTTCCATCATAATTTATCGTAACCATATGGAACAGCTTCTGAAACATAGATTATGGGTTCTTCTGCTTTGATATTAAAACAGGAGCAGCTGCTTTGAGTTGCTGACCTTAGAGGAAACCACACAGCGTGTGTGGGGCAAGTGAAAAGACTGCTTATATTACTTTACATTAAGAGTGATATTATCAAGGAAACAATATGATATTCACCATCTAATTCTTTTCACTTCTTTTCAGTGAAGACACTGAAAGAAGAGCTGATTTTAAGCTGAGACTACTTCTTTCAAAGAAATCTCAAGAGATTTAGTGCTACTGGAGAAGCTAAAAGATATGAAAGTATTTGTTACAAGCAAGGGAATCTTTAAAACAATACAGAATAGGAAATGTACACCTGGTGACCTCTCCCCCTACCTCAAAAGAAAGTTAAAGGAATCTGATAGAGACTACAGCTGTCACTGTGTACGAATGTTAGACTTTCTAATGGAAAGACAACAAAGGCCAAACTCAGTGGGTTTTCAATGATCAGACGAAACCAACGAGAAGCATGAGATTCTTACCTGAGCGTTGGTTCAAAGAAGTATTGTAGAACTGAGAAACACTTAAAAATACGGAGGGAAAAGAAACATGGAGTGATGTTTAAGTAGTCTTCCTAACGTGATCATAGGAGCAGTATAGATGGAAAATTTTTCTCTGCATAATCTTTGAGGTTTTTCCATCTTCGGTATTATAGTCTTTGTTTTGTACCTGTAACTTTCACTAAATATTTAAACTGTATCTGTAAGACCATCGATTTATTCATTGATTCTTCTTACATTTAAATACCTGGAGTGATAATGCCATTAGCATTTATGCAATTATTTCAGGACTGCATATGTGAATTTGTGTTCATTAGTTTTGAAATGCACATTAAGTGACTAAAATGAAACAAATATATAGACACATAAATTGAAATTAATGGTAGTTTGGAAAGTGTGTGTTTGCATGTTACAAAGTGACATAAATTATTGAGCATAATATCCAACTGTGTTTCATTCTGTATGATAGGTGTAGTTGTAGGCAAACAGCATGCATAAAACTTAGAATATTTTAAGAGTTCATATATGTGAAAGATTTATTTTTAATTTATATTTATATTCATAGAGGTACAAATTATTTTTATGCTCATACTATTTAGAGTGAGATGATAATAAATGTGCTATTAAATAAATATTCTGAATTGATATATTCTCCACATAGTCTAATAATAAATACCCATTTCCCTAAAGTCTGCGTATATGGAAATAACTGATGAAAATATGTCAGAGAACTTTTTTATGAATTTGGATATAAAAATAGTATACCAGTTGTAAAAGAAAAAAAAAATCTCAGGAAATGTAATTATCTGTTAACCAGTTCTTTTGCCTTGTTACTGATGTTAAGAGAAAGATTCTTGGCAAAGTAGAAATTACTCCTTGAGATTATTAATAGGATGGGAAATAAAAAGGGTTAATGGTAGTTATGCTCTTGCTAAAAGTGAGTTTACATATTGCATTCTTCCAGTTTTTAATTTTTTCATACTTACTCATGTGATGGTTAATATAAATCAAGTTCCACTTAGCAAATAAGATTTTTTTTATTAACATACAAGATTAGATAGTAACTATGAGCCAACATATTACAGCTGAGCCTAGGAACATGAAGAAGTAGGGTGATTTCTATTTTAAGATCTAGTCATATTTTTCACTGCACCTTTAGGATTCCTTTATGACACAGTTAAAAAAAATATATTATTATGTTGTTATACTTTACATCTTGAAAAGTCTCAGATGATTAATAATTCTTATTCAAGCAGGGGGATAATAAAAATAATTCCTGTATGGAAGAATTCTAAATCTTATCTCAGTTTAATATATTTATGTCAGAGAAAGTAATTGGAAAACATGTTTCATATAAATATGTTTATTTTAAAATATTATATACATATGAGTTCAGAGCAACCTCTTGCCATGAGTCCACCATAGCTCCTTAATAACATAAAGGCATAGATTGTATCTGAAGACGCATTCTTTTCCCATACTCTTTTGAAATTGTTTGTTTCCTAGTATTTGCTCCAGTTTATATGTGATCCTACTATTCCTAGTATTGTTCCCTAAGAATTGAGGGATCAAATGTTAACTGAAGACTCTTACCTATTTAAATTTCTATTTCCTATCTAGAAAATGAGACTATTTTCCTTATAGCTTTTTGACAAGGGAATGTTTACATATGCATTTTCTTTACTATTCCTGTCCAGCAACTTTGTGAGTACTTTTCTATTAATAACTCAAGTCTATTTTCAGCTTTAGACAATTTTTGTTCTTGTTTCTTTACTGATTCTCTGTCATTTTTATCTATGCTTTCCACTTGGTTCTTGGTTCTAATAACTGAAGTCTATTTGTAGCTTCAAAAATGATTTATTTACTTTTGCCACCATTCTCTTCTCTTGCTACTTCCAATAAGCAAATATCAATAATAAATCTAGATTTACTTTCTTATCTCTTAAGATCTTGCTCCTGTACTTTCAACTTTTTAAAAATTTTAAGTTAATGATGAATTGATCATGATAAGACTCTAAATTTCTGATTCCATTTTATTCAACATATAATATACAGTTACATCCATTTATTGATATGTCAGTTTAATATGCCTAGATCTGATGGAGTAGGCTGTAGGGAGTTTCCCTGATAACGCCAAAGGCTATGCCTCTTGTCCAGTTCAAATCCTCTCACTGCTCAAAGAGAAAAGGATGGTTAATTCCTCCTGTGTGATTTACAGTCTCAGAAACACAGTTGAGGTTTAGCAAGGAGCCAGTACTGAGTTAATAACAATAAGTCTGATTTTTTATTGAGTTTTGAAATATTTCTTAATGAGTCGTGAATCATTTATCTATAATTAGGTATTCCATGAATATAATCCTTTTGCATTTATCACATTTTTTTTATTTTAATCAAAGTTTACAAAAAGTTGAATTTTCATGGCATTTATCATTTAATAAATGACTCAGTTTCTCATAATTCTTGAAAATATTATCCGATATATTATTGATCAGTGTAACAATGCATGTGTGTATGTGCATGTTCGTGTTTATTCATGCAGGTGGATGTGAGCAAATAATTTCGGTGAGATTGAGTAGATAAGGAACCATTAAGAAAATCACTGTGTTGCAAGGAAAGATATGCTTGAACATTACAATTTTTTCCTCTATCTGAAGGCATGTGAGATTAAAAAATTACCAATTATAAAAAGATCCAAGTAAATATTTAAAATGTAAACTATTTTACTTTCAGTTCTAGACAGTACAATGTTAATAAAAAATATCAAAAAGTATCAGAAGCATAAATTCTCTGGAGTCATTAAAACTACAACTGTGTAAACAGCTTGCTTCAAAATAATATCAAAGGAAGAGTTAACCTTATTAGATGCAGCTCAAGCAGCAAGAGAGCAAAAGGCATGATAATAGTGTGTGTGAAGATCGCATGAGAGGGATGCTATTCTTATAAAGACTTTAATTCAATGAAACTTCCTTTGGTGTAATTCTCATTTGGAATGCAAGATTTCCTTTTACAACAATTTACTAAGATAATGGTTTATTTTTGTTTTCATGATGTAATGTGAAAAGGTAATTACAATGTCAAATTTAGGAAAAGAATGCTTTTAACCATAGGGGTATTCTTTGATCATATTGCTTATGATGTGACAGATATGATGAAACTGTAGTGCAAAGGAGACATATAGATTTGTACATACTACAGGCGGTGGTTGAAAATGGGACATGGGAAATCTCTAGCCTCAGTACTTTGATATTCAATCATAGTACTCAATATATATTTTATATAATTCCCATCAAAATCAATCCCACTCTTTCAAAATACTGTCCTATACTTTAGTTAATATGGAGAATAAAATTGAACCACTACCAAAGACTTTTTTGATAAAGGTTTCTGACAAGCCAGAAATGGATGGATGGTTGTTGCTGAGTATGTGTTTGATACAGAGAATTTTACGTGATGAACTATTTTCTTAATATTTCCATGCCTGAGCCATTCAGTGTTAGCATTTAAATGAAATTATAATATTGTACTCAGGCTTGGACAATTGTTGTGTAACTACTGGCAAGATTTTTTTAACACTTCAGTAATTGAATTCTCTTGGAAGGATTTCAAACCTAGGCTTCTTCCAATATTTTAAAGAGAGGATGCTGTGCTGGTTATATTAACATTTGGCCTCTCCTCTTATCACAATCCTAACACACACAAGTGTACACACGAACACATGCATGTATACATTTTTGTCCTCTCTCTTACAATGTATCCAGGCTCTTTGGACTATATTACCTGAACTCTGTTGCTATTGACAAAGCATAATGTGTGGCTAATGCAAGGTCTCAGCAGTAGTTTAGAAGGCAGAAGGGAGAAGTTAATAATGTATCTTACCTTTTCCGTTCCTACTCTTTTATTTGGAAATTGCTGTGTAGACTTCTACTTCTCACAGGATTCTTTCAATGTTATGCATTTTTCATTCTTACTTTTGGCATCCCTGTCTTTTTCATAAGAGTGGCATCCTACAATTAAAAAATATCTGAGTAGGTTAACATTCTACTCACATTTCTAAAATAGACCTTCAGTGCAATCTCGTCAGTGAAGTCTTTCTGGATTGTATTATTTATTTGGTATCATCCTGACTGATATAGCGTGGTGATGTTGGTATTGTGTAATAGACTAAGTGCCGTGATGTTCTTCACAATTTTACACCCAAATATCAAGGACTTTCTATGGAGATTCAAATCAATTAAGTGATGACATCTGTACTATATTAAATAATTCTGTTGTTGTTAGTGCCGTTGAGACATAGATGACTCATAACGACTCTATTAATGAAAGACCTGAGCACTGTTCATAGAGTTTTCTGGAGGCAAGCCATTTGGAATTGGATGCCACTCCTGCTTCCAAGCTTGTTTTAATCAATAATACAGCCTGTTTTGTTAAGAGAATACAAGAATGAAGAGCTAGAAAGCCCTCACTTTTGTGTCTATATTGGACCAGTATGTCAGAGATTGCTATTCCATGTACAGGTACTTAAAATGTAAAAACCTTCTGTGTGTCTGTATTCATGCAATTGTCCCCATACATTGTGTTTTATAAATCTGATTGCCATTAAATTACACCCACCTTTTCAGGTCCCCACCAGATTTTGTATCCTGCTACTCTACTAAGTTGGTCAGTAAGTTCTAACAGGTTTGTTTATTGTTGTTGCTGTTGACTCCATGGAGTTTTCTGCGTATTATATCATCTGCATATGGCGATAGTTTCACCACCTCTTGTTATATTGCTCTAGCAAGTACTTACAATAAAATATTGAATAAAAGTAGTGAAAGTGGGCATCTTGTTGTTCTGTTTTTGTCAGGAGAATGCTTTTGGTCTTTCTCTGTTGATTGTAATTCATTCATTGCTGCACATTTTGCTCCCTCCCCCCATTCCAGTTTACTTTTTTTAAAAAGAAAAATTCCTTCACTGATGCACAATTTCCTCCATCCTTCCCAACCCTCCCCTAGTCCACCTTGCAATGCATCTCTTATACTGGATTATTGTCATACAAATAATGCCCAATCATATATTACCTTTTAAACAGTTATAAAACAGGACAGACATGGGGGTTGAGGGGAAACTAAGAAAAGAGGGGATAAAAATGAACACTACATTGGAACAGATAAATGAAGAACGGCCTATTATTTCTGAGCTAATACTAGGAAAGCTCCTAGTGAGTTGCACTTATACCACAAAGTCTTCTAAGTTTCAAGTCCATAAACTGGCTCTGTGGAAGAAAGATGGGCAAACTCCTCTTGTTGCAATTGGAAACTTGATGATGTGTCACTATGAATTGGAATCTCCTCCACTGGCAGTGATTTTGAGTTTTGAGTTGGAATACTATCAAGAGAATAAAAACTCAGAAAAGACATAGGAGAATATTAACAATAACTTTATCAACAATAATTCAAATAAAAGACATTTCAATGAGGAAGTTAATAGCCCTAATAGCTCACTGAATTAAGCCCTGAGAGGCTAACTGAAAGGTGTTGGTGTTGGGTGCCATCAAGGAAACTAAGACAGGACACATCCCGGGCATAGCCCTTTCCAATTTTGAACCATGCAGGGTTTCCTTGCTCTGTTCTAATGACTGCCTCCTTGCCCAAGTATAGGTTTCTCATTAGCACGATCAAATATTCTGGGATTCCCATTCTTCTCAGAGTCAGCCACAGTTTGTTTTGATCCACACAGTCAAACATCTTTTCATAGTCAATGAAACACAGACGTACATTCCTCTGGTGTTCCCTGCCTTTCGCTAAGATCCAGCTAATATTAGCTACAATATCCCTAGTACCACAACCCCTTCTAAACCCAGCCTGGACTTCAGGCAGTTCTCTGCTGATGTGCTGTTCCAGTCGTTTTTGGATAATCTTCAGTAGAATCTTGCTTGCATGTGAAATCAATAATATTGTTCTATAGTTTCCACACTATGTTGGGTCACCCTTCTTTGGAATAGGAACAAATATAGATCTCTACCAGTCAGTTGGCCAAGTGGTTGTTCTCCAGATTTCTTGGCACAACTTGGTGAGCACATCCAGGGCAGCATCTGTTAGCTGAAATATGTCAGTTGGTATACCATCTATTCCTGGGGCCTTATTTTTTGCTATTTTCTTCAAAGCAGCCTGAACTTCTTCCTTCATCACCATAGGCTCTTGCTCATATGTTGTTTCATGAAATTCTTCTATGTCTGCTTTCGATACAATGACTCAGTATATTCTTTCCATCTTCTTTTAATACTTCCTGGGTCATTTCATAATCTGCCTAAAGCATCCTTGATTATAGCAACTCAAGGTTTGAATTTGTTCTTCAGTTCCTGTACATAGGGTTTTTGGAGCCCTGCTATTTCAGAAGTGAATGGCCAATCCTTCTTCCTAGTCTGTTTTAATGTGAATGTTCAGATTTAGAGAAGTATCCGACCAGAATTTTACAGAAAAAGTGAAAGATATATCCCTTATTGTGGAGTTAACCATTAGTATTCAGTCCTACTCAACTGAAATTTAATCTTAACAGCAGGAAGCCAGGGCAGCTGACATTTTGATTTCCTCCCCCCTTTTTTTAAAAATTAATTAATTTATTGTAAAAAACGCCCCAAAAAATAAAAAAAGCCGAAACAAACATGTATGACGATCCAGGTGAGTAAAGGGTGGGAGCAGAAGGGTGAAGCTGGTTGAGGTGAAATCACAAGGTTGCACAATTTGGCAGTTGGAGGGATTGGGTAAAGGAAATGAGAAATATCTAACAGGGACTGGAAAAGACAGAATAATGGTTGGCATAAGCCAACAGTGTTCAATTTTTTTTCAAATTATTTTTTATTTTTCCAGAGGTTTTGGATTTCCATTCATTCATTGCTGCAATTTTCTTCCTTCGTACCCCTCCCCACCAGCTCGCTTCCCCCTCTGAAGAGAGAAAAAAAAAAAAAAGAAAAAATATTCCTTCATTAGTATACAATTCCCACATCCCTTCCCCCCACCCCCATCCTGAGTACACTTCTCTATGCAACCTTAATTCTGGATTCCTGTGCTAACCATAATACTCAATCATATATCACTTATAATCTGTTTTTTTTAACAAAGTGATTATCTTTTATATTTGTGGGTTCCCTTTTGAGGAATAAGGGCTTAGACTCTCTGACTGTTTAATGCTGAACAGGAGTGTTGAGATGAAGGGGAAGTAGGGGGCTCCTTTAACACTTTATTAATGGTCTTGATTGGAAGCTGCATGCCTACTTGTTTAGTTAGAATATATTTTCACTGCATTTTTTTGTTCTCTAGCCTGCAAAGCATTTATATGGGTGAGTCTTGTGGGAGTGGCTGGCTGAACTTGAGGCTCCCTTCACATTTGCTTCCTTCGCTGGTAGTTATATTTCCCTTTTGTCTTTGGAACTGGGCTTAGGGTTCAGGTTCTGGAACAAGGCTCCGTGTTCAGATTACCTATAGGAAAGGGGACAAACCTAGAGAGAACAAATTTGTGAATTACTAAGAAATGAATTTTGGAGGTGTTACTTATAGGTGTACTGGAAGAGGAGATAGAGGAAAGTAGCTTAGGTAAAGATTCCAATATATATCAGCAGTTTTTTCATACATGCCGCAGGGACTGGGTGGCTCTTCTCAGGGACTAGACAATTCTCCTCAGGACCTGGGAGGTTCTTATCTGCCAGGTGGCTTTGCTCAGGGCCTGGCAGTGATTCTGAGAGTCTGGATGGCTCTCCCCCACCAAAGCTCTTCTGAGGTCCGGACCTTGTGCTCTATGGGGGACTGCAGCCGGGGAACACACGTGTGGCTCTAGTCCTGCCATCATTGCAAACTTTCTCTCTGCCAAATGGTTCAATTATAACTCATAGTAGGTATTATTACTTTCCCCTTCCATAAATGGAGAAGTGGATTCCAGAGTTGCAAACAGATTTGTTCAAGTTTGAAAAAGCAATAAAGACAGTAGAACGAAGATTCAAACTAAGGTTGTCTGAAACAGGCTGTGAGGCAATGAGCTCAGCACAATGCTTTGATCGACCATCTTTCATCTTCCTCTGCAAGGAACATCCTGCTAAAGATCATTTTCAAAATGCCAGAGGAGTACACTCAAGCCTCGTGGATGCAGGGCAATTCTGCTGGATGTATATGCAGGCCCATTTTGCCTTTGTCAGAATTGTTACCCTTTGACTCTGAGTGTGAAGGAGATGGTAGGCCTGTGCTTTTGGTTGCACCAATCTGAAGTAGAGTTTTTAATCTTTCAAAGAAGAAGGAAAGAAAAAAGTAGGTCCTGCCTACAGACTCTTTGCTTTATCACTGCTGTATCATACGTCAGTAGATTTTCCTGAATAAATTCTTCTTCACTAGTGTTATATATTTTAAATCCATTGCCAAATACATAATTTTGGATTTTTTTTTCTCCATAATTTTCACTAGCTACATTGAGAAGCTGCTTCGTGGAGCTCCTCTTCCTTGTTGGAGCAGAACTAGATTTAGAAAAAGGCAGTTTAGTTCACCAGCTGCTTCGAGGGAGAAAGATGGATAATTTCCTTCCTTGTGATTTTTTTCTGAAAACCAGCTAGGGTGTCAGCTAAAAATAGTTTCCGTCTTGATAGCACAAAACAAAAGCAACAACTCAAATTACAGGTGTCTGAATAAAGGATAAACAATTTACTCAGAGCAACTTGTAGCCTGATTGAGGATGAGAAGACATTGTAAATATGGCTTTCAGTGAGTGATTTGTGGTTTCTTTGATAGAGAGCGCCTGACCCCATCCTGTCGCTGACTCTCCTTCTCTAATCTACCTCTCTTTCCAGGTTGCTGTCCTAACTGTGTTGTTGTTGTTGTTAGGTGCAATTGAATCTGCTATGACTCATAGCAACTCTATGAAAGACATGCCTGAACCCTGCCCTATCCAGCACCATCCTCACCATTCCTGCTGTAGTCGAGCCCAGAGCTTCAGCTGCTGTGTCAATCTATCTTGTTGAAGGTCGTCTTCTCTTTGGCTTACACACCACCTTTCCAAGAATGATGCCGTTCTCCAGGGACTGGATCTTCTAGCAACATGCTTAAAGTATGTGAGACAATTTCTTCATCCTTTACTCTAAGGAGCACCTTGGCTACACATGCTCCAAGACATATTTATTCTTTTGGCAGTCCATGGGATATTCAGTACTCATATCCAACCTCATAACTCAATTAATTGTTGTTATCTACTATCATCATTAGTCAATATCCAGCTTTCAGATGCATATGAAGCAATTGAAAACACCGTAGTTTGGATCAGGCACTCCTTAGTCATCAGATTGACATTGCTGCTCCTCAGTACCTTAGAGAGGTCCCTGACAGTAATTTCTACAAAGTATCAGAGGACTTCCACAACAGCTTCTGACACGCCTCCAGATAACAAGCCCCAAGGCGGAGCCTAAACCAGTTGGGCCCTCGGGCCAAGAAGAAAATCACAATGTATGCAGGAGTTCTACAGGACACATCACCTTCCCTTCGGAGACAGTACAAGTAAACTTAAGAGACACTGGACACAGGGAAAAAAAA
>NW_006399823.1:11298437-11326616 GCF_000299155.1 Elephantulus edwardii | reverse complement strand
GGGAGTGTCAGAGACAGTGCGATTGGCACAGGACAGAGCGGAGTTTAGGGCTGTTGTACATAGGGTCGCTATGAGTCACAAGCGACTCTATGGCACATAACAACAACAGCAACAACATGCAGGTGATATGATAGTATATTTAGAAAACCCTAAAGATTAAGCAAGAAGACGACTGGACATAGCAGAGTTTAGGGCTGTTGTACATAGGGTTGCTATGAATCACAAGCTACTCGACGGCACATAATAACAACCACAACATAGTGGTTTTCATGAAGGAGCTGCTAGTGAATTTGAACCACCTGCCTTTGGGTTGGCAGCAGAACTCTTTAATATATTTTCAAACTACTGATCAGTCCAAGTAATAATGTCACAGGACAATTGATGTTAATTGCTGTAGCAGAATTCCCAGATTAAAAATATCAAACTTCTTTCACAGAGATGATGCTCTCAGCAGCTTCTATATTTTACTGACTTGGATTAGGGTGGGGAACGATTGAAGTATGCACAATACTGACATGTGCTCTGCATTTTGATGTGGGTTCATGCTTTTCAGAGCTCATGTGTGGTGTGATAGAGTTACTTTGTGAATTAATGTTATCCAGGATTTCTCAGTGATTCTTTGCAGCTCACACAAAGTCTAAATTTTCTGCCAATTATTCATTTCAATTATTTCCATATATTAAACATTTCCAATGTCTTAAAATGAAGGTTATAATTTAGATCATAACAGTATTCCATAGAAATAGTTGCTGAGCATAATTGCTGCTGAAAAAATGGCAATAACCTAACTAGTATTACTTTATGTACAAAATCAGATGCTGGTAAATTACTCATAAAAACAAAAAATTATAGTAAATATAACTTTTTAGAGGTTTGGTTTTTGTTGGTTTTGTTGTTGTTGTTGTATGTTTGTTTTGTGACACATTAAATATGATTAAAAAAAGCTTGGGAGCAGGAGTGGCATCCACTTCTGTAATAGCTTGCTTCCAGAAACCCTGTGAACCTGGAAAAAGAATGAAGGTCACACAAGTGTTGAGGACTTTGTTAATAGGGTCGCTATGAGTCGCCTAAGTGACGGCATATAACCACAACAGTTCATTATGAGAATTTTGATGAAGTTCTCATGGCTTAGTGGTAAAAATTGTGCTGCTAATCAAACACAGCTAATGATTCTAATCTCCTGGCTGCTCTGTGGAAGATAGACATTCTCCTACCGTGCAATTTATAGCCTCTGAAACCCACTAAAAGCTTAGCTATGAGTTGATTGTGACTTGATGACACATGACAACAACAACAGCATGAGAATTTTGAAGAAGCTCTGGTGTTGTAGTCCATTAGGAGTTGAGCTGCTATCCTAAAAGCTGTTTGTTTGAATCATCAGATGCTCTTTGGGAAGAGGAGCAATCTTCTTCTATGTGATGCACAGCCTTCCAAATACCTGCTTGACAGTCCGCAGTTATGAGTTGGCTCCAACTTGTCAGCAATGAGAGATGAGAATTTTGAGAGTTAATGAGGGCCATGTCTTGGGCTTTGGCATATATTGCTTTAGGTAATTTGTGTCTCTTCACATAATAAATGTAGATTTTCATTTGGAGATCAGACCTTCTGAAGGAGAACACGAGGCAGTATAAAGATGGCATCATTTCTTCCCCACTCCTAGATTCAAATGAACTTCTTATGAACTTATTTTTTGATGCTTCAGTTCCTCCCCCACCCCTGAGTCGATCAGTATGTGGTCTCTCAACATTTCAGTACTAAATAAAGAGAAAATGTGTAGACTAGGTAGAAGTGTTTTCTTGGAAGTTCTAGCTCTGAACAGCAGAGAAGGTAGATTATGAGAATACCCACATGTGCCTGATCATGGTGTTTGCAATTGCTTCCTACGCATCTGAAATTTGGATAATGAATGAGGATTACAGAAGACAAATCAATACTTTGAATTGTGATATGGATAAAGAATGTTGAACATACCATGAACTGCTAAAAGAACAAACAAATCCATCTTGAAAGAAATGTAACCAGAATACTTCTCAAAAGTAAGGACGGTGAAACTTCATCTCACTTATTATGGGGATATTTTCAGGAGGAAATAATCTTTTAAGAGAGATATTGTGCTGGGAAAGGTCAGCAAAAGCAAGGAAAACCCTCGACAAAAGTTATTGACACAATGACTGTAACAATGAGTTCAACCATATCAGACATGGTGAGGATTGGGCAGGGTAGGGCAAGGTTCAGATCAGTGGTTTATAGGGTAGCTGTAAGTTGTAAGTAGCTAGAAGGCAACTAGCAATGACTAACACCAGGAGTCATCATGATTGGATCAGAGTCAGATTTCCGTACATAAATAAATGTACATAAGCTTATACATATTCACATGCATAAGTGTGCATATGTGCATACATTTGCAAAAAGACCAAAATCTGATGTTAAATATTAATTAGTTTGTAACTAAGACATTTAGATGTCTTTGCTTTGGGTACCTTCCTAATCCCATGATAGGAACACTGTATAGAGAGACAATTCAATCCTATCATTCTGTAATTATACTAATGAGTTAATAAAGTTGAGAATGGTAATGTGAAAGTAAAAGGAGAGGCAAAGATGGCTGTAGTTCATTTAAAACACTTTGTCAAATGGGAATACCTTGCTTTGATGTATATTTCTTTCAAATAACCATAAAACTTTACTAATTTTTTTTTAAACTTTACTAATTATTTTTATAATTAACTCATGGTAATGTATCAAGCATTTTCCTTTTAATAGTTATCTCAATAGCCCTAATAGCCCTTCCTCAGTCTATTTTTATTTTGTGTTAAGCATGCAGCCTTCATGGTAAAGCATATGTTTCTTTAGGAAGGACATTCAGAAAGGTTTTAGATGGGAATAAAATGAATTCAGGCATTTATTCAGAATAAGACCAGATGTTTTCCCAGGAGTCTTGCATTCCTAACCACAAGCTAGTGTCTGGCAGATTTGAGTGTTCAGTCTTGAAAGCTGAACACACTGGGCTTAATGCAAATTAAATTAAAATAAAAAGTGTAATTATCCAGGACTTACAATGACCAAGTAATAAAACAAGATGACTGTCCCTCATACACGGAGGTGCTACTGATGAGGGCTATTTTCAAGATGTGTTCCTTGAGCTATCTATCTTGTTTGTAGATGTGAGGAGGTAATACTGCTCTGTCTTCTCAGGCTTCCTGTCCCCTTATTCCTAAAGGTACATTTGAGAAAACAGCTGTTTGGGCTTAAGGAATAACTTCCTTCACAAAAACTGGCTGACGGGAGACGTGACTTAATATGGCTTAAAAAAAAATAAGCGTCAGCTTGTGTGCTGAAAATAGTCTGTTAGGTAGAAGGGCAAGACTGGCAAAATGTAGGGCAATTGTAGACATGGAATGGGCTAACGCATTTCCCTTTTCCTTTCTGTTCTGTCTTCTTCTTTGCTTTTTGTTTTTGTTTGTTTGTTTCCATAGGAATTTGACTGGCAAGGGAGGCTGAAGAGCAAAGAGTTGTTGATTTAGTGTCTTTACTGGATGCTGATTTATATATTTATCACTGTGAGACTTGCTCTCACATGCTGAAGATTTACTGCACAGTTGAGCGTGGTGGAGGATAACCTGGGCTCTCTTGGTGGGAACTTGTAGTCATGCTGAAATCTGAAGCTACATCTAATTCCCATGTAAATCAAGCTTGCTCTTGACGTTACTTTTTTTTGTGTGTGAAGGACAGGATTTTGTTTGGGTTATATTTGAACTTACCATATTGTAATAACAGGCCTGTCTGTGGCAGGATTAAGCTTCTACTGCAAGAAAGCATTCATTCTCGGACTCAGAGCGGTATAATGTTAGAGCTGGGAAATATATCTGGTTCAAGTTCCTGATTTTATAAATAGGAAACTGAGGGACTTGTCCAAGGTCACACAGCCTGTTAACATCCTTCCCTAAATAAGAAAAGAGCTTTCTGTACCTTGGGAAACATTACCTTCTAATCAGACTTGAAACATCAATTCAAGAAACAGCTGAGATTTGATGTCCATCTTGATTTAGATGTTTTCTTTTATGTTTATATCTTTTTTTTGTACAATGGTGCACACACTGACAATCTTTCTTGAATCTCTTAGATTTATATGCCATTCATTGTACTTGGAATAGTTGCAAATCTCAAAGGATATAGCTCACAGGGCTCATCTTTGGAGAGTGCAAAAAAACCGTGATGTAATTAAAAGAATATTCTGTTCGGCTGCAAATAGGGCATACAAACCGTCTGATTTTGCTGGGGAGACTCCTCACTCCAAAACTGTGAATATATAAGTGAATTTTAAAGAATTTGCCTGAAACAGCAATTACATAAATTTAGATTCCTCCTCTTCAATCTTTAGCTGTTCCTCAAGCACTTATAATGAGTTTGATACTAGTAGAATCTGCTGAGTACCTGAGCTCAGCTTGTTCTTTATTAAATGCATACTTATAGCTTGGTTGTTATGTATCCAGTGCAAACATCTAGCTAGGTCAGTTTTTCCATGTGAAATCAAGGCTGAATAATGGGAGTGCATTTTTACTGAGCTCTGGTGACTTAATGGGGAGGGAGTTGCACTGCCAACCCAAATGCAGACAGTTTGAATCCACCAGTCACTTCAGGGAAAGAAAACTGGCAGTCTCCTCCCATGTGATTTATAACCTCTGAAAACCAGCCAGAGGGTCAGCTATGAGTCCGTTCTAACTCAAAGACAATGAGTGAGTGAACAGAGTTTTAGACCAAGAAGGTTTATTAAAAAATAGGTTTTTTAAAATCAGAGCCCCTAGTTGTACAGTGGATTGAGCATTTAGGTGCTAACCTAAAAGTTGCTGGTTCAAATACACTGGCTATGCTGCCAAGAAAAATGAAGCAGTTTGCTTTTGTAAGGATTTACAGCCTCATAAAACTTTGGAGGTGGGTCTGTTCTGTCCTGTGGACTTGCTATGAGTCAGAATGGACTTGACTGGATTTGGGATTTTCCCACTTAACACAGAGGAACTTAATCTAAGAGACATTAGGTTGCTCATACATTATACAGACTTGGAACTAGATTTTCTAGTGTTCAGACCTTTGTTCCTTCTGCTTCCCTTATGTGGTGTCTTATAGGAAGCAGTGACTTCAAGCATGTGCATAAAAATCAATCAAACAGAAAGCAAAAAGATAACATGAAAAACATCCCCTAAAACCAAAACCAAATTATGGCAAATACTACTGTTTTAAGCAAAATGAAGCTTGTTCTTGATATAACCAGTAATTTTGCATTTAGATGAAATCTATAAGCTTATTTTCTATGTCAAGCCTCTCTGCTTACTACAATAACAAGGAAATATTGTAATTCTTTCTATAACTTTGCTATTGTTGTTGTTTGTTGTTATGTGAAGTTAAGTGGGAAACCACTCATAACTGACCCTCCTGAGGGTTTTCAGAGACTGCAAATTGAATGGGAGGAGATTGCCCATCTTTCTACCATGGAGAAGCTAGTGGATTCAAACCAATTGCCTTTGGATTGTCAGTGCAACTCTTTATGCCCTAGTCCACCAGTTGGTACTTTCTGTAGAGTTGACTCTGACTCATAGCAACCTTGTGAGCAGTTATGAACCTTATGAAACTTGCCTTATCCTGTGCCATCCTCACCATCTCCGATACACTTAAGCCCATTGCCACAGTCACTATGTCAGTCCATTTTGTGGAGGATCTTTCTCTTTTATGCTTACCCTTCACCTTTTCAAGCATAATGTCCTTCTGCAAGGACTAACTCCTCCCCACAACAAAGTATGCCCAAAGTACGTGAGATGCAGTTTCAGTGTCCTTGCTTCCAAGGAGCACTCTTTTTTCTCTCTGAGAGACTTGTCTCTTCTCTTGGCAGTCTGTTAAATAGTCAGTACTCTTCTCCAACATCACAACCAAAAAGCATTGATGCTTTTTTATGTTGTCCTTAGTCACTGTCCAATTTTCAGATACATTTAAGTAATTGAGACTATCATGGTTTAGATAGAGTGCACCTTAGTCTTTAAACTGACATCATTGCTCTTCAATGCTCTAGAGAGGTCCATGACAGCAGATTTTTACAATGTGACTCATCTTTTGATTTCTTGACTGCTGGAACGAAAAGCATTACTAATGGATTCAAGCAAGATGAAATCATTGACAACTTCCATCTCTTCTCCATCTACAGGAGTGTTGCTTAATTGCCCCAGTGGTGAGGTCTTGTATTTTGTTGATATTGTCAGGGATATAGTCTTTCTCCATACTAGACCACAAGCTGTTGTTGTTATGTGCCATTGAGTGTCACATGACTCATAGTGACCCTATATATAATAGCTCTGAACCCTGTCCTATCCTGAGCCAGTCTCACTGACTCTGACATACTTAACTCCATTTTTCCAGTTACTGTATCGATCCTTCTCATTCAGGGTCTTCCTATTCTACACTGTCTCTCTACTCTTTCAAGAATGATGTCCTTATGTAAAGACTGGTCTCTCCTGGCCATGTGCCAAAATATGTGAGACAGAGCTTCACAAGTCCTGTTTGTTTTTTTTTTTTTATACTGGTTTACATATAAAATTCATAAAATTTGTATATATTGCTTTTCACACCAGATCCTTGTTTCTAAGGAGAAACTTGGTTTCACCCTCTCCAAAACAGACCCATTTGTTCTCCTTGTGCTCTATGGTATGTTCAGTACTCTTCGCCAGCACCCTAAATTAAAGTCATCGATTCTTCTTCTGTCATCCTTAGTCATTGTCCAGCTCTGTGATACATAGCAAGTAATTGTGAAGACTGATCCATGAGCTAGATCAGGTGCACCTTAGTCTCTAGACTGACATCATTGCTCTTTAGCACTTTGTAAAGGTCCCTGACAGAGTGTGTTCAGAACCAACCCACAGCTAACCATTCAGCAGATTTTTAGAGGCAGTTAATTGCACGGGAGGAAATTGCCTATCCTTCTCCTGCAGAGCAGCTTGTGGCCTTGAGCCCCATGCCTTTAGGGTCAGAAAAATTACAACAGCACCTTGTGAATACATTGCCAGAGTGTATAGAAACCTAGAGTCATCCCAAATGAAACCAAAACCATTGCTGGCAAGTCATGGTGATACGTCCTCAGATTTCTTCACAAGAAGAGACTGGCCATCTTTCTCTCACAGAGCTGCTAGTAGATCCAAACCATAGACCTTTAGGTTAGCAGCCCAATATCAGTAGGGTACCTTATAAAGCATTTAGGGTGAATTAACTTCACTGGAAAGGGTCAAACAGATTTTGGATGTTCAGAATTTACCCATTGGATTTGGTCACTGAAGATGTAGGGAGTTCTGGTGGTAGCTCTGCAGGAGAAAATGGAGAATCTCTTCCTGTGAATTACACCCTGGGAAACCCAATGGAGGAGCAGCTATAAATTTGTTCTGATTCAATGATAAGTGGAGTAAAACTGAGTATACAAAACAATTCATTGCTGTTATTTCAGAAATGACTCATACTGGCCTCTCCACTGGGTTTTAAGAGGCAGAAAATCACAGAGGGGATTTCCTATCTTTCTCACTTAGAGCAGTTGATGGACTCAAATCCTCTGCTTCTAATGGAAGTACGACCTCTAGACTAAGCTCCCTAAAACTGATTGCTGTTATATCCCATGGAGTCAGCACAGATTGATAACTGACTGACTAGTGAGTTTTCAAAGGCTCTAAATAGCATGAGAGGAGATTGCCCATCTTTCTGCCACAAAACTGAGTATACAGGGAAAATAATATTAGTATAGATGAAGTTTAGCAATCATCTTGCCTTAACTCTGATTTCACTGATGGAAAAAATGAATTCATAAGTGTTGTCTTACCCAAGGTCAAATAGCTATTTAGTGGCAAAGTTCATTGATTCACAATTCTGATTCTCACTCAGCTGTCTATCTACGTACTTGTGCCAATGAACTGTGGTCAGATATTACATACTATCAGTAGTATCAGCTCCCTGAAAATGATTTTTATGTAGGTATTTTCTTCCTGGAGCCAATAAACTATAGAAAATCCAGAGTTTTGGAAGCTAAATTTGAAACCTGAAGTGTACCATTGCCTTGTTCATGTTCCAGAATGGAATCAACTCCGTATTCATTTGGTCAGGCTGTCTTTCCAAAGAAACTCAAACTTTTTAATAACATTTAATGAATTTAACTGTTGTTTAGAATTTAGCAAGATTCCCCCATGGAGAATGTAAATTCCAGCAGGTATCTGGACCAAGCTACAATCTTAGTTTAATCTAAGTTTTCATTTAAGGTTTTCCTTTAAAATATGAATTTGTGAATGGAAGTTGATGGCGAGAGGCTAGGGACTTAAGAGGTATTGAATGAGCTGTCATATTACCATAACCTGATTTAGATCCCCAGAAGGCAATTGTGACTGGAATTTTCTGGGCTGAAATGATGAGGGGAGAGTTATATGCAGAGAGGTTGTGACAGACTTAGCCTCAAGAGTGACTCTAAGGGCAACAAATTGTGACTGGAGGTGAAAATCATGGGTATGTGAAGGAATGTTTTGAGAGAAGGACATTATCGGGAGGAGGGAGGAGAGTTAAATTTGGAGTTTTGAGGGACAGGCGATTTCAGGATCAAAATAATTTGGAGAAGGTGCATCAAATCTTAAATCATGCATTAAAAAAATTGCAATCACAAGCTAGTCATGGAAGCTGAGGTGCTGATATGATATGATTTAAGAACTTTTAGGAACAAAAGCTCAAACCACTCTCAGTTCCATAATCAACCTTTGCATTTTCAAACTAAATATAGAAGGGGGATGACATCTGGGGCTTGATTCAATCATGTGAGAGCCCTAAATGGTGACAATCTCTGATGTACCTTTTTCTCCTTGATTACACAATTGTATGTGTTATGTATGAGAGGGATGTGTGTGTGTGTGTGTGTGTGTGGTATGACTATCCATGATGTGACTTGTTTTTTAAGTGTGAGTGTAATATTAGTGATTATACACAAAAATGAAATTAAATAAACCAGATTATGAAATTTTAAAAAAAATTTGTGTGTGTGCGTGTGTGTCTGTGTGTGTGTGTGTGTGTGTGTGTGTGTGTGTGTGCCATCGAATCGGATCTGACAAGTACAGGAGGAGATTGTCCCTCCTCCTCTAGCAGAGCATTTAGTGGTTTTGAACCGTGCACTTCTGGGATTACTGTGCAGCAGATTATGAAATTTTTAATAGATGTGGAATACTTAGAATTTTTACTGTCTAGTACATGTTATAAAAAAAGAAGTTTCCACATGGCTCTGATGGCATAGTCCATAGAAAGTTGCCTTGATGACCTGAAGTCCATGCCTTTCTAGTGGTTCAAATCCACTAGTAGTTTCACAGGAGAAAGCTAGATCTTTTCCTCCTGTATGATTTACAGCCTTAGAAATCCAGTGGAGGTTCATCTGTCAGTTCTGACTCAGCAGCAATGAGTTTTTTGAATCAGTGAAATTTGTTGTTTCAACAATTGATTTAGAATCTTGTTGCTGTTGTTGATTGCCTTTAAGTCAAGCATGACTCATAACAACCTTATGAACAAAAGGTCTGAAGCCCCTCTATAACTATCAACATTTATCAAAGTTCAGAGAGTTTCCAGAGGAAAATTACTTAGGCTGTGGATACCACTCCTGCTTCCAAACCTGTCATAGAAAGTTATTGATTGAGTCACCTGTGATGCATCGGGACCCTATGTACAGCAGCTCTGAACCTTATGCTGTCCTGAGCCAGTCCCACAATCCCCATCGCCCCAGTTACTGTATCAATCCATCTCATCTGGAGTCTCCCTCTCTTGCACTGTCCATTGACCCTTCCAAGCATGATGTCCTTTTCCAAGGACCAATCTCTCCTGGCCATGTGCCCAAAGTAAGTGAGGCAGAGCTTCAAAATCCTAGCCTCCAAGGAGAGACTTGGTTTCAATCTCTCCAAGACAGACCTATTTGTTTTCTTGGCAGTCCATGGTATATTCAAGGCTCTTCTCCAGCATCACAACTTGAAGGCACCTATTCTGTCATCCTTAGTCATTGGCCAACTTTCTGAAGTATAACAAGTAATTGAGAAAACCAAGGCCTGGATTAGGTGCACCTTTGTATCTAGACTGACATCGTTGCTCTTCAGCACTCTGGAGAGGTTCATGAAATCAGATTTTCCCAAGGCAATTTGTCTTTTGATTTCTTGACTGCTAGTATTAAGAATATCGATTGTGGATCCAAGAAAACTGTAATTGCTAACAACCTTAATCTCTTCTCCATCTATTATGATGCTGCAAATTGGCCTAGTGGTGAGAATGAATGAATGAATGAATGAAGTTGAGCTTCAATACATATTGAAGGCTGCAGTCCTTGATGTTCCGTAGCAAGCGCTTCAGGTCCTCCTCAGTTTCAGCAAGCAGGGTTGTGTCATCTGCATAACACAGGTTATTGATGAATCTTCCCCCAATCTCGATGTCACATTCCTAATCATACAGCCCTACATCTCAGATGATCTGTTCTGCATAGAGATTAAAAAGGTATGGAGACAGAATACATCCCTGGGGACACACTTCCCTGTTTTGAACCCTGCAGTGTCTCCTTGCTCTGTTCTGACGACTGCTTCTTGGTCCAAGTATAGGTTTTGCATATGCACAATCAAATATTCTGGGATTCCTATTCTTCTCAGAGTCAGCCACAGTTGTTGTGATCCACACAGTCAAATGTATTTGCATAGATAATGGAACATAGATATTTCTCTGGTACTCTGTTTTCATCCATGATTCATCTAACATTAGCTACAATATCACTAGTACTACAGCCTCTTCGAAACCCAGCCTGCACATCTGGTAGTTCTCTGTTGATTTACAGTTCCAGTTGTTTTTGGATAATTTTCAGCAAAATCTTGCTTGCATGTGATATTAATGGTATTTTTCGATAATTTCTGTACTCTGTCAGATCACCTTTATTTGTCATGGAACAAATATCAATTGGCCAGGTGGTTGTCCTCCAGATTTCTTGGCACAACTTAGTGAGTACATCCAGGCAGCATCTGCTTGTTGAAATATATCATTTGATAATCAAACTCCTGGAGCCTTGTTTTTTGCCAATTCTTTCAGAGCAGCTTGAAATTCTTCCTCCATCACCACACTTAGACATTGCTTAGGCGTTTCATGAAATTGTTCGGTGTCAGCTAATTGCTTCTGATACAGTATACTCCTTCCATCTTCTTTTAATGCTTCTTGGATCATTTAATATTCTGCTCAAAGCATCCTTCAATATTGCAACTGGTGGCTTGAATTTGTTTTTCAATTCCTTCAGCTTAAGAAATATTGATTCAGTCCTTTTTGATTATCTGACTCCAGCTCTTTGCACATTTCATTACAATACTTCATCTTCCTGAGCTGTCTTTTGAAATCTTCTGTTTAGCTCCTTGATTTTTTGATTCCTTCTCTTTGCTTTGGCTTTTTGGTATGTTAGTGAAATATTGAGAGTCTAATCTGACACCCATCTTGATCTTTTCTTCCTCTTCTGCCTTCGTAATGACCTTCTGCGTTCTTCATGGATGATAAGCTTGATACCCTCTCACAGCTCATTTGGTTTTTACTCATTGGTGTTCAAGGCCTCAAACCTGTTCCTGAAATGGTTTCGAAATTCAGATGAGATAAACTTAAGTTCAGATTTTGGCTCTTGTTGATTTGATTTCATTTTCTTTATCTTCTGCTTAAACTTGTATATGAGCAGTTGGTGGTCTGTTCCACAATCAGCACCTGGCCTAGCTTTCACAGCTGATATTGAGCTTCTCCAGTGATTCCTTACATAGAGATTTATGAATCTTTTTTATCTTCTCCAAGTTTTTGTTTTTGTACTCCACTTAGTTATTACCATTTCATTTTTCCCTGGATGTAAAATTATGCCACTTAAAAATTTCTTTCTAGCAAACAACAAATGTTAGAGAGGCTGTGGAGAAAATGAAACCCTTAATCACTGTTGGTAGGAGTGTAAAATGGTGCAACCACCGTGGAATGCAGTATGATGGTTTTTCAAAATGTTGGAAATGGAAATATCATTTGACCCAGCAATCCACTACTGGGAATATACCCTAAAGAAACCAGAAGTGCCACTCAAGCAGACATATACACTCCCATGTTTATTTCTGTGTTGTTCACAATAGCAAAGAGATGGAAACAACCCAAGTGCCCATTAACAAATCAATGGATAGAGAAGCTGTGATCTATTCACACAATGCAATACTACGCAGCACTGAAAAAGAAGGAACTTATGAAACACTATACAAAATGGGTGACCTTGGTGGACATTATGCTGAGTGAAATATCTCAGTCACAAAAGGACAAATACTGTATAATGCCACTGTTAGAAAACAAGACTGATATTGGGGTTGGGGTAAACTAGGAAAAGAATGTACACTGCATTGAAACAGATGAGGGAAAGAACTGCTTAAAAATAATATAAGGTTAGTTATTACTTGTATGACAACAGTCCAGAATAAGAGCTACATAGTAAAGTGGACTGGGATGGGGTGGGGAATTGTACAACAATGCAAAATTCTTTTTTTCAAAGAACTGGGGAGGGTGGGGAGGGAGGAAAATGTGCAACAATGAATTAATGGAAATCCAAGTACTCTATAAACTTTCATTAAAATCTCAATAAAAATTTTTTAACATAGATAATAAGTATAAATAATAAAAAAATGGATATAATTCATAAAACAAGTAAACATTTCTAAAATGTAAAAAATAAAAATTCTTTCTTTGTGACTCTTCTGAAACTTTATTATTTAAAAAATCAGCTCTATGTTTTTCTGTGTGTTTAAATCTTATCCTATTTAACAATTTATTAGCAATAAAAAGTTCCTCAGTAAATTTTTCATTTCTTCTTCTTATTTCCTGCTTGCTTTTGTAATTTCTTCAAAATTTCTTCTGGAGTTGAGAAGACCAAAACCTTCATCAGTGTTTCACGAGACTTCCCACCCTTATCCAAAACCACATCACTGTTCCTGAGTTCTAAGACCTTTGACAGGTCAAAATGAAAGCTCAGCAGAGCTCAGCATTGGCTTCACCTTCTGTTGGAGGTGCTGCGATGGCTACATTTACAGCTTCTGTTGTCAGATCTTAGTGCTCCACAGCGAGCATCCTTGTGGCCCACCCTCTAGCTGCCACAGGACTTGTCACTAACCTTGGTCTTCGCACCAGTTTTCTTAGGCATCTCAACTCCAAAAGGGAGCCAAGCAGAAGCCCAAGCACCTGGTGCCACACCGAGTTGTCTTAGCCATCCGCCAACCTGCAGCATCCCAGGTGGGAGGTGCAAGCAAGCGGAAAATAAAATTTAATTTGAACTTGATACAACCAAAAAATTTTATTTTCAAATATGGCATAAAAGAAATGGATTGTTGTTGTTGTGTGTCCTGTTGAGTTAACTAAGACTCTTAGAGACCATAAGCACATAAGATCTGAATTCTGCTCTGTCCTGAGCCAGTCTCATTGACTTTGACACATCTAACCCCATTATCCCAGTCACTGTATCAATCCATCTCATCTGGAGTCTTTCTCTCTTGTAAGCATGAAGTCTTTCTCCATGGACTGGTTCCTCCTGGCAGTATGCCCAAAGGATATGAGACAAATTATGCCTCCAATGAATAATGCGGCTTCACTCTCTCCAGGACAGACCTGTTTGTTCTCTTGGCAGTCCATGGTGTTTTCAAAAGTCTTCTCCAGAACCGCAACTCAAGTGGATCAATAATAATTCTGCCATCCTTGATCATTGTCCAGATAGCTGATGCATCTGGATCAGGTGCACCAAGCAAGTTTGTTCTTCAGGGCTAAGACAGTCAAGAGAAATGACACTTAGAAAGCAGTGAGAAATTATTTCATTTATTTGATATACAATGTTTACTGATGTGTCCTTTGTAGATTTCCATTGAGGGTTTTTCATCTTGCAGTGATAGCTGTATCTTTTATAGCTGCTTTCCGTCATTAGATGCTTTGTCTCCATAGTTCATTGGATTACTACTTCTGTAAGGGAAGAGAACAATCACAAAGTGGATAGGAGAAAGTCACGGGTCTGCTGAACTTGAAGATATGTATTGGTTCACTTGGCAGAGAACCACACACGCGCGCGCGCGCGCGCGCACACACACACACACACACACACACACACACACACTGAAATCTGTGATTATGTTGGTGCCTCTTAAGTGATGGATGAGAGAGAACTAAATGTGAAGTTATAACTAGTGAATTAAAAATGGAAATGAAAACATAATTGCTATTATATATTAAATTTAAAACTGTTAACAGTTTGATTTAGTGTCTTGCCATTGCTCTTCCACTATGGCATTTGCTTTTCCTTGCACCTTGTCTGCTTCTCATGTGTGAATGTTTGCTTTAGTCAACAGATGCTTCTGCTTTGTTGATGCCCTAAGCACATGCTTACATTGGCTAATACACACATCATCAGCAGTAGATACTTAGTAAACAAAACTGAGGCATGAGCTGAGAAACCTCATTTGCTGCTACGGAGATGCTTGTAGAAATTGGTAATCTCCTTCATTTCAGTTGAATTCCTCTATTGTTCTGGGAAGTATAAAAATGCCAGTGTTTCTTATTATTTAATGTATTTTCTCCCCTTGTTGTTGCAACTAGCTACCTTTGAATTGGTCCTTGACACATGTCAACTCCCTACACAATCCCCTTTAAGAGAGTGTTAGATGCTGCACCATCTGCTTCATCAGGTATGGATTAGACTGTGGCTGTCAGATCTTGGTGATGCGTAGGATTTCCAGTATATTGTTTCTTGAAGTAGACCACCAGTGCTTTCTTTCCAGACCATCCTAGCCTGCAAGCTCCACTGAAACCTGTTCTGCATCATAGCAACAAACAAGCCACCATCAACGGTGGCTGGACCTGAGGAAAGACAATCAGCATCTCCAGTATGGCAAAGATAATTCACCACTAAAAAGCAATACCACACATCACTAATTCAGCAAAAATGTCTTAGAAAGTACACCACTTTCTGGTCAAGGAGAGAGTGACTTTGGTTTTATGCTGACTCATGCTGTCATCTTGAATAGAGCAATTGAGATCCAGAAAAGTAGGACCGTGGTCACAGTGTCAAATACTCTAAGCCATAAAATGGAAGTTTAAGATTAGTTAACTACTAACTTTATAGCAAACATTGTTCTCAGTGCCTTTATGCATATTAACTTACTTGAGTCTTGGAATTATGCTTTACAATCTGTATTATTATTACACTACACAGTAAAAAGCATTAATAACTTGACCCAGGGCAAATAGGTGCAAGTGGTGTATCTGGGATTTGAGACAAAGTACTCTTTGAAGCATAGTTTCTACTCCTAACTATATGAAAGGTGCTCTGGTAGCCTAGTAGGTAAGGACTTGGACCTGCAAACCCAAATCCAGGCTATCTGAATCCACTAGATGCTTTGCTGGAAAAAGATAAGCAATTTCTTTCCTTTTGATTTATAGCCTTTAAATACCTGGGGGATGATCAGCTATAAGTTGATTCCAATTCAACAGTGAGGATAGAGTTGTTGTTAAGTGACATTGAGTTGACTATGATTCATTGTAACCCCATACACAACAGCTCTGAACCTTGCCGTATCCTGAGGAAACTTCACCATATCCTACACACCTGATTCCACTGCCACAGTCACTGTGTCAATACATCTTGTTGAGGGACTTCTTTTCTTGAACGCTCCTTCGATCCTTTCAAGTATTATATGTTTCTCCAAGGACTAGTATGTATGTGAAACAGAGTTTAACTATCCTTGGTTCCAAGCATCATCCTGGTTTCACTTTCTCCATGACAGACCTATTTGTTCTCTTGGAAGTACATGGAATGTTCAATATTCTTTGCCAGCATCACAAAAGCATCAGTTCTTCTGTCATGCGTAGTCTTTGTTTAGCTTTTAGATGCATAGCAAGCAGTTGAGAAGACTATAGCTTGGATCAGATACCCCTTAATCTCTAGACTGGCATCATTGCTCTTTAACACTTTGGAAAAGTCCTTGACAGCAGATTTGTCCAATGCAACTCATCTTTTGATTTCCCCACTGCTGTTACCAAGGGTGTTGATTATGTATCCAAGCAGGGAACAATCGTTAACAACTTCACTCTCTTCTCTCTCTATCGTGATACTACCAATAGACCCAGTAGTGTGGATTTTTATTTTCTTGATGTTGAGAAGCAATCCATATTGAAGACTGTAATCCTTGATTTTCTGAAACAACTGCTTCAAGCCGCAGCTCTGTATAATTCTCCAAAGTCTTCTGAATCTTTTTACCTTTATTGGGATCCTGTTTTGTCAAGCATTTTCTAGAGGGTGACATTGTCCTTGCCTCCACATCAAGCTGTTATGGTCTAAATCCCATCAATTTTGTTTTCCATATTTACAGCATGCTCCCCAACTCTTCATTGTAAGCATTGCCTCACAACAGTTCCATTGACAAAAATTCTATCACTGACTTATGGTCAATCTTTTCTTTATAGTTTGAGAAGACGACTAGATTAAAGATTGGTTATGTCTCTGGAAACTCTATGATATTTGATAAATAATGATAGTTATAGAAAGGCTTCAGGCATTTTGTTCATAGGGTTGCTATGAGCCATGTTCAACTCAGTGGCAATCAACAACTACAACAATGAAATAGAGATTTTAAACTTTTATTCCTAAAACGCTCTGAAATGGTATTGTCTTATCAATATCCAAGCTGCGTGACTTTATGACTATGTTGGGGGTTTTTTTCTTGTGATTCAGTGCACTCAGTATATTTCTGGTCTTCTCAAAATTCTGAATTCAAATGTCTCCTTTGATTCTAGAATTAGCCCATTCTTCTCAGTTCTGTGATCAAGATAAATTTTTTATCTTTTTGATCAAGAAAATACAACTTTAAAAGCGGGTCAGAAAACATACATTTTCCAGAATACATGAAACATATTATTATCTAGTATATCCATTATAAACCAAATAAATTAGGTTGCAGATAGGTGGTTCTTATTGGTATTTTATTTTCAGGTTGTACCAGAGATAAGTCATGATTTCCTCTAGTCACTTGTCTAAAAAAATAAATGCATGCAAACTTACTGATTAGACCATTTTGATCAGATTTCACTCATTCACGTTCATATATTCTCTGTATATACTGAATTCCTGGTAAGAGAGATGCATGAGAATCTTTGTTGAGAGTCTGGGGCCAAGCAGGACCTAAAGTCAACATTAGCTATGTGTCCTATGACAATTAAGAGAATTAAAAAGTTATTTTCTTATAGTTTTCATCAACTCATATATCAGGAGGAAAGGCCAGAAATATAAGAGGTTTTCCGCTTACGTTTTTGCCATTATAAGCCATTGAGATGATTGCTAATATAGCTAAAACACACACACACACACACACACACATTTACACACCCACATACCACACAAAAACTCAGTACATAGCTCATTTATAAATCAGCTCTTTAGAACTAGAACATTTTTTCTTCCGTGGAAGCAATGGTAGCCCTGTTAGTTGGGATCAGCAGGCCAGTTCAAAGAAGTTGCTGCTGAATGACATTGCTGTTCTATTGTTACTCCTTACATGTGAGTCCTAGTAGCTGTGAAAAGAGGAGGCTAAGGAAACAAAACAAAACAAAAGGAATGTAAGAAAGAGATTAGGGTGGAGGCAGTATGAAATGTTGGCAGTAACATCATCTGACTCTGACCTTGGACAACTTCCTTTCATCTCTGTGTTTCCTTCTCTGTAAAATAGAGATAAGATTCCTAACTCTTAACAGCTTTTAGAATCTGGAAAAGTGTCCAATATCCCCTTTCCTGGGAATAAAAGTAGCTCCAGAAAGCATTTGGAAATATGTCCTTGACATCCTTTGAAAGGTTATTGTGAACGAAAAGTGAAGAAAGGAAAAAACAACAACCCACCAAAAACCCAAACTCAGTGGCACAGATAAATGGTTAAGAGCATGCCTAAAAGATAGCCTAAATGGTTGAGGGTTCAAAGACACACAGGGGTGTCTCTGGAGACAGACTAATTCTATAAGGCCTTGAAACACATTCGCTAAAAATCCTACTGAGTGGATCTCTGTACCTGTGGAGTTTACATGAATGAAAATCAGCTCGAAGGTTTCTGTCAACAAGCCATCCCCCTTTATCTAACCCAAAATGAGTGCATTCATTAACATCTTTCACCAAAATTGCCAACAAATACTTCCCAGCTATTCAAGCTCTGATCAGTCTTGGATTGTGAATCTCAGAGTTGCAGGATAGGACGAAAGCAATCTGATTGAACCAACTGGTACAAATGCAGAAAGGGCTCGGCCGCTGTGAACCCTTTCAGCAGTTGCATTATTTTTTTCCCCAGTTTTTAAAAAAGCTGCTTATTACCCAAAAAGCAATGTCTCAGTGATGCGATTTCAGCAGTGTGCCCAAGTGAAGT
The DNA here is from genome assembly GCF_000299155.1 of Elephantulus edwardii. Lineage (NCBI taxonomy): Eukaryota > Metazoa > Chordata > Mammalia > Macroscelidea > Macroscelididae > Elephantulus > Elephantulus edwardii. The sequence continues at coordinate 11,308,161 of NW_006399823.1, read as the reverse complement.
CAAAACTTCAGGCACAGTAGGGGAAAGATATTTTTGGGTTGGTGAAGGTCAGCTCATTCTGCGTACCTGCCCCCGGTGTCAGCTCCATGCTGTATTACCTTTTTCACAGTATTTTTCCTTTCTTCCCTTCTGAACCTCCTGTTTCTGTAAAGCTTCCTGGCCACCCAGAATGGCTTTTTTGGCAGTATACCTAGGGGCTCCAGAGGTGGGGAGAAAAGGGGAGGAAGGGGCATTTATATGTCCTGTTCATATGTGGCATCATTATAAGGGGTGGATAATCACCATTAGCAATTCAGATGCCATGTCAAAGGCTGTGATAATGACTATGGGATTGTTTAGATGTAGATTGATAGAAATATAGAGATATTCACTGGAGCTCTGAAGATGCACCATTATTAGCCTTAGAATAACATTCTGTAAGAATGGTTGATGTACAAAGAATTTCATCAGCCTAAAACCTACTGTGTTTGAATTCGTATGGATCTTGAAGATTTATTTTATGCTCTAGTCTCTCATTTTAAACACAAGGAAACCAAATTTGGATTTAAAGGTAAACCCAAATGCCCTCTGTAATGGCTCTTTGTCCCCATTTTCTTTGGCCCTTCTACAGGGCCCAGAGAACAGATGGAGAAAGATAATAGTGACGTGTGTCAGTTTTCTAACTTGAGAATAGGTCCCTCACCAAATGGCAGCTGTATAAAGAAAGTGAGTGGGTGAAGACAAGCAGATGGCTGAATATATTGCAAGTTATTTTAGGTATGACTGATAGAATTGTGAAGGCCTAGCCAAGAACAGGAGTCCAAGGAAATGCTTGGTAGCTAACTAATCCAAGGTGTTGTGGTGGTGGTGTTACATGCTGTTGAACTGGAATCCACTCACAGCTGAGAGGAGTTCAGGGGTTGTAAATTGCATGGGGAGAAATCGCTCATCTTTCTTCCATGGAGCAGTTGGTGGATTCAAACTGCCTGCCTTTGGGTTGGCAGTGCCACTCCTTGCTATGAAGCCTCCAGAACTCCATAACAAAAGATTAGAGATTCAAGTTCACCCAGAGGTATAGTGGAATAAAGGCTTGATGATCTGTTTCTGAAAAAAAATTCACATTTCAAAAGCCTCTGTAGCATGACTTTATTCTTACACACATAGGATCATCATGAGTTGGAATGAATTCCACAGCAACTGATTACTGAGAACTTCACTCTGTACTCATATCAGCAGCACTTGGAGGATGTAGAGATGGAATTCCAACGGCTGTTTGAAGCGTTCACTCATGTGGCCCAGGGCTATTGCATAAAGCCATTAACCCTAACTACCTGATGTTTCCTGTTAAATTTGCTAGTTAAGGAAATGATTTTAATATGTTTAATAGAATGGTGAAATCTCAAATCTGTATCTCACAGAGTGAAGGACATTAATCCAGGTAATCTACAAGAAAGTATTATAGAAATCAAAAGCAGGGACAAATGCAAGAGGTTATCCTAGTGCCAATCGTTGTCTACGTGACTTTTTCTGCTGTCTTTTCTCCATCAGAATTGATATAGCTTTTTCTTCAGGCTGGCATAATTCTCATGATGTCAAGCCACTAGGTAGAGGTTCAGGGTTTTTTTTTTTGTGTGGCTGAGACTTAAATGCATTGCCAGGGGGAGTATGGAGGGTCAGAATCAAAGTTCAGTAGATTTCTAGTTATCGCTGCTCTTTCACATGCCTCTGAAAAGTGCAGGTCATTGGGCAAATGTTCTCTTGCCTGCTGGGGATATCTGACCCTGAAAATAGTGAAAAAATTAAATTAAGATTTTTTTATTGTGCCCCCAGCAAAAACAGTTACCGAACCAGTCAAGTGCTAGAGTGTGACTGAAGCCTGAAGTCATAATTGAGATTCCAGGCAAGTTCTTCCAACATCTGCCTTCCTCTTAGTAAAATGTTTTAATTATGTTACATGGTTCTCAATCTTCTACAGAAAATAGCATCATTTTTTCCTGATGCCATTCTTGAATTTCTACTTCTCCCCAGCTTGGCATTTTTGCATTTAATCAAACATTTGTCACTGCAAAGTAATTCATGATGAGTGAGGTAATTTTCTTTGTTTTTGTCCTTCACTATAACAACACTTGAACTGTGTTATCCAGGATTTCTATAATGAACAATGATAACTTCCACATCATTTGATAAATATAGAGATGTATGTCCTAGTCAGTTGTGGAAATTACCCAACAGTTTATTCTTAGTGTTCCTAGCTTGGGAATATGTTCAACTTCTTTTTATTACTGACAGTTTAAATGGCATTAAAAAAATAAGTTTGTATTTGATACTTGTCAAATTTCACTGCATATGATTTTAAAATTACCCAAACAATTAACCCAGAGAATACACTAATTTTGTTTTTATGGCTACCCATAGAGATTATTTGCCTCAGTTTAGCTCAACTCTTTATATTAGTAATTCATCATGTCCCTATTGACCTCAGTGACACATTGTACAGAGACTACCACTTATAAACCACTTCATTTCTTCACTCTCTCAGCAACTTTCCTTGCCTGCTGCCTTTGGCAAGGAGAAAGCGTGATGTCCTATCATCATGAAGTACAGGAATGTCGTTTTTGTTTTGTGCCTTCAAGTTGCTTGTGATTCATAATAACTCTGTATAGAGTCTGAACTCTGCCCTATCCTGAGCCAATCTCACTGTATTCCACACACCTACCCTCGTGGCCCCAGTTACTCTATCAATCCATCTCATCCAGGGTTTTTCTTTATTATATTGTCCCTTCATTCTTCCAAGCATGATGTCCTTCTCCAGGGACTTGATTCTCCTCCCCATGTGCCCAAAGTACATGATACAGAGCTTCAAAATCATTGCTTCCAAGGGGAATATTGGTTTCACCCTCTCCAAGACAGACTTGTTCTTAAAAGTGCATTTCTGGAATCAGACTTCTTGAGTTCAATTCTGCTTTGTTTCTTTAAATTATTTAATCCCTTTAAACTCTATTTGCCATCTCTGGGTTCAGTCTACTTATATAGAGAGAACATTCGATGGGTACAACTCCTTAAAAAAATACAGTACAACCCAAAGTAATTCTATTTAGGGAACAATTAGTTTAGACTTGTGAATCATTATTAATCTCTTTTACCATTGTCTTCTTTTGATGAAAGATTTTAATTTATAGGCTTGTGAAAATCACACACTGAATAAGGAAGGTAGAAGTATTGATGTTTTTGAATTATTCTAGTGTTGGTGAAGACAGTTTAATACATCAGGGGCTACAAGAGGACAAATAAATTTTAATCTCCATTGGAAGAAATGCAGCAAGAATACTCCTTAGAGGTGGGGATGATGAGACTTGGTCAGGAGGTACTAGACCTTAGATAAGGGAAAGGATATCATGCTTAGAAAAGGATCATTAAGAGAGAGGATGAACCTCAATGAAATGGATCACATAGTGACTGCAACAATAGGCAGATATTGTGAGAATTGCATGAGGTTGGGCAAAGATTTTGTTCTGTTGGACATAAAGTTGCTATAATTCAGAGCTGACTCAGTGAAACCTAATGACAATAAAAAAATAATAACAATGCAATAACCAAAATGTTCTCAGCCTTGACATTTATTTAGCCATTCAGAAAGCTAATTATATGTGGCTTTGCCATTTGAATATACTTACTCCTTTAAGAAGGTGAGAAATTAGAGAATACCATGAAGACTTTTTTATTGCCTCAATTAGTAAGTGATACACATCATTACTGCCCATATTTCATTGGTCTAAGGATTTTTATATTGCATAGGAAGCTCTGATGGCCTAGTGGTGAGAAGCTGTGTTGCAATCTTAAAGGCATAGCATTCAAAACTTCCAGTTGCTCTGCAGAAGAATGGTCAGTCTCCTCCCATGCAGTTAAATGCATCTGAGTCCTATTGGAGGAAGTCAAGAATTGATTCTGACAAGAGGGCATATAACAACAGAAACAAAAGCCATAAAGTCATTAAAAGTCCTAAGAGTTTGTTGTTATGTGCCCTTGAGTTGAGTATGATTCATAGCGACCCTATGAAAAAAAGATCTGTGCCATCCTCACACTTCCTGACACACAAGAACCCGTCGGCAGTCACCACATCAGTCCACATGGTTGAGGGTCTTCCTTCCTCTCTCTCACCAACCCTCCACCCTTCCAAGCATCATCGCCTTCTCCAAGGAATAGCTCCACCTAGTAACATGCTCAAAGTATGTGAGGCGAAGCCTCATCGTTCTTGCCTCCAAAAAGCATGCTGGCTGCACCCTCTCTAAGACATGTTGTTGTTGGTTTTTTTTTACTTTTGTTTTTTAAAATTCTTTTATTTTAATGAAAGTTTACAGGCACTTTGGATTTCCATTCATTCATTGTTGCACATTTTTCTCCCTGCCTACTGCTCCCCCTTAGTTTTCTTTTCTCTTTGAAAAGTTAAAAAAAAATTATTTCATTGTTGCACAATTCCGTCCCCCACTTCGTCCACCTCCCAATCCACTCCACTATGCAGCTTTCATTCTGTACTCTTGTCATGATGATAACATCTAATCATATATTTGTCCTAAATAATTCTCTCCCTCATCTGTTTCAATGCAGTATACATTATTTATCTCCTCTTAGTTTTCCCCAACTCTGATGTCAGACCTGCTTTACACCAGTGACACTACGCAGTATTTGTCCTTTTGTGACTAAAATGTTTCACTCAGCATAATGTCCTCCAGGGTCACCCATTTTGCATAACATTTCATGAGTTCCTTGTTTTTCAATGCAGCATAGTATTCCATTGTGTGACTATACCATAGCTTCTCTACCCATTTGTTTGTTGATGGGCACTTGCACTCGGCTCGCTCCCAAGACATATTTTTTTTGTGTGTGGTGGTCACCCATGGGATGTTCAATCCTCTACTCCACATCACAGTTCAAAATCATTAATTCTTCTTCTATCATCCTTACTCACTGTCCAGCTCTCAGATGCATAGCAAGTAATCAGAAAGACTATAGCCTAAATCTGATGCACCTTAGTCCTCAAACTGACATCATTACTCCTCAATTAATTTGGAGAGGCCTAGTGTTGATTTGAAGATTTTCCCAGTGCAATGCATCATCTTATTTTCTGACTGCTGGTACCAACAGTGTAAATTGTGGATCCAAGCAAGATAAAGTTTTTGACATTAAAGTCTTTCCCCCCCACATCATGTCGTTGCTACCAATTCCAATGGTAAGAATCGTTGTTTTCTTGACATTGAGATACAATATATACCGAAAGCTGCATTCTTTGATCTTTTGGAACAAGTGCTTCAAGTCGTCCTCACTTTCAGCAAGCAAGGCTGTGTCATCTGCATAACACAGGTTATTGATGAGTTTCCCTCCGATCCTGATGCCACTTTTCTCTTTGTAGAGTCTAGCTTATTGAATAATTTGCAGCATACAAGTAATATAGGTATGGAGAGAGAATACAACCCTGGCATACTCCCTTCTTAATTTTAAATCATTAAGTGTTCTTTTGCTCTGTTCACAAAGCAGTCTCCTGGACCAGGTATACATTTTGTATGAGTACAATTAAGTGCTCTGTGACTCCCATTCTTCTCAATGTCAGTCAGACATGCATGATCCACAGAGTCAAATGCGTCTGTGTAGTCAATAAAGCACAAATAGACGTTCTTCTGGTATTCTTCGTTTTCAGCCAGAATCCATCTGACATCAGCAATGATGTCCCTGGTGCCATGGCCTCTTTTAAATCCAACATGAACTTCTGGCAATTTCTTATCTATGTACCATGCCAGCTGTTTTTGAATGATCTTTAGGAATATTTTGCTTGTATGTGATATTAATGATATTGTTTGATAGTTTCCAGATTCAGGTGGACCACCTTTCTTAGAAATGGGAACAAATAGGAAATCACTGGAAAAGCTCAATATTGGCAGTCAACACTAGGTCAGAGGTGTTCCTCAATTACGCATATGCAAGCTCAACTTGAGGCCAAAGAAAATGAAAATAAGCACACAGGAATCAGGGTATGATCTTGAACCAATTGCATCTGAATTTCAAGATCTTCTTAAGGATAGATTTGAGGCACTGAACACAAATGATTGAAGACCAGATGGATGTGGGATGATATCAAGAATATCATCCATCAAGAAAGCAAAAGTTCATCATAAAAACAAAGGAGGAAGAAAAAAATTGAAATGAAATGAATGTCAGAAGAGACTGTATATATTTCTCTGGAGCATTAAGAAGCCAAAACAAAAGAAAAGCTTGCCAAAGTAAAAGACCTGAAGAGAAAATGTCAAAGACTAGGTTGGGAAGACAAAGAAAAGTATTATAATGGAATTCAAAGATCTGGAACTTGAGAATAAAAAGGGAAGGACTTGCTCTGAATTTCTCAAGCTGAGAGAACTGAAAAACAAATTTAAGCCTGAAAATGCTATGCGCAATATATTAATTGACCCAGAAAGCAGCAAAAGAAGATGAAGGGAATGCACAGAATCACTGTACCTGAAAGAACTTATTGACACTGAAAAATGTCAGGAAATTTCATATGAACATGAGCCAATGGCAATGAAGGAGGAATCAGAAGCTGCTTTGAAGGCATTGGCAAAGAATAAAGCCACGAGAATTGATGGGATACCAATTGACTTGTTTCAGTTAACAGATGTAGCCTTGGATGCGCTCACCAGTCTATGCCAGGAAATTTTGAAGACAAGTGTCTGGCCAACGAATTGGAGGAAGCTTAGTGGTGTAGTGGTTAAGAAGTTCTGGGTTGCTATCTGAAAGTTACACACATATATGCATACATACCCATAGCTATAAATCTTTATGGAATGGCTTGTTAGGTGCTCTTAAGTTGAGTATGACCCATAGCAACTCTATGAACAGCACATTTTGAACCCTGTCCTATTTTGTGCTATCCTAACACTTCCTGATACATTAGAGCCTATTGTGGCAGTCACTGTGTCAGTCCACCTGGTTAAGGGTCTTCCACTCAGTCGCCAGCCCTCTACCTTTCTGAATATCATGTCCCTTTCCAAGGAATATGCTCTCCTAGCAACATGCCCAAAGTATCTGGAGCAAAGCCTCATCATCTTTGTCTCCAAAGAGAATTATGGATACACCCTTTCCAAGATATATTTATTTGTCCTTTGGCGGTCCATGGGATGTTCAGTACTCTTCTCCAACACCACAACTCAATGGGGTCAGTTGTTCTACTGTCATCCTTATTCATTGTCCAATTCTCAGATGTATAGCAATTGATAGGAAAGACCATGGCCTGAACCAGACACTCTTTAATCCTCAAACTGACATGATTATTCTTCAGTAATTCAGAGAAGTTTCTAAATACATACTTTCCCAATGGAAAAGACTACTGATTTTCTGACTGTTGGAACCAGGGGGGTTAATTGTAGATCCAAATAAGAGGAAGTTGTTGACATTTTTATCTCTTCTTCATCTATCATGGTGCTGCCTTTTGGTCCAGTGGTAAGAATCTTTGTTTTCTTGACATTGAAATGTAACTCATATTGAAGGCTGAATTCTCTGATTTTCTACAGCAAGTACTTCAAATCCACTTCACTTTCAGGAAGCAAGGTTGTGTCATCTGCGTTATGCTGGTTATTGATTAGTCTCCCTGCAATCCTGATACAACATTCTTATTCATAGAGTCCAGCTGCTTGAATAATTTGCTTAGCATACAGATTGAATAGGTATGGTGAGAGAATCCAAGCCTGATGTACCCCCCCCCCTTTTTATTTTAATCCATGTAGTTTTCTCTTGCTCTGTTCACAGAACAGTCTTCAGGTCTAGATATTGGTTTCACAAGAGCACAATTAAGTGCTCTGGGATTTCCATTCTTCTTAATGTTAGCTATAATTTGTTATGATCCACTCAGTCAAATACCTTCGCATAATCAATAACGTGTAAAGAACATACACTTGATGGATTTGAACTTCCAACTTTTTGGTTAGCAGCCTGATACATTATACATTATGCCCCCAGAGCTTCTTAACCACAAATTTTGTAATTTTAATTTGTCAGCTGTTCCAGGAAGGGAGAGATGTGATAATTTGATACCATAAAAGATTTACAATCCTGGAAACTCTGTAGGGCAGTTTGACTCAATCAAATCAGGGTTTCATAAAGCAAAATCAACTCTAGCAACAACTTTGGTTTTTTGAGTTTGAAGCTAGTCACCAGGCAATCATACTGGCCCTCAATAATGATACAAAACAGCTCATTATCACTGTAGCATTATTATTTTATTATGTGAGGATAATAACTTAGACAATTTTAGAATTTATGTCTATTTTACTTGGTTAGATTCAAGTAATTTATGTCTAAAAGATTAGTCATCTTTTAGTATTATTCCACAAAAATGAGCCTCAAATTGCATGAATAGTACTGTTTACATTCTTTATGGAGTATTTTTTTAAATAGGTATAAGTAATAAAAGACAACTAATTCAACTAAAGCAATGATGTTAATTCACATTTTTGTAAAATCCTGGTGGCAACCTTTGGTGTATTCATGAAAATACAGTATATTTGGTTATAGCTAAACACTATGAAAAACAAATAGGCCTGGAGGCTTCAAAGGAAATAATTGTGAGACATACATACTCTTGTCTAATGTGAGACATACACACTCTTGTCTAATGTCAATGTTATTGTTGCTGTTATGTGCCATCAAGTCACCTGTGACTCATAGCGACCTTATGTGCAACAGTCTTAAACTCTGCCCTATCCTGTGCCAATCACACCATCTCCAAAACATCTACCCCCATGACCCCAGTCACTGAACCCATCTCATCAAGGGTCTTCCCCTCCTGCACTGTCCCTCCACCATCCCAAGCATGACATCCCTCTCCAAGGACCATTCCCTCCTTGTAACATGTCCAAAATATATCAGACGAAGCTTCAGAATCCTTGCTTCCAAGGAGCAGCTCGGCTTCACCCTCTGCAGGACAAACCTGTTTGTTTTCATAGCAGTCCATGATATATTCAATACTCTTCTTCAACACCACAGCTCAAAGGCATCAATTTTCCTTCTATCATCCCTAGTCATTGTCCAGCTCTCCGATGCATAGCAAAGTGATTTCAAAGACCATAGCATGTATCAGACGCACCTTAGTCTCCAGATTGACATCTTTGCACCTCAGCACTTTAGAAAGGTCTCTAACCGCAGATTTTCCCAACGCAATACATCTTTTAATTTCCTGGTTGCTAGTGCCAAGAGTGTTGACTGTGGATCCAAGCAAACCAAAACTGTGAACAATCTCAATCTCTTCACCATTCATCATGGCACTGCCAATGGGCCCAGTGGTGAGAATCTTTTCTTGATATTGCGTCTCAATCTATACTGAATAATAACTAGGAAATCCTCACAAGTTTATAATCCTGGAAATGGAAGTCATGTGACTTAGTTTGAAAAGGGATTCAAAACATCAATGCTTGATCCTTTTTTTTTTTTAGAATTGGTCTGGAATTTGATGACTCTCAGCCCATTATATGATTTGTGCTTCCATGTGGTCAGAAAACCACAGGAAACTTATCTCATAGGGTATTTTGAAACTTCAGTTTCAAATCCTACTGTGGGGTAGACATTGGAGAAACCTACAGGAACAAAAAATAGAACTTGTCATTTTTTGCTGAGTGAGGTATCTCAGTCACAAAGGGACAAATGCTATATGGTGCCACTGTTGTAGAATGAGGCTGGCATTGGGGTGGGGGTAAGACTGAGAAAA
>NW_006399823.1:11289942-11298245 GCF_000299155.1 Elephantulus edwardii | reverse complement strand
GCAACAATGAATGAATGGAATCCCAAAATCTCTGTAGATGTTCATTGAAATGAAAAATAAACAACCTAAATTTAAAAAAAAGTGTTCATTTTCAATAGAAGAAGTGTTCAATCTTGCACTCAATATTCTATTTGAATTTGCATATATAAGAGGTCATAGTCCTCTATTGTCAATTGGAAAGCAACTCATAGCTGACCCTCTGTTGAGTTTCTAAGACTATAAATCACAGGGGAGAGATTTTTTATTATCTTCCAGAGATTCTGGTGGGTTTGAAGCACCTTTGGATTAGAACCATGACTCCATATGGATTAAGCCATCAGAGCTCCTCATGCAGGATATTGCTATATTTGTTATTGTTATTGTTAGGTGCCATCAAGTTGAGTATGACTAATACTGATCCTATGAACAAAAGATCTGAACCTAGTCCTGTTTTGTGCCATCTTCACATTTCCTGACACACAAGAGTCCATTGTTGTAGTCACCTTGTCAATCCATCTGGTTGAGGGTCTTCCTCTCCTTTGCTGTCCCTCTACCCTCCCCAACATCATGTCACTCTCCAAGGAATAGCACCTCCTAGCAACATATCCAAATTACGTGAGGCAAAAATTTACCGTTTTTGCCTTCAAAGCACACTCCAGCTGCACCCAGTCCAAGACAAATCTATTCATTTTCTTGGCCATCCAATGAATCTCAGAAATGACTCTAAAGATTGCACTGAAACATTGAGAAGACAAAGCTAAAGGAAAATATATCTAACTGAAAGAGCTGAACAGTCGATTTCAAAGGACAGCTCAGGAGGACAAAGCACAGTATTAAAATGGAATATGCAGAGAGCTGGAATTGAGGAATAAAAAAGGAAGAACTCGCTCTGCAATTTTTAAACTGTAAGAGCTAAAAACCAATTTAAGCCTTGTGTCACAATGTTGAAAGATGCTATAGGCAATATATTGAATGACCCAGAAAGCATCAAGAGAAGATGGAGGGAATGCACAGAATTACTGTACTAGGAAGAATTGATTGACACTGAAAAATTTCAAGAAGTAACATATGAACAGGAGCCTATGGTAATAAAGAGGGAGTGGAATCTGCATTGAAGGCATTGGCAAAAAATAAAGCCCCAGGAAACAACAATATGATGACAATTTACTTGTTTCAGTTAGCAGAAGCAGCCTTGGATGCATTCGCCAGTCTATGCCAGGAAATTTGAAACATGGTCAACTTGCCAGAGGATTGGAAGAGGTCCGTATTTGTCCCCATTCCCAAGAAGAATGATCCAATGGAATGTGGAAATTATTAAACAATATCATTGATATCACATGCAAGCAAAATTCTGCTGAAGTTCAATCAAAAAAATGGCTGGAACAGTACATAGATTGGGAATTTCCAGAAGTTCAAGCAGGATTTAGAAGAGGCCATGACACCAGAGATATCATTGTGGATGTCAGATGAATTCTGGCTGAACATAAGGATTACCAGAATAATGTCTATTTGTGCTTTTTTTGACTCTGCAAAGGACTTTGACTGCGTGGATCATGACAAGTTGTCGCTGACACTGAGAAGAATGGGAATACTAGAGCACTTGATTGTGCTCATGAGAAACCTATACTTGGACCAGGAAGCTTCTGTTTGAATGGAGCCAGGAGAGCACTGCATAGCTTGGGATTGGAAAGGGAGTACATTAGAGTTGTATTCTATCTCCATACCTATTCAATTTGCATACTGAACAAATTATCCAAGAAGCCAGACTCTGTGAAGAGGAATGTGGCATCAAGATTGGAGGAAGATTAATCAATAACTTGCATTATGCAGATGATACAATATTGCTTGCTGAAAGTGAGGAGCACTTGAAGCACTTGTTGGAGAAGATCAAGGAATACAGCTGTTACTATGGACTGCATCTCAATATCAAGCAAACAAAGATTCTTACCACTGGACCAATAAGGTGGTGTCATCATGGATGGAGAGGAGATTGAAACTGTCTACAGCTTCATCTTGCTTGGATCCACAATTGACACCCTTAGTACCAGCAGTCGGTAAATAAGGAGATGTATTGCACTGGGAAAATCTGTAGTTAGGGACCTTTCCAAATTATTGAGGAGCAGTGATGTCATTTGAGGACTAAGGTGCATCTGATTCAGGACATAGTCCTTCCGATTACTAGCTATGCATCCGAGACCTGGACAGTGAATAAGGATGACAGAAAAAGAACTGAGCTGTGGTGCAGAGAAAAACACTGAACATGTAGGACAGTACATAGTTCAAAAGTGAAAATGGTACCTCAGCTACCAACCTCTGCTTACAATTGCTGTATCGGTCCCACTGAAAGAAAGCATGGTAAATTAAAAAAGTGTCTTTCTGAATATTTATCAGCCTGACAATCCTCACACTCACGGTTTCTATAAATCATGCAGATTCTGCTTCCCAAATCTCTCTAGAATTGCTGTTATTCTCCCTACTCCTCTGTCCATAGCATGTCTTATTTACCCTCCTGGGTGAGTGCAGGAGCCTGATAACATGTATTAAACTATCTGCACTAAGGAATTCTTGAGTGGTTTAAATGTTTAACATATTCAGCTGGTAATGAAAAACTTGATGGTTCAAGTTTACCCAGAGGCACCTTCAAAGGTCTGACAATCTACTTCCCAAATGATCAATGATGAGCCATTGTAAACTCTATGCTACATAGTTCTGCTATGACTTCACGTGGCCACTACTCAGGGATGATTGGAATTCACTCAGATTTGCTCTGGCCTGCCCTCCATTCTCAGGTCTCACAGCTCCTGGACATATATTACACTAACAGTGATCTTTGACCACATCTTTTTACTCCTGGATATACTAATTTTTTGTTTATTCTTCTATCAACTATTCACACACCTTTTGCTTTTGACTGTTAATGAAAATATCCACAATGCAATTGAAATTTCCCCACTTTTTCTTGTAATTCTCGTTTCAATTAATCCTTCAATTCAATCCCTACTTGTCTTCAGGGTTTCATCATCATGCAAACTCTGGTCTTTTAGTTCATGTGGTCAGAGTGAGTACCCTGGTGATATTGGTCACTATGTGGTTGTTGTTATGTACCATCAAGTCGCTTGCAACTCATAGCAACCCTATGTACAACAACCCTAAACCCTGCCCTATCTTGTGCCAATCTCACAGTCCCAAACATACCTATCCCAATTACCCCAGTCACTGAATCAATCCACCTCATAGAGGGTCGTCCCCTCCTGCACTGTCCCTTCACCCTAATAAGCACAATGTCCCTCTCCAAGGACTAGTCCCTCCTTGCAACATGTCCAAAGTATGTCAGACGAAGCCTCAGAATCCTTGCCTCCAAAGAGTAGCCTACTTTCACCCTCTCCAGGACAAACTTGTTTTCTTAGCAGTCCATGGTACATGCAATACTCTTCTCCAGCACCACAGCTCAAAGGCATCAATTCTCCTTCTATCATTCCTAGTTATTGCCCTACTCTCTGATGCTTAACAAGTGATTGCAAAGACCATGGCCTGTATCAGATGCACCTTAATCTCCAGAGTGACACCATTGCACTTCAGTACACTGGAGATGTCTCTAACAGCAAACTTTACCATCATAATAGTTCTTTTAATTTCTTGACTTCTGGTGCCAAGAGTGTTGACTGTGGAGCCAAGCAAACTAAAGCTGTGAATAATCTCAATCTCTTCACCATCCATCCTGATGCTGCCAATTGGTCCAGTGGTGAGAATCTTTGTCTTCTTGACATTGAGCCTCAATCAATATTGAAGGCTGCAGTCCTTGACCCTCTAAATCTGAGCCTTAAAAATTAAGACAGACTAGGAAGAAGGATTGGCCATTCACTTCCGAAATAGCAGGCCTCTGTAAACCCTATGCACAACAGAACACACATAGACTAACAGGACAACTGAGGCAGAGCTTTCAAGTACAGATATACAAGGGAAGAGGAACAGTTGTAAGCAGACACTAGTGATTGGAACATGGAATGTAAGAACTATGAATGTAGAAAAAGTAGATATTGTTAAGGAAGAAATGGAACACATAAGTATTGACATACTAGGTATTGGCGAGATGAGATGGACTGGCATGGGGCATTTTGAATTGGATGATCATAGGATATATTACTCTGGAGATGAAAAAGTGAGGAAAAATGGGGTTGCTTTCACAGTCAAAAAAGTAATTTCTAGATCCATTTTGAAATGCAATATTGTGAGTGACAGGATAATATCCATACATATATAAGGAAGTCCAGTGAATACCACTATCATTCAGATATGTGCACCAACAACCAGAGCCAAGGAAGAGGAAATAGAAGACTTCTACCAACTTTTACAGTAGGAAATTGACTGAACATGCAATCAAGATGGGTTAAAATAATGGGTGACTGTAATGCAAAAGCTGGGAACAGAGAAGAAGAATCAGTAGTTAGAAAACATGGACTTGGTGATAGAAATGAAGCTGGAGATAGAATGATTAAATTTTGCACAATCAATGACTTATTCATTGCAAATACGTTATTTAAGAAACATAAATGCAGGTTATACACATGGATTTCACCTGATGGTATGCATAGGAATCAGATTGATAACATCTGTGGAAAGAACTGCTGGAGAAGCTCAGTATCAGCTGTGAAAACTAGGCCAGGAGCTGATTGTGATGCAGACCATCATATGCAAGTTCAAGCTGAAGCTAAGGAAAATTAAACCGACTCCATGGGAACCAAAATACGATCTTAAGTCTATCCCATCTGAATTTCAGAACCATCTCAGGAACAGGTTTGATATCTTGAACTCAAATGAGGGAAGACCAGATGAGCTGGAGGATATCAAGAGTATCATCCAGGTCATTCTATAGGGCTGCCCTATTGTTAGCCTGCAAATTGAACCACAAAGGTGGATACACTTTAATAGCTACATAGAGTTAGACAATAAGTAATGAGAGAAGAATCAATGTCTATGAGTTGTGGAATTGGTGAAGAGCACTGAATATCCCATTAACTGACAAACAAACAGAAATGTGATGAAGAAAATATGGCCAGAATGTTTCTTAGTGGCAAGGATGGTGATATTTCAGCATATATACTTTGGGAATGTTGTTAGGAGAGGTTATTTCCTTGAAATAGCATCATGAGTTTGGTGACCTAGTGGTAAGAAGCTGCGATGAAATTCCAAAGACATGTGGGTCAAATCCACCAGCCACTCTGCAAAAGGATAGGTGTTATCTACCTGTGCTATTTACTGCCGCTGAGAACCCACTAGAAGCTGCTATGAGTTGATTCTGGCTTGACAGCATACAACAATAACATTAATCAGAAAGAGCATCATACTTAGACATGAAGATCAGACAAAGAGAAGATGACTCTCAGTGAGTACAAAACTAGGCTTGAGTATGTCAGCAGTGATGAAGCTGGTGCAAGGTTCAGATCTATTACTCATGGGTCACTTGAAGTCATGCTTGATAGCACCTAACAACAACAGTATCAAATAGACAAAATTTCAACTTTCCAGCAGTATCCTACAAAGCTTGCACTAATAGTCCCTTGTCTACCTTGATAGCCTCCTTAGTTGCCACTTTCACCACTGTTTTCTAGATCACAGCCATCCTCTCCCTCTCTCAGATGGTAAGATTATTCTCCTTTGAAGTCTGGGGTAAGAGTTAGCGAAGAGGAAGGAAGGAAGCAAAAGTGAAAACTGGTGGGATAATAAAGACTGAGTCAATGGGCCACACACGGTAAAACAGAGCATTACAAAGTAATCTTTTCACATAATAGTATAAAACATAACTCTTCACTTAACATAATTTGACTGAGAAAATTATTTGGAAATGATTCTTTTTGCCACAGGGCAGATAGGATTTGGATAGGTTTCATAAGGAGGCCAGGCATCTCTATAGAGAGAGACCTTGGCGACTGAAAGGAACAGTTATGACTAGGCTCCTATGTATTAATGCACTGCTATAAATTCATGACCTGGTTTCATAAATATTCCTTTTCTTACAGGCACACTAGCACATTTTTAGTTTGAGGTCTGTCAAGATCTTTTACATTATTTGTAAGGCAGTCAGCTCAAGCCAGGAGAGGAAGACCCTCGATGAGATGGATTGATTCAGTGACTGGGGTAATGGGGGTAGATGTGTTGGAGATGGTGAGATTGGCACAGGATAGAGCTGAGTTTAGGGCTGTTATTCATAGGGTTGTTATGAGTCACAGGCAACTCGATGGCACATAACAACAACAACAACAAATGGTGACTCACTTGGTCACTAGTTGTGACTGTTTGATGGATCAATTCAACTGTGACTCATAACAACCCCACGAATGATAGACCAGAGCCTTGCCCTATCCTGAGTCATCTTCACAATCTCTGTTATACTCAAAGCCCTTGTTGTAGTCACCATGTTGATCCATCTCATAGAGGATCTCTCTATCTCTCTTTCTCTTACTCTCTACTTTTTCCAGGATGATATATTTTTCCAAAGACAACATGCTCAAATTATGTTAGAAAGTGCCCATAACCAAGGATGGGTCCAGCGTTTTCATGTGAGAAGGACTCAGAGATGATAAATGGGTTGAAAGCTGGCACTATGAGATTCGCCTTGCATGTGTATGGCAAACATACTTGTGTAAATACTGTATTTATCTGGTTTAAGGAGATTATGTGCAGGCTTAATTCCCAAACTTCTCAGCCCCTGATATACTTAGCAAAGCAGTTAGACATTTCTCCTCCAGAGCATCATGGTCCTCACTATCACAGTCATTACCACTTGTTTTGTCTCCTAATTGTTCAATATTAGGGGCTTTACTGTCTGATGTGTGATTGATTGAATTCCTCATGTGTGCTATTGGCAACCCCAAGGAGGCATGCTTTCTTCCTCCTGTTTCTTAGCATCTGGTATTGTTGCTGTTGTTATGTGCTGTCTAGTCACCTGCGACCCATACTGACCTGATGTACAGAAAGTCCCTCTCCTGAGCCAGTTTCACTAATTCCAGCACATCAACTTCGTTTGCCCCAGTCACTATATTAATCCATCTTATCTGGAGTCTTCCTTTCTTATGCTGTTTCTCCACCCTTCTGAGCATGATATCCTTTTATCAAGAACCAGTCTCTCCTGGCCATGTGCCTAAAGTATGTGAGATGGAGCTTCAGAATCCTAGCCTCGAGGGAGAAATTTGATTTCACCCTCTCCAAGACAGACTTATTTGTTTTCTTGGTGGTTGTTGTTAGTTGTTATGTGCCATCGAGTCGTTTGTGATTCTAAACTTTTCTCTATCCTGTGCCAATCTTATTTTCTCTGACACACCTAACCACATTTCCTGTTACTGAATTGATCCATCTCATTGAGGGTCTTCCTCTCTTGCGCTGTCCCTCTGCCCCCTCAAACATGATGTCCTTCTCCAAGGACTAGTCCTTCCTTGTAACATGTCCAAAGTATGTCAGATGGATGAAGCTTCAGAACCGTTGTCTCCAAGGAGTAGCCCAGTTTTACCCTCTCCAGGACAAACCTGTTTGTTCTCTTAGCAGTCCATGATATATTCAAGTCTTTTCCAGCACCACAACTCAAAGACATCAATTCTCCTTCTATCATCCCTAGTCATTGTCGAGCTTTCTGATGCATAGTAAGCAATTGTGTGGACTATGGCCTGGATCAGGTGCACCTTAGTCTCTATACTGATGTCATTGCTCTTCAGTACTCTGGAGTGGTCTCTGACAGCTGACATTCCCAGTGCAATTAGTTTCTTGTTTTCCTGGATACTGGCACCAAGAGTTTTGATTATGGAGCCAGGCTCTCCTCCAGGACCACAATTTGAAGGCATTGATTCTTATTCTGTCATCAAATAATTGAATCTCAAGAAATATTTTCTGGATGAATGAATGATTTTAATTTAGAAGTGTTTATTTGGCAATATAAACAATAGAATCTCTACCATGCCCCTCTTCCTAGCTTCTGGTTGCCGTTGTGCCCTTATATGGTTTCTTTTCTATGTCCGTCTCTTTGTGTCTGTCCTCTTTTATTAGCACTCAGGTAAGATCAGGACAAAGTGCAGCCAGTGTGCTCCTTAGAGACAAGGATAGTGAAACTCTGTCTCACATACTTCACACGTGTTGTTAGGAGGGGCCAGTTCTTAGAAAAATACAAAATACTGGGAATAGTGGAGGTCAGAGAAAGATGGGAAGCCTCTACCAAGTTGTATTGCCACTGACATTGGTTTATTTTATTTTATTTTATTTTTAATTTTTTAAATATTTTTTTATTGGGAAAAACATATTGGGGGTACAAGGAGGTGAGGGTTGGGGGCAGAAGGATG
>NW_006399823.1:11287448-11288752 GCF_000299155.1 Elephantulus edwardii | reverse complement strand
TGTGTGTGTGTGTACCATCAAATTGGATCTGACTGGTACAGGAGACTGCCCCTCCTTCTCCAGCAGAGCATGAAGTAGAGTCCGGGGTTTTTTTTTCCCCTCAGGTGCCTGTCGGGGCCTGGGTTTCAGCTGTCCACACCACAGCAGTGGGCAACGAGCTTAAAGCCCCTGATGGCTCTGGGCGCTGACTCTCACCAGTGGCTATGGATGAAGTCACAGGCGATTTTCAGCCAGCGCCGGTGCCACTGACATTGTTATAATGGGCTTGCACATATCAGAAATGGTGGGGATGGTATTGGATAGGGCAAGGTTCAGATTTGTTCTTCATAGGGTCACTCTGAGGCATCACTCTTCTCAACCTATCAACTATATGACCTCCAGAAATCCCTCAGCGGCACAAGTAAGTAAGCAAGCATTCAGCTGCCAACTTATTGATTGGCAGTTTGGATCCACCTAGAGTTACCTTAGGAACTCTGGAAGCCTGGTGGTAAGAAGCTGCACTGCAATCCCTAAGGCATGTCATTCAAATCCACCATCTACTCAATAGGAGAAGGATAGGCAAGATTTACCTTTGCAGAACGACAAAGGTAAATTGATTGATGCCCAAAGGTCACAGCCACTGAAAACCCTCAGGAACACAGCTTACTCCGAAACCAGGAGTTATGCTTCGTTTTATGCAGTTCTCCACTCCAGTATGAGCTCACTTTAAGTGAAGGCATCTTCAGACACCATTTCTTCTTTTAAAAAGATGATATTCACAAACACAGGGGTCAGAACTTCAAGATATCTTTTTAGAGGATAATTGATGCTATAATCCATGAGGAGATATGCTGCTAACCCAAAAACCATGCCTTTTTTGAAAGTTCAGATCTTCCAGTGACTCTGGAAGAGAAAGACAGGAAATTTCCCTCAAGATTTAAAACTGAGTCAGTTCCAAGTCAGTAACAATGTTGTCTGGTCTTTGTGTTTTGTTTCATTTTCTTATTTGGAGTGGGTTTTGTTTCTCGTTTTCTGAGTTGCCTCTAACACTCTTTTTGCCATTTAATGTTAGGTTTTAGGCCTCATTGCAGAGATTGTCAAGATTAGTTTTTTTCAACAACATAAAAAACAAAAGTCCAACACTTGAGAACCAGACTGATCCTAAATACTTAATGAACTGTAGAGATTTAGGAATTAAGTACCTGGGAGTTGGAGCTCTGGTATCCAGGATAGAATTAAAGATCTGGACTCTTCATTTCCTTACCAAGACTCTATTACATGACAAATTTAAGTTTGCACAGTTAAGAAAAGTCTCCATTTTGGCC
>NW_006399823.1:11280754-11287318 GCF_000299155.1 Elephantulus edwardii | reverse complement strand
GGAAATAGCTAAAAAGTATCATTGCAGTTTTGGTTGTGTCTTAAAAGTATACTAATTAAAACCAGGCCATATCTTGAAGTCTCCGGAGTAGTAGGGATTATTAATAACAACGTGTGAATTAAAAGAACAGGATCCCATTTGTTTTAATTCTGCAAGAGAAACAGCCAAGAAGGCCAATCTTCCTGTAAACTGTAGGGAATACGAGAAAGACATATATCTGGAGGAAATGCCTCAGCTTCAAAATTAATTAGTTTTGTTATTTATAACAGGAAGAATATGACGTTCTTAGCACATTTGGCAATTCAGTTCTGAGATTCCTTGCTTCCACTCATTTCTAAATGGAAAACCTTCACTCTGCAACTCTCACTTGGGGCTCCTGCCCCTAAACTTGACATTGGTATATGAATTGATATTTGTTTTCTGCCCAAGAGTTGGTTGTAGGGACATGAGTACCTGTGAAATGTATCTTTCTTTGGTCCCTAAATTATTTTGGTTGGGCTCCTTTTTAAGTAGCAAACGTGGACAATTATAAAGCAAATTTAGAACTGGAAATTGTCCCTTCCTCAGTTCCCTGATCAAGTTTAGTTCTAGCAAAATGTGGAAATATCCTGAAGTAATTGTTAAGCTTAAAGTACCATAAACTCTTCAGTGTTTTACCTTTGAAATGAATTTTTTAAAAAAGATTCTCAGCAGGAGCATTTTTCTGCAAACTCCTTTTAATGTTGTTGTTGTTAGGTGTCATCAAATTGAGTATGACTCATAGTGACCTTACGAATGACAGATCTGAACCTTATTCTGTGCTATCCTCATCATCTCTGACATACTTGAGCCTGTTGCTGAAGTCAGTGTCAGCCCATCTGGTTGAGGGTCTTTCTCATTCATGGACCATCTACCTTTCCAAGTATGATATTCCTTCCCAAGGAATAGACTCTACTAGCCATATGCCTAAAACGTGACAAAATTTTTCCTACTTTGCCTCTAGGAGCACTATAGCTACACTTTCCCCAATATATAAAGATTTGTCTCTTTGGTAATCCAAATTTAATGTTAGGTACACCTCAGCTCTCAGTAGTTGTTATGCTCTTTTGCTATATTCTTTAAAATTCCCAGTTTTAAACTCTCTCAAGGAAAACAACTAGAATTCTTTTTTTTTTTTAAATTATGGATTGTAATTATCATAATATGTTCTATTATGGAATAGTATATGTTAAAGTATGTTATATAAAGATTATTATATGTTATTTGCTTTGAAAGAAAGTGGTTTGCAGTCTTGGAAACACAATGGAGGGTTAGCTGTGAGTCAGTACTGACTTGAGGGCAGAAAGAGAAATAGAATGTTATTATTATCTTGGGTAACATTCATCCATTGGTTATGAAATAGGAAAATAAATAATTACTAGATGACAGAAGAAAAATCAATGCTGTTGAGTTGTGGTTTTGGAGAAGAGTGCTAAATATCCCTTGGACTGCCAAAGTAACAATAACAAACATGTATGTTTTGGAGGAAGTGAAACCTAATTGCTCCTTGGAGGCAAGTATGGTGAAGCTTCCTCTCACATACTTGGGACATGTTGCTATTTCTTGGAAAGGAACATCATACTTGGAAATGTGGAGGATCAGATAAAGAAAAGAAGAGTCCATAAGATGAATTGACACAGTGACTGCAGCAGTGGGTTCAAGTGTGTCAGCGATTGGAAGGGTGGCTCAAGATAGGACAGGGTTCAGATTTATTTTTCATTGGATCCATATGAATTGTACTCATTAACTCAAAGGAACTTAACAAGAGGTATAATCCTCTGGTGGTTTAGTAGTAAGGAGTTACACTGTCAATCCAAAGGCACTTAGTTTGAATCCATGAGCTTCTCTGTGGGAGAATGACATGCAATCTCCTGTATAATTTACTATCTATGAAAACCTGTGAAAGATCAGCTATGAGTTGGTTTTGACTCGACGGTACATAACAACAACATGCAACACAGACAATACTGGGCCTGTGATATGTTTAAATATTTCTAAAAATCCTATTTAAAATAGAATGGTTCACAATAGCAAAGAGTTGGAAACAACCTAAGTTCCCATCAACAAATGAATGGATAGAGAAGCTGTGGTATATTCACACAATGGAATACTACACTGCATTGAAAAACAAGGAACTCATGCAATATTATCCAAAATGGGTGACCCTGGAGGACTTTATGCTGAGTGAAGTATCTCAGTCACAAAAGGACAAATACTGCATGGTGCCACTGTTGTAAAATGGGACTGACATCTGGGTTGGGTGGGAAACTAAGAAAGATGGGATAAATGATGTATACTGCATTGAAACAGATGAGGGAGAGAACTGTTTGAAAGGGATTATATGATTAGGTATTATTGTCATGACAGAAGTCCAGAACGAAGGCTGCATAGTGGAGTGGACTTGAGGGGAGGAATTGATATAACAATGAAAAAATTTTTCTTTTACTTTTCAAAGACAAGTGCGAACTGGGGGGAGGGGTAGGCAGGGAGAAAGTACAACAAAGAATGAATGAAATCCAAAGTTTCTGTAAAATTTCATTAAAATTAATAATAATAATAAATTTTAAAAATAGAATGGTGTTTCTCCCTCCAGCCCCAACCCCCACTCCTGCCTATGAAGGGTGGGAGGAACTTGAGGGAGAGAGAGAGAAAAAGAGAGAGAGAGGAATTGTTAAATGTTGTTAACCCAACATTGGTTTGTGTCTTATTACTTGAGTTCAGTGATTTCTTTCTCATGTTCTCCTCTTCTGGAACATTCTTGTGCTGGGCTAAATTTTCATTATTATTCAGAAGGAAAGTTCTTTTTTAATTGATAAAAGCCTAACTGGCCCTCAACAAAATGAGTTTTGCTAATTAAAAGCCTCTGATTCTTAGTCACTGTTAACACCTGTCAAATACCAAACTCAAGTTTCTGTGTTAGCCCAGGTGGCGGCTTATCAGTTCAGGGTAGAAATGTTTTATGAAGCCTAAACAAGAAGGCAAAAATTAATTATTACTTATTTGGTTCGAATTAATAATTACTCCAGGTTCTATCGGCTTTGAATTAGAATTCTTTTTAAAAATTAAATGGTACGGGAAAGAGTTTGGGCAATGATTTTGTAGGATGGATGTTTATTTTCAACACCCATCATTTGGACCTATACTTAATACTGTGGTTATTAATTGCTTACAGCTGCAGCTTTTATCTTTCCCAGTAGGTAATAGTCATCTGATAATGCATAGGAGAGAGATGCTTGGGACTTGATCCTATTTTCTAAACTCTTCCTCCAACACTTTTATGAATGTTTTCTTTAGTTGGTTCTGCTTTTATTAGTCTACTTCTTTGTACCTCTACTCACTCTACAAAAGGATTTACTTAAAGATTATTTCAGTATTCAATAAAATGAAATTTTTTATGTTTAAACAAAAATTCTGGTGGTACAATAGCTAAGCATATGTTTTCTAACTGACAGGTTGAGAGTTCAAACTCAGGGGCTCTGTAGAAAACCTGACAGTCAATTTCCATACAGACTTCTGATTAGGTTTCAGACATAAGGTTTCTATAAGGCTGTTCTGCTCTGTCACATAGCGTTGTTGTGACTTAGAATCGATTCAACAACCTCTAACAACACTGAGCCTAACAATCTTGATGATCTGAATTCTGTTCTATCCTGTGCTGTCTTCATTGTCTTGGACATATTCGAGCTCTTTGCTCCAGGCACTGTGCCGATGCATCTCCTTGAGGGTCTTTGAATAATAATTACAACTTTGACCATAGAATTTTGCTAGCAGTTTCCTAAAGTCAATGAATCTCGGCTTTTAGCTTGTAGGTCTGGTGACAAAGTCATTAGAGAGTTACACTGTTAACCTCCAAGGCTGCATCTGTGACTGTTGGAATCCAGCAGTAACTTGGAGGAGAATGATAGGCAATCTCTTCCAGTGCGATTCATAACTTCTGAAAACCCGTGGAGACTCATATTTTAATTAGATTCCATGGCAATGGTTTTGGGTGTTTGTGTTTTGTCATTTGTTTGTTTGCTATTTATTTTTTGAGAGTTTTGTGGTTGGTTTTTTTGTTGGATTTTTTTTTTTTTTATTTTGGTTTGGGGCTTTGTTGTGGGGTCTATGAAAAATGTTTTGGTTGTCCTTAGTAAATAAAAGGCTATATTTAAAAATAATAATAAATTTCTGTTGAAGCACAGCACAAAGCTTTTAGAGTCATTCTGGTGTTACCTCTTATTACCCCTTATTACCGTGTCACCTGGTACACTCTAGAGAGTCCACTGCTTGAAACCCAAGAGATTTTGAAATGTCCTGGTTTGGGGGCTACAATGTTCTCTAAGAAATATCTAGTCGAACCTCTTCAAAGCCCCTGTTAACAGCTTTGGCTGGGGCTGGGTCAACCTTGACTCCTTGTTTCCCTTTGGTAAACTGCAGATCCTCGCTGCTATTTTAGGTGCACACTCACATTGATCCATTGAACATGGTGCGCGTGAGTGTTCCAGTTTTATCTGAAGGGGATAAATAACCGTACTTTTTGCTTTTTGCACAAAGTTCCCAGTTGCTTCATAGAGAATATTGGTTGTCAACTGTGCTTTTTAACAGAATTATAGAATTGAAAGAACACCAAGGAAAAGAATGAATAAAAGTAAAAGGAAAAAAAATTCTCCAAAACACAAACCCCAAACAAGATAACAAACAAACAAAACCACCTTTTATTTTCTCTTCTCCACATGAAATTTTAAAGTTAAAAATATTTAAGAGTATAAAGGTTGAATTGAATGAAGTTTTATAATAAATTAATGTGAATTATCTTCACTTATGGTGTAAAGCAAGACAATGCCATTATTATTATATGCCATTAACTTGTCTGTGACCCATAGTGATACTATGTACAGCAGCTCTGAACCCTTCCTTGCCGTGAGCCAGTCTCACTAATTCTGACACACCAACCCCCATTTCCCCACTGTATCAATCCATCTCATCTGGGGTCATCTTCTCCTGCACTGTCCCTCCGTCCTTCTAAGCATGATGTCCTCCTACCCAAGGAACACTCTCTCCTGGCCATGTGCCTAAAGTATGTGATATGGAACTTCAAAATCCTAGCTTCCAAGGAGAAAATTGGTTTCACCCTCTCCAAGACAGACCCATTTGTTTTCTTGGCAGTTCATGGAATGTTCAAGACTCTTCTCTAGCATTTAAAAAGAATCTAATCATCATGACATTTGACATCAAATTTTATTCCTACAAAGACAAACTCATCTGTCTTATGCTTTTTAATGCATTTCACAAGGGTAAAGTTATTTATAGAAAGGGTAAAAGATTATTAGTTCTGTTTTCAGGATTATGTGATATTTTACGTACACAGCTTCAAACCTCCTGGGGAATGATTCGTGGGGCTTGATGGTTGGTACCTTTCCTGGTTCTATCCTTCTCTCATCAGGGATGCATATGCTCATGTACCAAAGGAAAGAGTATCCAAGTCCACTGCTACTCTTAATCTGCTCCTGGAAGCAATAAAAGAACTGAGTTAGTTACAATTGGGAATTGGTGGGTGCAGAAAATGACTGAAGTACTTGGCTGCTAACTGAAAGGCTGCACTCAGGTGCTTTGGGCCTATTAATTCATGTTCAAAAACTCCAATCATTGAAAATCCTATTATAAAACACTTTAATGCTAACTGTAACATGGATGGGGTCACCATGAGTCAAATTGACTTGATATTAACCAGTTTAACTGATCCATAACAAAATCAAACTCACTGCCATTGTGTTAATTCTAGGTCGTAATGACCCTGTCTCAGGCTTCTAAGACTGTGAATCCTAAAGGAACGTGGCTGCCTTTCTCCTGGGGAGCAACTGATGGATTCCAATTTTGAGAGATGTGGTGGCCATTGGTTAGCAATGAAAGGAAACACTATACTATACAACAACAAAACAAGAACATCGCCCTTGATTTAGAAAAGTTTATATATTATTGTTACTGTTGATTGCCGTCAAGTTGAGCATGACTCATAGCAACCTTATGAACAAAAGGCCTGAACCATTTCTATAAGTATCTTCACTTATCAAAGTTCATAAAGTTTCCAGAGGCATGTTGTTTAGGAAGTGGATGCTACTCCTGCTTCCAAACCTGCATTAAAATGGAAGCTCAACCAAACACTATCCACCGGGGGTAATTGGTATGGCATTTGACACCACAATGGAACAATGTTCAGCATCACAGCAACTCCAGGTTACCTTAGTACAGCATATTGACAGAAGAGTGCTGTACCACTAAGAAGAATGTTCATACAAAATATAATAACAACCAACTTTCTTTTTTTTTAGGTGAGAAAAATTTATATTTAGAATTAGCCCGCTGGACTCCGTTTAGATGATCCCAATTTTGTTGGCAATATCCAAAGCATCATAATCAGGAGCAAGTAGAACATAGGCCTTCTTCTCTCCATCAGGCCTAATCAAAGTGTTGACCTTGGCCACATCAATGTCATAGAGCTTCTTTACAGCTTGTTTAATTTGGTGCTAATTGGCCTTGACATCCACAATGAACACAAGTGTGTTGTTA
>NW_006399823.1:11268126-11280562 GCF_000299155.1 Elephantulus edwardii | reverse complement strand
GCCCTTCAGGACTGCCTTCTTGGCCTTTAATGCCTTTGCTTTGGCTTCAGTTTTGGGAGGGGCAGGGGCTTCCTTCTTGGCTTTCAGCGCCATCTTCGTAGAAAGGCAATAACAACCAACTTTTAAATACAAAGGCCCTACCCAAAATCTTGTTGACTCTAAACAAGAGGTTAAATAAAAACAAAAATTATAGTTTTTGTTGTTATGTGTCATTGAGTCACTGCAAAATATAGTGATTCTATGTACAGTAGCTTGGAACCTTTCCCTGTCCTGAGCCAGTCTCACTAATTCTGACAAACCAACACCTATTGCCCCAGATACTATCAATCTATCCCATCTGGGATCTTCCTCTCCTGCACTGTCTCTCCATCCTTCTGAGCATGGTGTCCTTCTCCAAGGATGAGTCTCTCCTGGCCACATGCCCAAAGTATGTGAGATGAAGCTTAAGATACTTAGCCTCCAAGGAGAGACTTGGTTTCACCTTCTCCAAGACAGAATGATTTGTTTTCATGACATTCCATGGTATGTCCAAGAATCTTCTTTAGCATCACAACTTGAAGACATCTAATCTTCTTCTGTCATCCGTAGTCATTGTCCAGATTTCTGAAGCATAACAAGTAATTGCAAAGGCGATGGCCTGGATTAGGCATGTCTTTCTCTCTAGACTGACATGATTGCTTTTGAGTACTCTGGAGAGGTCCTTGACAGCTGATTTTCTAAGTGCACTTTGCCTTTTAATTTCCTGACTGCTGGTGCCAAGAGTATTGATTGTGGAGCTGAGCAAGCTGTAATTGATAACAACCTCAGTGTCTTCTCCAACTATCATGGTGCTGCCAATTGACTGAGTGGTGAGAATCTTTGTCTTCTTGATATTAAGCTTCAATCCATATTGAAGACTACAGTCCTTGATGTTCTGCAGCAAGCACTTCAGGTCTTCTTCAGTTTCAGCAAGAAAGGTTGTTGATGAGTCTTCCTCCAATCTTGATACCACACTCCTCATGAAGCTCTGCTTCCCAAATTATCTCTTCTGCATACTGATTGAAAAGGTATGGGGACAGGAGATACCCTTAATGCCCTCTTTTCCTGAATTTGAATTATGCAGTGTTTGCTTACTCTATTCTGAGTGCTGATTCTTGGTCTAAGAATAGGTTTTACATAAGCACAATCAAGTGTTCTGGGATTCCCATTTTCCTCAAGGTTAGCCACAATTTGTTGTGATCTGCACAGTTAAATGCTTTTGCATAGTCATTGAAACACAGATAGACATTCTTCTGGTACTCTCTACTTTCTGACAAGATCCATCTTATGTTGGCAATAATGTCTCTAGTGCCACAACGTCTTCTAAACGCAACTTGTATTTCTGGTAGTTCTCTGTTAATATACTGTTCCAGTTGTTTCTAGATGATCTTCAGCAAGATTTTGCTAGTGTGTGATATTAGTGATACTGTTTGATAGTTTATACACTCTTTTGGGTCACCTTTTTTTGGAATGAGAGTAAATATGGATCTCTTCCAGTCAGTTGGCCAAGTAATTATCCTCCAGATTTTTTGGCATAACTTGGTGAGCACATGCAGGGTAGCATCTGTTTGCTGAAATAAATTAATTGGTATTCCACCAATTCCTGAGGCTTTATTTTTTGCCAACTCCTTCAGAGCAGCCTGAACTTCTCCTTCATGACCATTACCTCTTGAAAATATATTGTTTCTTGAAATTCTTCTGTGTCAGCCAGTTCTTTTTGTTAGAATAACTCGGTGTACTCCTTCCATATTCTTTTAATGATTCCGGAATCATTTAGTATTCTGCCCATAGCATCCTTAAGCATTGCAACTCATGGATTGAATTTGTTCTTTAGTTCCTTTAGCTTAAGAAATGCCCAGTGAATTCAGCCCTTTTGCTTTTCCAACTCCAGTTTCTTACATTTCATTATAATATTTTGCCTTGTCTTACTGAGCTGCTGTTTGAAATCTTCTTTTTAGCTCCTTAACTTCTGGATTTCTTCCCTTTTCTTTGGCTACTCAGAACTCTAGTGCAATAGTAAGGCTCTCTTCTGACATCCATTTTGGTCTTTTCCTTCCTTCTTTGTAATGACTTTTTGTATTCTTCGTAAACGATATTCTTGATACCTTCTCACAGCTTAATCTGGTCTTTGTTCATTAGGGTTCAGGGCCTCAAACCTATTCCTGAATTGGTTTTTAAATTCATGGAGGATAGACTCTAGGTCAAATTTTGATTCCTGTGGATATGATTTACCTTCTTTTAGCATTAATTTGAACTTGCATATGAGCAGTTGGTGGTCTGTTCCACTATCAGCATCTGGCCTAGTTTCCACAGCTGATATTGAACTTCTCCAAGGATTCCTTCCACAGATGTAATTGATATGATTCCTGTGCGTCCCATCAGGTGAAATCCATGTGTGTAGCTGTGTTTATGTTCCTTATAAAAGGTAGTTTCTATGAATAAATCATTGTACAGAATTCTATCCCCAGCCTCATTTCTGTCACCAAGTCTATATCTTCTGACTTAGTATTATATATTTCCTTCTTCTTGGTACCCAACTTTTACATTCCAGTCACCTATTATTATTAAGACATCTTGGTTACATGTTAGATCAAATTCTGACTGCAACAGTTGATAGAAATAATCTCTATTTCCTCCTCTATGGCTCTGGTTGTATGTAGGTGCATAAATTTGAATGATAATGGTATTAACAGATAACCCTTATATGTATGTAGATATTATCCTGTTTATAAATCATGTATTTTATACCAACAATGAAAGGTTTTCTAGAGAAAGTTGGAAAATAGTCACTAAATACCGGTCATTTTTGATGGGACAGTATTAGCCCTGGGAGTTGGCAGTATTGCCAAAGTATTATTCAATGAGGGTAAGTTCCAGAAAATGTTCACATTTTCCAATACTTGGTACCAGGCTCTTGTGTAATTTCCCCTGTGGCCCCTCACTGTGCACTGTTATCATTCTGGACAAAGCAGAATTCACATTCCAGGCTTTATTAATTTTGAAATATACTTGCTTTGTATTTGCTTATGATTTTAAATGATACTCAGTTGTGTTTTTTTAATGAAATATTATTAAGTTTGGATGTGGAGAGGATGTTATATGTGATCAAATTAACTTATAATGTTCTAGACCAAGATATACATCAAGGGAGAAATCCATGTGATTTGTGAACTTTCACTCATATAAGCAAATAAAAGGAAAAATACTGGAAAAAGAATATTGTCCTCATTAAACGAGAATGTGTTCAGAGATTTGAAATATTTTACTGTGAAGAATTAATATTGCAAGGAATGAAAGATTTTCATCTGTTTAACAAAAACATCCATTTGGTTTCAGGTGCTGTGTTATAAAGAGTTAGAGACGTTTTCAACTCAGACTTTCTGTGGGAATGAGCTCACAAACAAAATCTAGTGTGGTAAGTGTGTGTTCCATAATGAGAAAACACTTGGGCTATTTGAATAACTGTTTGGCTGCATGAAGGGCCATTGATGGCACAAATGACTTCCAGCTGGCACAGTCTAAGATGCTGTGCTGCTACTCAAAGCCATGCCTCTCTGTACATACCAGCCATTATGTAAGAGAAAGATGGATTTTCTTCTTTATGATTTACAGCCTCTGAAATCCTCTCTGTGATCAGCTGAGTCAGTTCCAACTCAGTTGTAATGAATTTGTAATGTTGATACTACTTCAAGTATGGATGGTTCAAATCTACATAATAACACCTAAAAAGAAAAGCCTGGTGAATTGTTTCCAGAAGTTTACAGCCAAGAAAATCTCTGGGTTCAGTCCTACTTTATAACATGTGGTCAAGATGAATCAGGAACAACTGGTCAAAAATAAGCTTTCTTTCTTATGTGCTTGTTTTGCTTAGTTTATTTCAATATATGCTGAGTACTCAACTATTACCCTTTGCATTTATTTGCTCCTAACAACAGCCTTGATATCTTTATTATGATTATTTTCACATTATCAATTCTGGTGCTGAGTGACCTGAAAACTCTGACAGAGCCACACAAGGCGTCTCAAGTCCATGTAACGTACCCTGTATGCACTATGAGTTTATCCTGCAGGATAGAGTAATACTTTCTGGAACTCTTGAACTGTACATATGTTTTTAGCCTCCTGAGTTGTTGTAGGTTTATGCCCACTTAGAGAAAGTTTGGAAGAAAGGCCTGGCAATCTCTTTCTGAACAAACCAGCCACATGGCTCACAAGTCTATCTACTCAGATACACATGGGGCTGTTATGAGTTAGGATAAACTCCACACCAACTTTCTCCCCGAATTACTTTCAGTGGAGGGAGTGCACACAAGGATAGAAAAAAGAGTGGTAAGGCATTGATTATAACGATCATAAAATAGAAACAGGGAGACTTTCCTTCAGGTAATTTTCAGTCTTTATATTTTATATACATAGAGAGAGAAGGGGAAATTCATCCTGCTCCTTCCTTGACAATACAGTCCTTGAGTATGAAGACATCCTTTATAATCCTGATTTAGCAACAGCCTCAAGCTGTTTTTAACTTGGGAACACTGCTTGACTGGCTCAAACTGACAGTGATGAACATATTTCAGTTGACATGGTAGCCGAAATTTGGGTTTATTTATCTCATTAATATTTTCCTGTAGGCAAAAAATATTTTTTTCAAGTGCCCTTTCTATTTATAAAACAGAAGCTCCTCTTTTTCGAATCAGATGACCCTCGGTGGCAGACACCTCAGAAGCAGAAGGCAGGTGGGTAAGGTGCTCCTTTATCACTGCTCAGAGCATGCAGTCATTTTGTAAGAGAATGTGGCTATGATTTGGGGAGTGTTCTCTGTGTGCCATTTTGGTGTTTAAATGTAGGGTTTTTTTGAACAGAGGTTGCCCTGTATTCCTAAAGCAGAATTCCTGCCAGGCACACCGCAGTCCTGCACTTGGCTTCTGAGAGAGGGAACATGATTGAGCTGTCCCACTGAGGCTCTTTCTCCCTAATGAGGCTTCTTAAGGTGTGAGATAAAATGTGAGGCATTGCTGGTTCAGTGGTAGAATTCTCACCTTCCGTGTGAGAATCCCAAGTTTGATCCTTGCTCATTGTATCTCATATGCAGCCAACACTCATCTATCTGTCAGTCAAGGATTGTGTATTGCTATGGTGCTGAACAGGCTTTAGTGGATCTTCCCAAGATAGATGAGAAAGAAAGATCCGGTGAGAACCGTCTGAAACACAGCCAGATAAAACCCTGTGGATCACGACAGCCTGGTATCCAGCCAAACTTGGGGATAGTACATGCCTAGAAACTGTTTAGTTCTTTTGTGAAAGGGGTTACCATGAGTCAAAGGCCAGCTTGATGTCTTAATAACAATGGCAAACTCTGAAGCAGAGGTTTATATTTCTGGCACTGTAGATGTTGGATCCTTTAAACTATTAATATTATTGTTAGGTCCCATTATGTAAGTGTCAATTCATAGAGACCTCAAGTACCTCAGAATGAAAACCATATCTGATCCTGAGCTATTCTTACAATTTCTGCTTTGTATAATCTCTCATGGATTTGAATGTACAGCCTTCGCATTAACAACACAATTTCCTTCTGACTATAACTCCCATCTTTCTCCCATGGTACAGCTCAAATAGCCTGCCTTTCTGTTGGCAGCTCCTCTTCTTAACTACTCTGTATGTACTACGACTACTATGGCTACCACAGTCCCATATTCTATCTATCTATCTATCTATCTATCTATCTATCTATCTATCTATCCATCTATCTATCTATCATATAACAAAAGTGCCCCTAACAGTCAAAGATGGTGAAATTTTGCCTCACAGACTTAGGTTAGGTGGTCAGAATTGGTAAGTCCTTGGAAAAAGGCTTCATAAATTGTGGCAAACTTTGGGAAGAATAGGAATCCCACAACACCTGATTCTGCTCATGTGAAACCTATGCTTGGACCAGGAGACAGTTCTCAGAACAGAGCAAGGTTCAAAATTAGGAAAGGAGTGAATCAGGGATGCATCCTATCTCCACACTTCTTCAATCTATATGTGGAATAGATCATTCAGGAGGCTGGCCTTTATGAGGAAAAATACTGTATCAGAATTGCAGGAAGATTAATTGACAACTTGCATTTTGTGGATGACACAAACTTGCTAGCTGAAACTGAGGAGGACCTGAAAGATCTGCTGCAGAGGGGTGAAAATGGGCAGGGATTAAGGGATGGGAAAAAAACACCAAAAATTCTCACCACCGGGCCTGTTGGACACAATATAATAGATGGAGAAGAAATTGAGATTGTGGACAATTTCAGCTTGCTCAAGTCCACAATTAACACTTTGGAACAAGCAGCCAAGAATTCAAAAGATGAATTGGATTAGTAAAGTCTGATTTCAGGGACCTCTACAGAGCCCTAAAATGCAAAGATGTCATTCTAGAGACTAAAATACGCCTGATCCAGGCCATAGTCTTTGCACTTACTTGTTATGCATCAGAGAGCTGGACAATGTATAAGCATGACAGAATAAGAATAGATGCCTTTGAGTTGTGGTACTGGAAAAAGAGTGTTGAATATACTATAGGTTGCTAAGAGACCTGTCCTCGAGAGTGTGAAACCAAGTTTCTCTCTTGAGTCAAGGATTTTGAAGCTTTGTCTCACATACTTTGAGTAGTCCTTGGAGAAGGGTAACATACTTGGAAAAGTGGAAGAACAATGCAGGAGAAGAGGACCTTGTATGAGACGGATTGACACCGTGAATGGACAATAGGGGCAGGTGTGTCAGAGACAGTGAGATTGGCCCAGGATAAGACAGGGTTCAGACCTATTGTTCATAGGGTCACTACGAGTCACAGGTGACTCTACAGCACATACTAACAACAATTACTAGGAAAGGTAGAAGGTCAGTAAAAGAAAGGAAGACCCTCAATATGATGGATGTAGATCGTGCCTATGACAATGGGCTTGACTATGGCAGAGACTATTCATAGGGTTGCTGTGAGTCATAGTCAACTGGAAGGCACCTGAAAATGTATGTGTTTGCAGTATTTTCACCTTAAAGTAGAATTGTTATCCAGCCACAAGTGTAAGCTTGTGCATCTTGGTTTGAGCATGTCTTAGTGTGAGGCAGAAGTTGAGGGATATCAGAAGACCCAGTAAAAAAGAAGAAAAAAAATAATATTGCAAAGAAAATCCTGTAAATATAAAATTGTTTCATGAATCCCTGTAAAAAGTTTGTGTCCATTTGTTGTTGTTGTTGATTGCCGTCTAGTCAAGGTCAACTCATAGTGACTTCATGAGCAAAAGACCTAATGCCTTTCCATAGCTATTGTTGTTTCTCCAAGTTCATTGACTTTTCCAGAGGCATGTGGTTTAGGAAGTGGATGCCACTTCTGCTTCCCAACCTGTTTTACAACTGGGAGCTCCACCAAATACTGTCCACAATGGAAAACCATTATGGTATTTGATATTCCCATGGCACAAGGTTCAGGATCATAACAAACCCAGGTTAACTCATACAGTACATTGACAAAGAGAGATGTGCAAAGTGGAAGAATGTTCCTCCAGATATAACAACACTAGCCCTCCATGAGGTGGATTGATTCAGGGACTGGAATAATTGGGATGGGAGTGTCAGAGACAGTGCGATTGGCACAGGACAGAGCGGAGTTTAGGGCTGTTGTACATAGGGTCGCAATGAGTCACAAGCCACTCGACGGCACATAACAACAACAACAACACCAGTCTCATTTAGCAGTGGTTAAATGTTGTCGAGTCTAATATGACTCAGAGTAAGCTTTGCACAAAAGACTTGAGCTCTGTTCTATAATTAACATCATTTCTGTACATTTATAAGAGAGTTTGTAGAGTTTCCAGAGGCATCCAGTTTAGGAAGTTGTTTGCCACTCCTGCTTCTCAACATGAATCAGTCTGGAAGTTCTTCCAACTATTATACATAATGGGTAACCATTATGGTATTTGACATAACTATGGAATAGTGTTCAACATCACAGCAACTCCAAATTTTTCAATACAGCAAATTGACAAGTGATTGCTGCATCTTTAAAAGAATATTCTTCTAAAATTAATTCAGGATTTTAAAGTCACACCCTTGAACAGGCCTCCACTCTTACCCTTAGTCTAAGGGTCAAGGTCACCCACTTTGAGGGGGGAAAAGAACAGTAACACACAATAAAAAGGTGTCACCTAACTGCCACCAGGACGAGACAACCATTGAGAATTGCAACTCACAGCCACTCTGTCTGTTAATAATAGATATGAACCTTGGCCTGTCTTAACCATCCTCACAATCTGTGCTGTGCTCAAGCCTATTGGTACAGGCATTTATCAACCCACTTCATTGATTGTCTTCCCCTTTTTCACTGTCCCTTGACCTTTCTTAGCATGATGTCTTTTTCCATAGACTGTCCCCTCCAGCCCAGATAGTTCATGAGAAAAATATCAACTTTATCTCAGTTACTTCAACGAATACATTATCCATTGTTATTTCTGTGTTAAAAGAGTAGAGTTGCTCCATAGAATTAGCTTGATTGTAATCTTTCTAGTAGCACAGTGGTTAATTTACTCAGACCAGTCCTTGGAGAAGGACATTGTACTTGGAAAGGTGGAGGGACAGCACAGGAGAGGAAGACCCCAGGTGAGATGGATAGCAGTAGGTGTGTCCAAGTCGGTGAGACTGGCTCAGGATAGGACAGAGTTCAGAGCTATTGTACATGTTGTTGTTATTGTCTTTGAGTCAAGCATGACTCATAGCAACTCTATAAACAAAAGACCTGAAGCCCCTCTACAACTATCAACATTTATCAAAACTAAGAGATTCCAGAGGCCTGTTATTTAGGAAGTAGATGCCACTCCTGCTTTCAAACCTGTCATAGTATGTTATGTGCCATTTAGTCACCTGCAATGTATAGTGACCCTATGTACAGCAGCTCAGAACCCTTCCCTGTTCACTAATTCTGACACATCAATCCCCATTGCACCAGTTACTGTATCAATCCATCTCACCCGGGGTCTCCCTTTCCTGTGCTGTCTGTTCATCCTTCTGAGCATGATGTCATTCTCCAAGGATCGATCTCTCCTGGTCATGTGTCCAAAGTGAGCCAGAGCTTCAAAATCTTAGCCAGTTTGTTTTTTTGGCAGTCCATGGTATGTTCAAAACTCTTCTCCAGCACCACAACTCAAAGGCATCTATTCTTCTGTCACCCTTAGTCGTTGTCTACCTCTCTGAAGCATAACAAGTAATTGAGAAGACCATGGCCTGGATTAGGCACATCTTTGTATCTAGACTCTTCAGCACTCTGGAGAAGTCATGACAGCAGATTTTTCCCAATGCAATTCATCTTTTGATTTTCTGACTGCTGGTGTTAAAAGTATTGATTGTGGATCAACATTGCTATAAATTACAAGTGACTTCACAGCACATAACAACGACAACATATCAAAAATTCTCCATTCACTCTATAGGAGAAAGATGTGGTACTCCACTTCCATAAAGGTTTACAACCTTGGAAACCTTATGGAGTACTGCTGCTGGTCCCATAGTGTCTAAATGAGTAGCATCCTGTCCAGCAGCAGGGAGTGACTCTTCCCTGATGTAAATTGCTGTATTTTTGTTCTTTGCCACCACTGTAACTCTTTTGATTAGCAAGACAATGCAAAATGTTTGTTTCACTTGTTGTTGTTGTTATGTGCCATTGACCTTGCGACTCATTGCGACCCTATGTACAACAGCCCTAAACTCTACTCTGTCCTGTGCCAATCGCGATAAGTATGAATCAATCTGACAGAGATAGGCTAGTAAATGTCAGACATTGTTAGTTGCTTTACATATGTTTTCCTATATAATTACATAGGGAGCTCTAGTGGCTTAGTGGGTAAGGAGGAGTGCTGTTAACACAAAGGCTGGCAGTTCAAATCCACCAGCTACTTTCCAGGAGGAAGATGGGCAGTCTCCTCCTGTGCTTTTTACAGTCTCTGAATACTCACTAGAGGGTCAGCTACGAGTCAGTTCCAACTTAACAACATATATAATAATAACAACAACATATAGTCATGTAACTCATTGAATTTGTAAAAGCAAAGGGTTTAAACCTATTCACTCTGATGCAGTGAACAAGCCCTCATGCAGAGCCCAGGGAAGAATGTGGTCATGTCTCCTTAGGTGCATTTGACAAAATCCCTGACTTTTTTCCTAAAGCTGTGTGACTGTAGATACTGTGAGCAGCAGGAATGCCATTCTGCAGTTCAAGGAGCCTTGCAGCCTGAAGTGAGAGCTGGAAGGGAATGGAAACTACCAGTATTTCTTTCTATTACTACTTTATATAGCAATAAATTTGCTAGCCAATTCATCTCACCCTAGAATCCCATCAAATTGCCTGTATTTTCATATTCACATAGAAGGAACATGCTTTAAAACATTGCAGTTTGATTTTTACAACACTCTTATATCTAAATGCACAGAACAAAGGTTGAAATTAAAATTTGAAATATTTTCACTAAAATGCATTCTCCATTGTAATATTCTGCGATCTTATTCGTTTTATAGAGTATTTCCTTCCAGGATCACACAGATCAGTTTAAGGGATAAAACTCATTTAACCCACGGTGAACAGTTATTTAAGGATCTTCATGTACACATGATAGATTGCTATACAGGAAGTGTATTCCACCTTTAAACAAAAAATAAAAATAGTAGGAAGAAGTGTAATTAAGTAGCATAATGATTGTTTCAACTCAGATGTCAGAAATAATCTGGACAGGGAACTTGGAGGGGTGCTCAAATGTACATGAGAAAAACAGTGTCTTCTTTGGAGGTAAAATACAAATAAGATAGGTTATTATCCACTTGCCTTTTTTATGTCAGTAGGTTCTAAGGGCCTAATAAGTATAAAAGTTTACTGCCAATTCAAAAGGCACATGATTCTAATCGACTGAGTGAGAAAAATATAAGAAGGTGGGATAGAATGGAGAAAAATAGAAGAGAAAAATCTCTCCCTGCGAGATTTTACAGCCTCTGAAAATCCACTGGAGGGTCATCTTAGTTGATTCTGATTCTATAGCAATGATGTATTTGTGTTTCTTTTTTTATACCAGGAAGCTCTAGCTGTGTAAGGACAACATAAGGAATTGTGCTGCCAACCCAAAGCCCCTGCCTCTCTGGCAGTTACTTTACTCTTAGTGACATAATGGGCAGTCTTGGTGAACTGTGAGTTGATTCTAACTTGGCAGCATTCAGAGAGAAAGAGATTTTAGATCTGGTCTTGCCTGGTAAAGATGGTAAAGATATTCATAGCTTAGTAAAGACACAAATTGAGTCATGCTTCTCATTGATTATTTTATTTGAGCATTTATATTCATGAAAGTTAATGCTGAAAAATAAACTCTCTTCTAAATGTACAGAAATGATGTTAATCATAGAACAGAGTTTATGTCTTGTACACAAAGCTTACTCTGAGTCATATTTGACTCAACGACACTTAACCACTGCTAAATGAAACTAGTGCTGTTATATCTGGAGGAACATTCTTCCACTTTGCACATCACTCTTTGTCAATGTGCTGTATGAGGTAACCTTGGTTTGCTGTGATGCTGAACCTATGTTCTATGGGGATATCAAATTCTGGAATGGTTTCCCATTCAATTTGGTGCAGCTTCCAGTTGTAAAACAGGTTGGGAAGCAGGAGTGGCATCCACTTCGTAAGCCACATGCCTCTGGAAACTCTATGAACTTGAAAAAGCAGTGATAGCTATGGAAAGACATTAGGTCTTTTGTTCATAGAGTCACTATGAGTCAACCTCGACTACATGGCAATCAACAACAACAATGCTGAAAAACATTTCAGGGTGAGAATAGTCTGTTATTGCTATAAAATCCATTGTCAAACTAGTGCTTTAAAACCAATCTCAAAGAATAAAATAAACTAACTAAGGTCACCTCAGATAACAGCAAAGAGGCATCTTTCAGGTACCCAGGAAAAACCGGCCAGAGAACGTGCTCCTGGGTGGAAGGGAAGATGGGAAGCTGCGCACTGAGGAAGGTCACCTTGGATAATAGCAAAGAGGCATCTTTCAGGTACCCAGGAAAAACCGGCAGGCCAGAAAGGAAAACATAATCTACACAGGAGTTCTACAGGACACTGCACCTTCCCTTGGAGACAGTACAACTAAACTTAAGAGACGCTGGTCAAAAGAAAAAAAATGTCAGCAGTTGACGTGTTTGGAATCACAGAAGTCAAGGAAGCTTAAGATACAAGCTGTCAGATCATGGGTTGGACAATGGAAGATATTTTCTGAAGGGACTTGGCAGATGTGAAGGGTTATCCTGGTAGAGGGTGGAGCTGGGAAGTAAGTGGGTCAAGGCACTGGGCTAGGGGTGGGGTCAACACTGTAACTAATGCTTAACTCCACAATAAGGGATTTATCTTTCA
>NW_006399823.1:11252043-11265326 GCF_000299155.1 Elephantulus edwardii | reverse complement strand
TCCTTGGAGGCAAGGATTCTGGGGCTTCGTCTGACATACTTTGGACATGTTGCCAGGAGGGACGGGTCCTTGGAGAGGGACATCATGCTTGGGAGGTTGGAGGGACAGCGCAGGAGGGGAAGACCCTCTATGAGATGGATTGATTCGGTGACTGGGGTAATCGGGATGGGTGTGTCACAGGCAGTGCGTGCGGTTGGCGCAGGATAGAGCAGGGTTTAGGGCTGTTGTGCTTAGGGTAGCTATGAGTTGAAAATGACTTGAAGGCACATAACAACAACAACAACCCATTCTCACCTCTGTGAAGTCACCTTCTCATTGACTTGAGGTGAGCTAACTGGAGAGATAGGAAAAATGTAGCTTTTTAAAATTTTTTATTTGAATTGCTATCTTTCAAATGATCCCAGAGAAGAAATTGAGAGAAATAATCAGACTAATTACTTAGTTCAATTGGCTTCTTAAAATAAAGATCTATAAATTTATTTTTAAAATGACATTAAAATGTTCGCTTTGTAATCTTTGTAGCTGTAGAGGATTACCAAGGATAAAATTTTAATGGCACTGTTTCATTAGCAGATCCATTTTCCTTATTTTTAATGGCCATTTTGTTAAAAAACCGTCTAGGATTTGCAGAAAAATTACAAAAGTAATTCAGATGTTTCTGTGTATTCTGTGTACAGTTTCTATTATTATAACATCTAATATAGGGTATATGATTGTGTGTATCACAACAAATTGTGGCTAACCTTGAGGAGAATGGGAATCTCAGAACACTTGATTGTGCTCATGTGAAGCCTGTACTTGGACGAGGAAGCAGTTGACAGAACAGAACAAGGAAAGACTGCTTGGTTCAAAATCAGAAAAAAAGCACATCAGGGATGCATCCTATTCTCATGCCTTTTCAATCTATATGCAGACCAAATTATTCTGGAAGCTGGAATTTATGAGAAGGAATGTAGCATCAGGATTGGAGGAAAAAGAAGACCTAAAGAATTTGTTGCAGAAGGCCAAGGACTGTAGTCTTCAATACAGATTGAAGCTCAATATCAGACAAAGACTTTCACCACAGGGCTAACTGGCAGCATCATGATAGAGAAAGGAGTAAGATTGTTAACAATTTCAGCTTGCTTGGCTCCATAATCAATACTCTTGACATGAGCAATCAAGAAATCTAAAGGCAGATAGCATTAGGAAAATCTGTTGTCAGGAACCTCTCTGGAGTGCTGAAAAGCAATGATATTAGTCTAGAGAATAAGGTGTCCCTGATCCAGATCAGGGTTTTTGCAATGACTTGCTATGCATCAGAGAGCTGTACAATGACAAAGGTGGATGAAAGAAAAATCTATGCTTTGTGTTGTGGTGTTGAAGAAGAGTATTTAACATCCGGAGGGCTCCTGGGAGAACAAATCAGTCTGTCTTAGAGAGGGTGAAACAAAGTTGCTCCTTGGAGGCAAAGATTCTGAAGGTCCATCTCAAATAAATTGTGCATGGGTCCAGGATGGGCCAGTCCTTGGAGAAGGACATCATCCTTGGAAGGGTGGAGGTATAGTGGAAGAGAGGAAGAACCCCAATGAGATAGATTGACATAGGAACTGGTTTGGAGTCAGTGAAATTAGTTCAGGGTAAGGTAGGATTTAGAGCTATTATATGTAGGTTTGATAGGAGTTGCAGGCCTCTCAATGGCATGACAACAGTATGATTTGTCTTTTTATTCTCTTAATAGAGACATTGGCAAAGCCCATTTTTTATTTTAATGTAGTCTGATTTATCAATTTTTCTTAATGGACAGCACTGATCATCTGCTTTCTCACATAATTGGAAAGATGAGTTATAAGTGTGTATGTATGTATATGTGTGTTTTTGTTAGCTGTTAGTGTTGTTGTTAGGTGCCGTCGAATAGTAGACGACTCATAGCGACCCTGTTAATGAAAGGCCTAAGCACTGTTCATAGAGTTTCCAGAGGCAAGCCATTTCGGAAGAGGATGCCACTCCTGCTTCCAAGCTTGTTTTAATCAGGAAGCACCACCAAACACTGTCCACCCTGGGTAACCATTATCACATTTGACACATCAGTGTCACAGTGTTCAGCATCACAGCAACCATGAGTTACCTCTGTACAGCAATGCACAGACCAGTGCTATACCACCTAGAAGAATGTTTGACAAAAAAACCAATTTGAACCAGGCCTGAGAGCCACAGATTAATATCACCCACCTTGGGCTTGGTGGCATAACTTTTCAGTAGGCCAACTTAGCTCTTTCTATGTTGTTAGTGACTGAACTCAATACTGGCCTATGCCATTTTAATAGAATTAAATGATTATAAAAACTTTAGTGTGTATTGGGTAGTAATATTTTTATTGTAAAATACACAGTCTCAAAAGTGTCTACATGTTCTATGACAGAGAAAATGAGTCATTAAACTTACTTGTTTCAATGCTCAATGTAAAATTCTGTTGATACTTCACAATGAAAAATTTACTTTGATTTTACATTAAACAGATCATACTTAACTTTGTTGTCTGTTTGCCATAAGTGTTTGTACGTAATTGTACATAAAGAAAAATTGTAATATTTAGAAAAGAAATATTACAACAAATAACTCTTATTTTAAATGCTTAATCTTTACTGTTATCCACAGTTTGTTGTGGTCCACACAGTCAAATGCCTTTGCATAGTCAAAGAAACAGGCATTCCTCTTGTTCTCCTTGATTTCAGCCAAGATCCATCTAACATTAGTGACAATGTCCCTAGTATCACGGCCTTTTCTAAACCTAGCTGCACTTCTGGCAGTTCTCTGTTGATGTGCTGTTCCTGTCACTTTTGGATAATCTTCAGCAGAATCTTGCTTGATATTGTTTGATAATTTTCTCACTCTGTCAGATCACCTTTCTTTTATATGGGAACAAATATAAGTCTCTTCCAGTCAGTTATAGCCAGGTGGTTGTTCTACAGATTGCTTGACACAACTTGGTGAGCACATTTAGGACAACATCTGTTTGTTGAAATGTATCAGTTGGTTTTCTGTCAATTCCTGGGGCCTTGTTATTTGCCAATTCTTTCAGAGCGGTTTGAACTTCTTCCATCACCATAGGCTCTTGCTCATACTTTGTTTCATGAAATTCTTCTGTGTCCACCAATTCCTTTTGGTAGAGTGGCTATATACTCTTTCCATCTTCTTTTAATGCTTCTTGTATCATTTAACACTCTACCCAAAGCATTCTTAAGTACTGTCACTCGTGACTTGAATTTGTTCTTCAGTTCTTTGAACTTAAGAAATGCTGAGTAAGTTTGGCCCCTTTGATTTTCTGACTCAAGCTCTTTGCACATTTCATTATAATACTTTGTCTTCACACGCTGCCCTTTGAAGTCTTCTGTTCATCACCTTAATATCTTGACTTTTCCTCCCTTTAATTTAGCTTCTTGGTGCTCTAGTTCAATACTCTGAGTCTCTTCACACATCCATTTTGATCTTTTCTTCCTTCTCTGTCTGAAAAGAATAGGAATCCCACTTGGACTAGGAGGCAGTTGTCAGAACAGAGCAAGGGAACACTTCATGGTTCAAAACTGGGGAGGCTGTATGCCAGGGATGTGTCCTATCTCCATACCTTTTCAATCTATATGCAGATTATCTGGGAGGCTGGGCTCTGTGAGTAGAAATGTGGCATCAGTATTGGAGGAAGACTCATCGACAACCTGTGTTATGTAATGACACAACCCTGATTAGTGAAACTGAAGAGGACCTGAAGTGTTTGCTGCAGAAGGTCAAGAACTATAACCTTCAATATGGATTGAAGCTCAATATCAAGAAAACAAAGATTCTCACCACTGGGTCATTTGGCAGCATTGTGATGTATGGTG
This sequence comes from Elephantulus edwardii, assembly GCF_000299155.1. Taxonomy (NCBI): domain Eukaryota; kingdom Metazoa; phylum Chordata; class Mammalia; order Macroscelidea; family Macroscelididae; genus Elephantulus; species Elephantulus edwardii. The sequence continues at coordinate 11,261,469 of NW_006399823.1, read as the reverse complement.
AAGAGACTGAGATTGTAAACAGCTTCAGTTTGCTTGCCTCCAGAATAAACACTCTTAGAACCAGCAGACAGGAAATTAAAAGATGCATTGCATTGGGAAAGTCTTCTGCCAGAGACCTCTCCAAAGTACTGAAGAGCAATGATGTCTGTCTAGAGACTAAGGTGCACCTAATACAAGCCATGGTCTTTGCAACTACTTGCTATGCATCAGAGAGCTGGACAATGACTAGGGATGATAGAAGAAGAGTTGATGCCTTTGAGCTGTGGTGTTGGAGAAGAGTATTGAATATACTATGGACTGTTAAGAGAACGGACAGGTTTGTCCTGGAGAGGGTTAAAACAGGCTGCTCCTTGAAGGCAAGGATTATGAATCTTCGTCTGACATACTTTGGACACGTTGCAAGAAGCAACCAGTCCTTGGAGACAAACATCATGCTTGGGAGGGTGGAGGGAGAGTGTAGGAGAGGAAGACTCTTGATAAAATGGATTGATTCAGTGACTGAAGGTAATGTGGGTTGGTATGTCAGAGACAGTAAGATTGACACAGGACAGACCAGGGTTTAGGGCTGTTGTACGTAGAGTCACTAAAAGTCACAGGTGACTCGAAGGCACATCATCATAACTACAACAACAACAACAGCAACAACAACAACAACAATCTTTACTGTTTATAATTAAAAACATTTTCCATTTCTTTGGTCTTGTCATTCTTCAATGACTTTATCATTATTTAGTCTCCAGACAATGTCTACTTCCATACATTATAAGAATAATGAACTAAAAAAAAAAAAAGAATAATGAACTGAGTTTTTATAAAATAATTATTGTACTATGAAGGGTTTTATATCTTTATAGAGGTGCAAATGAGTGTTTCATTGTGCATTTTGTGATTGCAAAGATTATATGAACATGAGTAAATAAATTTAAATGTTGTATCTTATTGTAAAAACTTAATCTTCCATTATGTAATCATACATGACTAAATGAGTACCACTGGTCTTTCCTTAATCTATACACTTAGATTAGAATTGTCCTGCTTTTACATAAGACTTTGTAGTTAAGTCAACCAGGTACACCTGCACTGATTTCTTGCATTCTTTAATGCTCTTTAGTTAGATCCATATGGATTAAGACGGAAAACTCTGTTTGAAAGACTATATACACTTTTATTTTGATACAAGATTCAAGTATGTAAATGATAATGTAGAAGGTTATTATGTGACATGATCTTTAACACTCAGTGATGCTTCTGGAGCACTTCCATCATTTATTTGTTTCTTTTTAATGCTTCCTCTGCAGTGAACTACTAGATAATCAGTGTTTGACAGTGTTTACTCTGTTGTGCTTTCAAAAGCTCTTATATTATGGCAGTATTATATTAACCACTTGTAAAGATCTGTGTATGTATTTAAATTTACTTTTGAATCTTGAAGGACTTAACTGACCCAATGAAAATGCTGTAGCATGTTATTCCACCTAACCAACATAAATGCATATTCTAATGTTTGTATTTTGTTGGTAATATTTTCACCTTCTCTTTTGAGATCTCCTTTTTGTGTTTGATCTTCATAAATATTTTCTAAGACATCTAGAATATACCATTCCAGGATTATTGCATTTGTTGTTATAACACTAGCATATGCCACCTAATATATATTAGAAAGGACATTTAACCCTCAATCACTTCCTAATTGTTTTTGATTGTTTTTAAATTTTTTTTTGGTTTGCTTACAAAGTTTGGTATTGGGTTTCACAGTATTTTTTATTTACACTGTTTCATACATTCATTCTCATGTATCATATTTGAATGACCATTGAACCTTGCCCATCATCATCCTATCTTTTAACCCAGATTCTTCCTCTTTTCTTGCCCTGCCCATCAAACTGTGCAACCCTGTGGTTCTACCCCTACCTATCCTCACCCTTCCCCTCCCCCTTCTCCACCCCCCCTTGACTTTCCATACATGTTTTACAACGTATCCTCCTATTTTTACAAATATTTGGCAACAGCATCTCAGACAAGGGTCTCATAATGGGTCTTATAATACAAGTTTACAGAGTACTCCTGGGTCTCTAGAAGAACAAGATTGATAACCCAATTACAAAATGGGCAAAGACATAGAAAGACTTTTTACAGAGAGGCATTAAGGTGGTCAACAGACACATGAAGAATTGCTCAAAATCACTGGCACTAGGAGAGATGTAAATCAAACCCACAATGAGATATCATCTCACCTCATTAGCTGTGCAAAGTTTAGTAGGGCAGGAAACAATAAATTTTGGGGAGGATGTGGAGAGGTAGGAAGTCAAATACACTGTTGGTGGGATTGTAAAATGGTGCAACCACTTTGGAAGATAGTTTGGAGTTTCCTCAAAAAGTTGAACATAGAAACTCCATTATGATCCAGCCATTCCACTACTATGAATATACCCCAAGGAAATTAGAACTGAGACATACATGGAGATATGTACACTAAAGTTCAAAGCACCATTATTCACCATCACAAGGTCATGGAAACAGCCCAAATGTCCAACCACAACTGAACAAGTTGAGAAATTGTAGTACATTCACACAGTGGAATATTATAAAGCAGTCAGAAGAAACAATTTTGAAAAATACTTAACTTGGGAGAAGGTGGAGAGCATTGTGCTGAATGAACTAAAACAATCTCATAAGGACAAATACTGCAAAAGACCATTATAATGAGTGTTTTAAGAACTGCAAGTAGTGGGTTTAAAAAAAAAATAAAAACAAGAAAATGACCACTAGAATCCAAACCCAACTCTACCATCAAATTGATTCTGAGCCATAGCAACCCTGTAGAACAGAGTCGAGCTCTCTCAGGGATTGGCAAGGCTGTAATTGTTACAGAATCAGACAGCCTCATCTTTAATAACATGGTGCAACTAGTAGGTTCTAATCACTGACTTTTTAGTTAGTAGCTGAATGCCTTAATCATAGCACCTCCAGAACTCCTTTTCTTTCAAGTGAATATTAAAATGCAGGATATTTGCTAAGATATTACAGTAACTAGTAAGTTGTCGTTGTTGTGTACAGCAGCTCTGAACCCTGCCCTGTCCTGAGCCAGTCTCCCTAATTTTGAAACACCAAATCCCATCACCCCAGCCACTGTATCAATCCCTCTCTTCCAGGGTCTTCCTCTCATGCACTGTCCCTCCACCCTTTTGAGCACGATGTCATTCTCCAAGGATCGATCCCTCTGGGCACGTGTCCAAAGTATGTGAGATGGAGCTTCAAAATTCTAGCCTCCAAGGAAAGACTTGGTTTCATCCTCTCCAATACATACTTGTTGGTTCTCTTGGTGGTTTATAGTATGTTCAGTATACTTTTCCAGCACCACAACTTGAAGGCATCGATTCTTCTGTCATCCTTAGTCATTGTCCAGCTCTCTGACACATAGCAAATAACTGTGAAGACCATGGCCTGGATTAGGTGTACAAGTAGAGTTGACAAAATACACATAAAATGTGGAGTAGAAAAAACCCAGACAACTACTTCTGAACGATCTGCCATGCTAGGTCGTAGAAGAGTAAGTGATTACATAGTAATGCCACATACATTATGTTCTGAAATTTCCTATAGCATACCTTTACAACAACTTAACATTGCAGAAACACAAGAATTTGAATGTTTTTTGCACTTACAAGAATCAATTTCACAAGCTTTCCATAATTAGTGAAGAACAGAGCTACAAGTTATCCACATAGATAGATGTCTTTTTAATATAGTAAATGTGACAAATCACTCAACACATTTTCTGTCCCTTAGAGATGTGTATCTTAAACCTTGCTGGTACAAGAAAGACAAGAAGTATAAGATACAAACTGAAATTTTGAGTTATAATTATTTCACTAAAATGGTTGCTTAAACTTTATCACAATGAACTATAAATAAGAATTGAAAAAGAATGGTTGTGCCATTTTACAGTCCTACTAAGAATATAAGAGTTTCTTTCTCGCCACATCCTCTCCAACATCTATTACTTGCTACCCTTTGCCACTGGCAGTTTGGCTCTTTCTCAAAAAAGCTGAACATAGAAATTCCATATGACCCAGATATTCCACTCTTGGAATATACCCTGAGAATATGAGACCTTAGGCGCAAACTGAGATTTGTATACCAATGATTATAGCAGCATTATTCACCATTGCAAGAACATGGAAAAAGCCCAATGCCCAACTACAAACTAATGGATTGAGAAATTATGGTATATTTACACAGTGAAATACTATGCAGCAAGCAGGACCAATAACTTTGTAAAGTATTACTTGGGAGGGACTGGAGAGCATTATGCTGAGTGAACTAACTCAGTCCCACAAGGATAAATATTGTATAAGACCATTATTTTAGAATTAGTATAAAGATCCAGGAGGGGTGGAAGAGGCTGGAAGCAGAGGGATGTGGCTGTGCAGGGGGAGGAGAGGATTAATTGTTGGGTTGTACAATCTGATGGATGGCAGGAGGCTGAGGGAAATTGAAAGAATTTGTTCGAATTTGTATTAGAATTTCATAAATAAATTAGTGAAAAAAATTTAAGAAATGCAAAAAAATTAGTAAAATAAAATAATTGAAAAAGATAATTTAGTAAGAAATGGGACAAATTAGTGTCATATCTGTGTCTAGGTACCAGGCTGCTCTTTTGAGGCAAGGATTCTGAGGCTTCGTCTGACATATTTTAGACATGTTGCAAGGAGAGATGAGTCCTTGCAGAAAAATATCATGCTTGGAAGGGTGGAGAGATAGCTCAAGAGAGGAAGACCCTGGATAAGATGCATTGACTCTGTGACTAGGGTAATGAGAGTAGGTGTGTCAGAGACAATGAGGTTTGCTAAAGATAGAGCAAGTTTCAGAGGTGTTGTACATAGGGTCACTACGAGTCACAAATGACTTGATGGCATATATCAACATCAAGGTCTATATAAATACAAGTCACTCATTTTCAGACACTTCATGAAGTAAGAACAAAGTATCATGTTGGACCTGAGAGTTGATTCTAGGTCAGCCTGAAGGTGCTAAGTTTTAGAACTAACACCTCAGAAGAACCATTACTTCAGCTTCTCAGCTTTCTGGGTTTGTTTGTTTCTTATTATTGATAAGCAAGAATTTCTACTTTGTTTATATATAGGAAATATAGGAGAGAGCAGGCACTTTTCTAGTTAATTGGCTGAATCTGATGAAAAGACCATTCCCTTCCTCTCCATTCGTTTACCTGACACCCCAGGAAAAAAGCCAGAGCCATAGGAAAGCCAGAGTTACACACCTGAGTCTGTCTTGGTCAGCTGCCACAGAGGTGTCTGGGCTGTGCTCACGCTGCTACAATAACTATCCAGCAATGTTGCGCTGATCGAGTAAAACAACCTGGGGTCCCGCAAGAGCCATGTGTGACTTTGGAAGTGAAACAACCATGTGACCATTTTCCTGCTTTTGTGAGTAGTGGACTTGACCAATTTTTGAGTTGTTAGAAGGGCAGCTCAGCTCTACAGTTAAACAGGACTCCAAAATTCAAGCCTTGGAAGGGAAATTTGCTCAAGGCAAACATCCAAGTTTGCATTCTGCTTGAACGGAAGAGGAAGATTAAACCAGAAAAATGGTTGCATTGAGGACAGGAGACAGAACTCTGTTTCACCTCAATCTGTTTTAGCAGTTAATTTCTTCTCAAGAGGGACATTAAGTCTTTCTACCTGGCAGACAGACGCTGACTGTTGAAATCCAGTGTGGGCCGCAGAGTGGAGTAAATGATTAGGTTTTGCATTAGTCACAGAGAGACAAGGTGCATATTATTTTCCCATGTGTTTCATCATGAAATATAGGCTATCCTTCCACTGAGTATTTGCTTAACCAGGTCATAAGGCTTCTTAATTCAGAAAGAGGAAAACACTTGAGAAATAGGTCCAGCACATTTTTTCAACATTTACTGTTTTTTCTGGACAGCAAAGACACAAGTTTACTCACCATGCTCATCCGACAGATTTATTCACTTGGATTAGTCATTTTGGCCACTATTAAGCTCAGGTTGGAAGTGAGTTCTGTGACAATTAGCATCAATGGTTTCTGTTGTTTGTTTCAAAAGAGGACTGTTTCCATGAGCAGTAAAATTCCATTAGCTTGTGTTTAATAAGTTCCAACTTGTAATAATTTGAAGAGTGTTCTGGGAATTAATTGGAGATGTGTTAATTAATTTTGGGTTTTTTTGACTTAGATTTCTAATCAGAATCTAATAATTTTGAATAATATGGATTCAAGAAATACCCTACCATAGTCTGAAATTTTGTTTCTTTGCTATTTTTTAAACTTACAGAAGTAGATTTTAATGTTTCCAGTACATTTCTATAACTGAAAAGCCTTGTTGGGATTTTTCAGTTTTATCATGCACTTCATTTTACCAATTATTTTCAATTTATATTTTAGTTCATAGTTATGCTATATCTGAAGCAATGAAAGTAACCTTCTACAGAATTATGGAAGTAAAAGAACAAAAATGTTTAGATTACTGTGTAGACTAATTAGTTCTGTACCCCTCAGTGACAGCAGGGAGGGGTTTAAGTGTGTCAGAGATTATGAGGATGGCACAGGATAGTACAGGGTTCTGATCTGTCGTTCATAGGGTTGCTATGAGTTGTACTAAACTTGACAGCACCTAAAACAACAACAGCAAACAAAAGGATCAAGCCAATTTTCTTTTTGTCAATTCCAATTCATGGTGGCTCCATGTGTGTCAGAGTTGAACTGTGCTTCAAAGATATTTGAAGAAGCACTTTGGCATCTTTGGGTGGGTCTGTTCCATTTCTTCAGTAAGTGGGGCTTCTCTTACCACTAGAATTGTTTGTGAAAGCAGCAGTCAAGAAATCAAAAGACAAGCTCTATTATCCATATCTTCTGTCAAGGATCTCTTTAAAATCCTAACAATCAAGTATGCCAGTGTCAAGACTAAGGTGAATCAATCCAAGCTCTGGTATTTTCAATTGCTTCATAAACATGTGGAAGTTAGATAATGAATAAGGAAAGAAGTATTTCTATTGAATTGTAGTGTTGATGAAGAGTATTGAATAGACCATGGACTTCCAAAAGAACAGACAAATATGTGAGAAGAAGTGATGCTCCTTGAAGACCGGAGTGCTAAGACTCACATACGTTGGACATGTTTTCAGCATGGACCAGTCCCTTGAAAAGGACAATATACTTGGAAAGATGGAGGATCAGAAAACAAGAGAGAGACCCTTAATGAGATGGGTTAGCAGGATCATGCAAAATAGTGATTTGTTTTGCCTAGGATCAATATGAGTTAGCATTGATTTGATGGCACCTAAAAACAACAGAATAACTCACACTCTTAGGTATATAACATCTAAAAAATGAGCAGAAACCTTATTGTTGATGATGTTATTTCTTCAATATAGCATGCATGTCTGTGTTCACGACTTGCTAGGGATTGAATTGTGTCTCTGAAAAACATATTTCAACTTGACTAGGCCATGCTTATCAGTGTTATGTAATTACCTGCCATTCTGTTATCTGATGTAGTAATCCCATGTCTTTTAAATCCTAAATTTATTTATGTTAATGGAACCTCTGCTAATACAATGACAGAAGGTTCAAATCCATCAGCAGTTCTATGGGAGAAGGATGAGCAATCTTCTTCCTTGCGATTTGCAACTTTCGAAAATCCAGTGTAGGGCCAGGTACGAATCAGTTCCAACCCAATACCACAAAACAACGATGTTAATAAGCTGAATTAGAGGCAGTAATATTAAAGAGACAAGATACAATCTTTAAATTTTCTTGTATTTTGAGTCTTCTCTTTTGAGACATAGACAAGATTAAACACTTGAGTACAAATCAAGGAAAACGAAGCTAGAAAGCCTGTATACATAGTATATCCTTTGGACCTAGCATCCCTGCACTGAAAATATACTAGATTCAGAAGATTGATTCCAAGACACTTAGAAATTTCTAAAGATCCTCAAATCTACAAATTCTGAAAGGAGATGATCCTCCTAAAATGTGTAATGAGAGAAATAGAAGAACCCTTTCCCTAGAGCTTGTACCCTGAATTCAGACTGCAAGGCACTCTGGTGGCTTAGTCCATAGGGAGTTGCACTGTTTACTGAAAGGCTGACCTTTCTGAAAGTTTCCACCATGATCTCCAGGGAGAAACACTGTGTGCTCTGCAATGTTTCAATGAGGAAGGATGCTCTGTTTCTCCCTGTTGCTTTCTGATTGGTTATTTCTAAATAAAGTAACTGAAAACCAAGGCTATGTATTCATTCTTACTTGGATGGATAAAGGATGTTAATCTTACAGAAAGATATTAAAGAAGAATGTTATTCTCTTGTTTTTGTTGTTGTTATGTATTGTCAAAACTCCTGCAATTCATTGTGACCCTATGTACTACAAACTTAAACCCTCTCTATCCTTTACCAATCATATTGTCTCTGACACGCCTATCCCCATTACCCCAGGGACTGAATCAATCCATCTCATCAAGGGTCTTCCTCTCCTGCACTGTCCCTCCACCCTCCCAAGCATGATGTCCCTCTCCAAGGACTGATCCCACATTGCAACATGTCCAAAGTATGTCAGATGGAACTTCAGAATCCTTGCCTCCAAGGAGGAGCCTGGCTTCACCCTCTTTAGGATGAACCTGTTTATTCTCCTCGTAGTCCATGGTATATTCAATACTCTTCTTCAGCACCAGAGCTCAGAGGCATCTACTCTCCTTCTATCATTCCTAGTCATTGTCCATGCATAACAAGTAATTGCAAAAACCATGGCCTGTATCAGGCACACCTTAGTCTCCAGACTGACATTGTTGCTCCTCAGTACTTTGGAGAGGACTCTGACAGCAGACTTTCCCAATGCAATTTGTCTTTTAATTTCCTGGCTTCTGGTACCAAGAGTGTTGACTGTGGAGTCAAGCAAACGAAAGCTGTGAACAATCTCAGTCTCTTCATTATCCATCATAATGCTACCAACTGGCCCAGTGGTGAGATTCTTCATTTTCTTTATGCTAAGCTTCAATCCATATTGAAGACTGCAGTCCTTGACCTTCTTTAGCAAGCACTTTAGGCCCTCCTCAGTTTGAGCAAGCACGGTTGTGTCATCTGCATAACGCAGATTGTTGATGAGTCTACCTGTAATCTTGATGCCACACTACTCCTCAGAGAGCCCAGCCTCCCGGATAATCTGTTTCGCATATAGATTGAAAAGATATGGAGATAAGACACATCCTTGATGCAAAAAACAAAAAAGTTAATATACAAGAACATAAGAAATTAATTTTTTGAATGTATGGATTTATTTTGTGGAAAACTGAGGAGGACCTCATGCACTTGCTGCGAAGGGTCAAGGACTGCAGCCTTCAGTATGGACTAAGGCTCAACGTCAAGAAGACAAAGATTCTCGCCA
>NW_006399823.1:11250935-11251493 GCF_000299155.1 Elephantulus edwardii | reverse complement strand
TCAGAGGCGGTGCAGTTGGCGCAGGATAGAGCAGGGTTTAGAGCTGTTGTGCATAGGGTCGCTATGAGTCGGAAACGACTCGATGGCACATAACATAACAACAACATGGATTTATTTTATGATGTCCTAATCTCAGACACAAAGAGATACTGGTAAATATCTTTCTCATATTACTTATATTACATTTACATGAAAAGGCATTTGATTGTGTGATTCATAAGAAATATGGATAGCACTGAGAAGAATGACAATCCTACAACACTTAATTGTGTTCAGGAGAAACCTCTATGTAGACCAAGAAGCAATTTAAAATCAGGAGAAAAGGACTTGGAATTGTGTTCTTTCTCTCTACATTCAGTTTTTATGTTGAGAAAATATTTTTATGTATGTATGTATGTAGTCCATGAACATCTACAGAGATTTTGGAATTCCATTCATTCATTGTTGCAGTTTTCTCCCTGCCCACCCCCCCATCCCCCATTTGCTCCTCTCCTTGAAAAGCAAAAGAAAAACTCCCTCATTGGTACACAATCCCCCCGGCACAACCCCACCCCCACC
>NW_006399823.1:11231948-11250835 GCF_000299155.1 Elephantulus edwardii | reverse complement strand
TTCTCTCCCTCATAGACTTCAATGCATTAGACATAATTTATCCAGTTTTTCTCAGTCTTATCCCCACCCCGATGTCAGCCAAATTCTACAACAATGGCACCATATAGCATTTGTCCCTTTGTGACTGAGATATTTCACTCAGCATCATGTCCTCCAGGGTCACCCATTTTGAATAATATTGTATGAGTTCCTTTTTCTCAATGCAGCATAGTCTTCCATTGTGTGAATATGCACAGCTTCTCTACCCATTCATTTGCTGATGGACACCTAGATTGTTTCCAACTCCTTGCTATTGTGAACAAAGCCGCGATAAAGAGAAAACAAGTTTTAAAAAATGGATTGTGTGAAGAAGAATGTGCCATTAGGTTTGGAAGTTCCTCCCAATTCATTTAGGGTCAATGAAGCACAAATTATGAAAAATTTACTGACTGACACCCTTTTAGAAATTTAATCTTCTTTTTAGGAAACAAGAGAAACATACATATTGCGTAACAACCAAATTTCTTGCCTGGTAGAGTAGGAAATAAAGTATTCTGCTTACAGGTAGTAGCTGATTGCAGTTTTGCATGTGTGTCAAGCTCCACAACCTTGGCAATGATCTATGCTCCTCTATCAGGGTTCTGAACAGACTCTACATTTCTTCCAAGTTTCAGGGTATTGGCCCATAATTTTTCCCATTTCAGTTCCAAAGACTCAATATTTTTCAGGAACCACGCTGTCTCCCTTTTGCTTCATTGGCCATGGCTGAACTGGTCCAAATCTATCTGAAGCTCTTGTTAGAGCCAGCTCAGCATTACCAACAGCATTTCGCTCAAAACTGTGCTGCTGTTATATGCCGTGATTTGACCATGAACAGTGGCTCTGAACCCTGCCCTATCCTGAATCAACCTCACCATCTCTGACACACTAAACTCGATTGCCATAGTCACTGTATCAATTTATCTAGTGGTAGATATTCCTTTCCTGCCTTACCCTTCCACCCTTCCAAGTGTGATGTCCTTCTCCAAGGACTGGCCTCTCCTGATAAGAGCATCCAAGAAGCCCCTTGCTTCTAAGTATCATCCTAGTTTCACCTTCTCTAGGTCAGACCTTTTTGTTCCTTTGGCAGTCCATGATATTTTCAATACTATTCATTATCACAACAACTCAGAGGCATCTATTCTCCTCCTCCAATTCTTAGTCATTGTCCAGCTTCTCAGATGTATAGCAAACCATTGAGAGGACCCTGGCTTATATCAGGGTCACCTTAGTCTTTAGACTGACATCATTGCTCTTTAGCACTGTGGAGAGGTCTTACGACAGCAGATTTCCCCAATGCATGTTGTCTTTTGATTTTTGGATTGCTAGTTCACTTCCTAAACAATATGCCTCTAGAAACTCTATAAACTTTGATAAGTATCGATAGTTGAAGGCCTTCAGAACTTTTTCCATAGGGTCATTATGAGTCGTGCTCGACTGACTCAAAGGCAATCAATAACAACAACAGTGTCAAGGACTTTGATTGTGGATCTAAGCGTGATGTAATTATTAATAGCTTCCATCTTTTCTCTAACATCATTTATTGACACAATGGTGAGGATATTTGCTTTCTTGATGTTGAGATGCAATCCTTGCTGGAGGTCATAATCCTTGAAGTTTTATTACCAGCCTATTAAAGCTCAGTTTCCACTTGCATCTTGAGAAACTTGCAATGTAGTAGTCATTCTTCTTACACTAAATTCAAACCCTACTTGATGACTACAGAGTACATTCATATTATCTTTCTCGTTTGTTGTTGGAGTTGCTATTGTGTCATCAAGTCTGAACTGGCCCATCACTGACCTCCAGTAGGTTTTCAGAGGCAGCCAATTACATGGAAGGTAATTGGTGATCTTTCTCCTGAGGAGCTGGTGGATTCATCTGCCTGCATTTGGATTGACAGCTCAGCTTCTTACTACTAGTTCACCAAATACCAGATTCCTAATCAATCTGTATAATTTTGGCACTGACACGGAGTTTCAGCAATGCATGATCAAATAAATGATATTCCTGTGTATTATGTTTCAGGTTTCCTCTTAATTTCTTTTCCAAGTAGGCATCTAGATTTAAATCTGGCTCTCTCTCGATCTTGGTGGAGGATAGTGTTCCTAGAACTTGAGTCTGTGCTAGCCCCTGACCTTAGCAGGGGGATGTCAGAAAAGGAGGGCAGTGTGGCGCTTGAGGCAGGATCACTTTCCAGAGTATTATTTAATTTTGCTTGCTGGCTCAGCCAACTCATCAGAGACTACTTCCAGCTGCACTGCTAGCTCTCCCACAGTTTAATTCTTTGCTTATTTTTTTAAGAAACCCTCCATCCAAGCACCACAATAATGTGCCAAAGTATGACGATGACTTCACACCTAAGCTAATTCACATCTGCAAGGAGAGAAAACAATTTGCAACTGAATCCAGCCTCTGTAATACCATCTTAACAAATTCCCGTTGCTTATCTGCCCTTCCAGAGACAGCTGGGCTAATCTTCTCATTTCTGTCTTAAGAAATCTGATTGATTATAATATGCAAATATACTAAATAATAAATGTATTGCTTTGTCTATTGACTGATTATGTCTATACAAAGTGTATATACAGCACATGTATTGGATTGAATCTTGAGGTAAAAAGCACTTACACAGAAAAATTATGCAAAATTAATATTTGTACTCTAAAATATATTCACTGTGAATATGCACATAAATACCTTTACCATTCATATACTTGACTTTTTCATATTAACATAATCAACCTTATTAGTCTCAGCTGATGTTAGTATTTAAAGAGACTCAAATAAAATGTATTGATGTATAGAAAAACCTCCCATGAATATTTATTGAGCACTGACTAACAAGACATTAATCTAAACTTTAAAGATAAAAGAGGGAACAAAGCTATAGAATCTCTGTTTTCATGGACTTTGAATTTTTGCATGTAGAATAAACAGATAAGTAAACACTTATCTGACGCTCTGGTGGCCTAGTGGTAAGAAGCTGCACCATGATCCTGAAGGCATGTAGTTCAAATCTACCAGCTGCTCCACAGAAAAAGGATAGGCAATCTTCTCCCATTTGATTTTATCTGAAAACCTGCTGGAAGGTCAACTATGGATTGGTTCCTACTGGATGATAAACAATAACCCTTATCTATAAATTAGATAGTGGCAGGTGCTTTTTTGAGAATTAGATTGGATTACATGTGAGACAACAGTGGAATGACTAATGCTGTTGAGTGTTCTGGTTTCATGGTTTAAACTCAGTTTTGGATGATAAGAAGGAACTAGATTATGAGGTTCTGGTGAAAAAATAACATTCTGATTGGGAGCACAACTAGTTTAGAAATCTCATTGCAGAAATCAGCATGCCTTCTTCAAGGACATAGTCCTTAGAAGGTTGCATTGCTAATCCCAAAGTGGTGCCTATCTGAGAGTTCAGATTCACCAGTGGCTTAACGGGCAAACGATGGGAAGTCTCTGTATGTGAGACTTATAGCCTCAGAAAACCTACTGGAGGATCAGCTAGGAGTCGGTTCCCATTCAGCTTCAATGACAATTTTTATTCAAGGAATGGGACAGATAAGAAACATTTGTGAAGAGTAACAAATGATAGGAAGATGGTAGAAGAGGAGAAAGGAGAGAGACTAAATAAGTGTTAATCACCCATGTACTGTGAATGATGTTTCAGATATTGTTCTAAGCATTGGTGCATATTTGAACTCTTTTATTCCATGTAATAGTCTGTAAACACCGGTTATCTTTAAGTTGGTTTCTCCTCTTTTGTATGTGTATCTTTTATTATGATTTTAATGAAAGGTTGGGCTTTCATTCATTCATTGATGCACATTTCCTTCCTCTTTCCCACATCCTCAATTTACTTTTTTATTTAAATTTTTTATTTTACTCTGAGTTATTTACAAAGTTCAAATACATTGTTTTTTACTAAAGATCCTTCCCATTTCCTTCACCCCATCCACCCATCGAAATATGCAACCCTATACTCAACCCCATACTCATTCTACAATGATGGTTTTATACAGTATATGTCCTTCAGGGACTGAGTTAGTTCCCTTAGCGTAGTGTTCTCCAGTCCTTCCCAACTTAGGTAGTAATTTACAAAATGATTGTTCTGTGTGTTGTGCAATATTCCATTGTATGAATGTACCAAAACTTTTCAATCCATTTGTTTGTGGTTGGACATCTGGTCTGTTTCCATATTCTTATGATGGTGAATACTGCTGCTATAAACATTTGTGTACAAGTTTCCATTTGAGCCTCAGGTCTCAATATCCTGGGGTATATTCCAAGCAATGGAAAAGCTGTGTCATATGGAATTTCTATATTCAGCTTTTTGAGGAAGTGCCGAACTGCCTTCCAGTACAATCCCACCAACAATGTAAGAGTTTCTATCTCACCATATCCTCTCCAAATTTATTACTTGATATCCTGTTAAACTTTGCCACTGCTACTTGGGTGCAATAATATCTCATTGTGGTTTTGATTTGCGTCTTTCTTATTGCCAGTGATTTGAGCATTTCTCCATATATCTGTTGGCCATTTAAATATCTTCCTCTGTGAAAATTCTTCCCATGTCTTTTGCCCATTTTGTAATTGGGTTATCAGGCTTTTTCTTGTGGAGACCCAGGAGTTTTCTATAAACTTTTGTTATGAAATTCTTATCTGAGATGGTTTTGCCAAATGTTTGTTCCCAGTGTGTAGGTTTTCTTTTCACCCTGTTGTAAAAAGTTTTTGATGAACACAGGGATGTCATCTTTAGAAGGTTCCCTTCATTAATTTTATCCTATTCAGATTGTACATTTCTGGCTATATTTGGCAGTGCTTTTTTGTTTAGATAGCAAGACTTTTTTTTTTTTAAATTCTCTCAAAAATGAATTATAACCCTGGGCTCTAACAAATGTAGTAATATAGGTGTGTATTTATCAAAGCATCCCATGTTGTTGTTGTTATGTGCTGTTGAGTCATTTGTGACTCAGTACCTTATGTACATCAGCTCTGAACCCTGCTCTATCGTGTACCAAACTTATTGTCTCTGACACATCTACCCCCATTTACCCATCGCTGAATCAATCCAACTCAAGGGTCTTCCTCGCTTGCGTTGTCCTTCTATCTTCCCAAGCATGATGACCCTAAGGGTTGATTCCTTCTTGAAACATGCCTAAAGTATGTCAGACAAAGCCTCAGCATACTGAAGCACTTGCTGCAGAAGGTCAAGGACTGCAGCCTCCTATGGCAGTGTTTTTATACCATAGACTAGGGCTTCTAAGCTTTATCCTCACTTTGTCTCTGACGAACTTTTAAGTTTTGGGCTTTAATCCTAAGTCTGATTCATCTTGAGGTGATTTTTTTGTGTGTGTGGTCTTATATGTGGACCCTATTTCAGCATTTTACAGTTAGCAGCCCAGATTTGCTAGCACTGTTTGTTGAAAAGGTTGTCATTTCCCCATTTGATTGGTTTTATTTCCTTGTTGAATATCAGTTGACCACAGGGTTCTCAGTTCTGTTCCACTGATCTATGTGCCAGTTATTGTTCCAGTACCATGCTGTATTGGTTACTACCACTGTGTAGTAGGTTTTGAGGTCAGGGAGAGCTGTACCTCCCACTTTGTTTTGTTTCTCAGAAGTGTTCGTCTTATTCAGGATCTCTTATCTCTCCAAATAAGCTCGACAATTTCCCTTTTGATCTTGAAAAATGAGTTTGGTATCTGTATTTGGATTGCACTGAATATATAGATTGTTTTTTGTAGGATTGTCATTTTCACAATATTTAATCTCCCTATCATTGAACAGGACATATTTTCCATTTCTTTAGGTCTTTTATTGTGTCTTGCAGAAATCTTCTGTATTTTTCTTTGTATAAGTCTTTTGTATCTCTTGTTAGGTTCACTCCCAAGTAAATTTGTGATTGGCTACTGTAAATGGTATTGCTTTCTTGGTTTCCTTCTCTGAGTTCTTTCTGTTACTCTAAAGGAACCCCTCTGATTTTTGGATATTGGTCTTATATCCTGACAATCTACTAAATTGGTTTACTAGCTCTACCAGGTATTTTTTTGAGTCTTTGGAGTTTTCTATGTATTCTATCATATTATCTTCATATAGGAGTAGTTTAACCATCTCTTTGCCAATCTGGATGACTTCTATTTCCTTCTCTTGTTGTATTGCCCTAGCAAGCACTTCCAGTACAATATGGAATAGAAGTGGTGACAATGGACATCATGTCTGGTCCCTGTTCTCAAGGAAAATGTTTTTAGTTTTTCTCCATTGAGAAATTTCCTCTATGTTGAGGAAATTCCCTTCTATTCCAATTTTGCTGAGTGTCTTGATAACAAAGAGTGTTGGATTTTGTTAAATGCCTTTTCTGCATCAATAGCTAAGATCATATAGTTCTTATATTTACTTAGTTAATGTGGTGAATTACGTTGATTGCTTTTCTTATGTTGAAGCATCCTTGCATACCTGTTATGAATCCCACTGGTCATGGTGAATTATTTATTTTTTTTATGTGCTTTTGGATTCTATTGCCTAGGATTTTGTTAAGGATTTTTGTGTCTATGCTTATGAGAGATATTGCTCTGAAGTTTTCTTGCTTGGTGATATCTTTGCCTGGTTTTGGTATTAGGGCTATTCTTGCTTCATCGAATGACTTTGGAACTGTTCCTTCTTTTTCAATTTTTTAAAATAGCTTAAGTAGAATTGTTGATAGATCCTATTTTGGTAAAATTAAACTGTGAAGCCATCTGGTCCAGGACTTTTCTTATGGGGAGTCTTTTAATCACTTTTTCAATTTCTTCTTTTGTGATTGGTCAGTTCAAGTGTTGTATATCCGTCCTTGTCAACCAGGGCAAGGCATTTGTTTCAAGGAATTTGTCAATTTCCTCTAGTTTTTTACTTTATTATAGATTTTCATAGTATTCTGATATTATAAATTTAATCTCCTCTGGTTCTGTTGTGATGTCACCTTTATAATTTCTTAATTGTGTTATATTTGTCTTATCACTCTTTTATTTCATTGTTAAGTTTGTCAGTAGTTTGTCAATTTTATGGACTTTTTTTTGAAAAACCAGTTCCTGGTCTTATTGATGGTTTCAATTGTTTTTCTGTTTTCTTTACCACTGATTTCTGTTCTTGTTCTGATAATTTCTTTTTGTCAAGATGCTGTAGGATTAGATTGTTGTTCTTTATCTAGATGATGGTATGGAGTTAGATCATTGATTTTTCTTCTTTCTTCCTTTTTTATGTGTGTGTCTATTGCTATGAAATGTCCCATGAAGACTGCTGTACCTGTGTTCCATAGGGTTTGGTATGTTGTATTTTCATTTTCATTTTTTTAAATTTGCCAGTGGTTTGTCAATTTTGTTGACTCTTTCAAAAAAACCAGCTCCTGGTCTTTTTGATGGTTTCAACTGTTTTTGTGTTTTCTATCTCATTGATTTCAGCTCTTGTCCTTAAAATTTCTTTCCTTCTTGAGGCTGTAGGATTAGATTATCTTTTTCTATTTGCTGAAGGTGTTGAGTTAGATCATTTCTTCTTTCTTCCTCTTATATGTGTGTGCTTGTTGTTATGGACTGCCCTCTGAGGACTGTCTTAGCGTTGTCCCAGAGGTTTTAATAAGTTGTATCTTCATTATCATTTGTTTAAAGGAAATTTTTATTTCTCTTATAACCCAATCATATTCTAGCAGAGAATTATTTAGTTTCCACATGGGTGGTTTTGTAAGCTTGTGTGGTTAATTTCTAATTTTATGGCATTGTGGTCTGAGAAAAGTTTTTGTATTATTACAATGTTTTTGAATTTGCTGAGGCTTGCTTTGTGACCTAATATATGATCAATTCTAGAGAATGTACCATGTGCACTTGAGAAGAAGTGAATTGAGTTTTAGTTGGGTGCAGGTCTCTGAATATATCCACAAGGTTAATTTGTCCTGCTTTTTTCAAGTTACCATTTGCTTGGTATTTTTCTTTCCCTAACCTTTGATTTTCAGCCAGTCTTTTTCTTCCTTTTTTAGATGTGACTGTTGTAGGTAACATATTGATGGAATTTGTTTTTTATCCAGTCTGCTACTTCCCCCCACCCCCCCTATTAATTAGTGCTTTTAGTCCATTCACATTAAGTGTCTTTATTGTCAGGCCAGGTTTTACTTTTGCCATTTTGCCATGTTTCTTTTTCTGTTGTTTCTGGTTACTAGAGTCCATGCACTTTCCTTTGGCATCTTCATGTGAAGGACTTCACTTAAAATCTCTTGTAGTTTTGGTCTTGTTTTCACAAATTCCTTAAGTTCCTTCTTCTCTACAAAGGATCTAATTTCTCCTTCTTAGCTGATGGAGAGCTTTGCTCCATACAGGATACTTGGCCGACAGTGCTTTCTTTCAACTTTCTATATATTCCATCCCATTGTCTTCGAGCTCACATGGTTTCTGCAGAGAAATCAGAACATAATCTATTTGTTTCCCCTTTGTAGGTGGCTCTGTGTTTTTTTCATGCTGCTTTTAGAATTCTCTCCTTGTCTTTTGATTTGGAGAATTTGACTATGCTATGTCTTGATGTTTTTCTTTTTGGGTCTAGTCTATTTGATATTTACTGTGCTTCTTGTATATGGTTTTCCCCACTCTTCAGAATACCTAGGAAGTTTTCTTCTAGTACTTCTTCCATTATTTCCTCAGCGACTTCCGTTACTCCCTTTCCTCGATTTGCAATCTTATGTATGTTAATCTGTTTGATGTCATCTCACATGATTCTAATGTTTTCTTCATTTTCTTTATGTCTCATCTCTGATTTTTCTTCATGTATGCTTTCAGTGAGTGTCTAGTCTTCCAACTCACTGACTCTCTGTTCTATCTTCTCGGTTCTACTTTTTTGTGCTACCAATGTGTTGGACACATCTGCCATTTTGGTCTTAATATTCTGGATTGCATTTTCATGCTTTTCCGTTATTTATAATACTGCGTTGGTTGTACCTTTTTGTCTTGTGACAATTTTTTAAGTTCTTGTTCCTCTTTATTTATTTTATCAATTCTTTCTTCCATTTTTTGAATTTACTTCCATAGCTGTTTAAGTTGCTCCTCTTCAATTTATTTCTTCTGAACAATTGTCTCTGGGGTATTTGCCTTCTTAATTGTTTCTTCCATATTTTCCATATTCTTTCATAACTGTTCAAGTTGCCCCTCATCAATATATTTCTTCTGGACTTTTGTTTCCGGGGTATTTGCTTTCTTAATTGCATCTTCATCTGTAGCTGTTGAAATAAGAGATTAAGGTTGTTAACAATTTCAGCTTGATTGGGTTCACAACCAAAACTCTTGACACCAGCTACCAAAAATCAAAAGACAAATTGCAGAAAAATCTGTTTTCAGGGTCATCTATAGAGTGCTGGAGAGTAATGAGGTCAGTCTGGAGACCAAGGTGTGCCTAATCTAGGCCATGATTTTTATAATTACTTGTTTTACAACAGAAAGCTTGACAATGACCAAAGATGACAGAAGAAAAATTGATGTTTTGAATTGTGATACTGTAGGGTGAAACCAAATGCTTCTTGGAGGCAAGGATTTTGAGACTCAACCTTACACACTTCTGTGATTTTGCCAGGAGGTACCAGTTCCTGGATAAGGACATCATGCTTAGAAGGGTGGAGGGACAGTGCAGGAGATGAAGACACCAGATTGCATGGATTGACACAGTAATTGGATTAATGAGGAACAGTGTGTTAGAGACAGTGAGATTGGCTCAGGATAGAGCAGGGTTCAGAGCTATGGTGCATAATGTCAGTATGAGTCATAAATGACTCAACAGCACATAACAACAACAACATGTACAATGTTTGTTCTTTTGTTACTCCTTCACTAAGCATGATATCTTTATGTTCCATTCATAACGTTTCAATCTGAAGGGAGCATGACTTGGTTTCTAAGTGCAAACCTATACTTCCATAGTCCTGAGATAAGAACTAAACGGTGCATGGCTACCACCACTGATCCATTTAAAAAGGATCACAGGAGGTCCCATTCATCTATTTTCTTCTCTCATGGATGTAGGTTTTCCAAGATGCTTGGAATATGATGTTGATATTGTGGATTAAGGCTTCCAGAGTACTTCCAGCCTTTTCTATGATGAAGTTTATAGTTCTTGGTTATATGTCTAGGTCCTTGATCTACCTTGAGTTGATTTTTTTGTTTATAGTATGAAATGTGAGTCTCACTTCAGTTTTCTACAGATAGTTTTCCAATTTTCCTAACATCTTTTGTAAAAGAGGCTTTTGTTTTCCCAGTTAACCAATTTCATCTCCTTGAAAAAAATGAGTTGACCATAGGTAGATGAGCTGATTTCTGGGCTGATTCTTTTCCATTGATCTATGCATTTGCCATGTACAAATACCACGCTGTCTTGACCACCACAGCTGTGTAGTAGGATTTGAGATCAGGGAGTGAGATACTGTCTACCTTGTTTGTTTTTAACTTTTTTTCTGGTGTACTGTATTCATTACAGATAAAATTGGAAATTTCTTTTCTGTCTCATTGAAGAACAGCATTTATATCAGTATTGGGATTACATTCAACTTGTAGATCACCTTTGGTAGAATTGTAATTTCCACAATATCGAGTCTTCCTGTCCATGAACATGGTATATTCTTCCATTTTTCCAGATCCCTATGCACACCAAACAATTTTTTCTAACTAGGTATAAAGGAGACCCACAGACTGAGAGAAAATATTTGGCAATGATATCTCTGATAAGGGATTCATATCTAAAATGTATAGAATACTCCAGCACTTCAACAACAAAAAGATAAAAACCATAATCTCAAAATGAGTACAGGATATGAATAGACACTTTGCCAAAGAAGACATTCAGATTGCAAACAAACACGTGAAGAACTGTTTAAAATCCCTAGCTTTCAGAAAGATGCAAATCAAAACAATTATGAACTATCATCTCATCCCAGTAACAACAGCAAAATCTAATAGAACAGCAAACAACAAGTATAGAGAGAGGATTGTGAAATGGTGCAACTACTATGGAAGATGACCCAGTGCTTTCTTAAAAAGTTGGAAATAGAAATATCAATTGGCCCATCAATTCCACTAATAGGAATATTTCCTAAAGAAATCAAAAGTGCCACAAACAGACATCTGCACACCCATGTTTATTGCTGTACTATTCACAGTAGCAAGTGCCCATCCTCAAAGGAATGGATAGAAAAACTATGGTATATTCATACAATGGAATACTATGCAGCTCTGAAAAATAAGGAACTTATAAAACATTATACAGCATAAGTGACTCTAGAGGACATTATTCTGAGTAAAATATCTCAGTCACTAAAGGACAAATACTGCAAAACACCACTCTTATAAAACACGACTGACATGGGAGGTGGGGGCAAACTAAGAAAAGAAAGGATAGATAATGAACACTGCATTGAAATAGATGAAGGAAAAGAACTGTTTAACAAGAATATTAGACATTATTTGTATGACAGCAGTCCAGAATAAGAGGTTCATTGAATAGTAGGCTTTGGGGAAAGAGGAGGACATTGTGGAAAAACGAATAAATGTGTTTTGTTTTGTGAAGTGAATAGGGGGAGTATGGATGAAAAAGTGCAACAATGAATGAATGAAAAAAATTATCTGTAATGAATGAAAAGAAAAATTATCTATAAAGTAAAAAGGATCATAATAGTGTATCCTAGATAGTGTGAGGGGAAATGTACCGCAATGCTAAAAATCCTAAAAAAAGGCTTATTGATCAAATAAAGACTTAAGTACAACTCTGGTCTTTTGTTACCCTTTAAATATGGACAAAACTCCACCTCTGTGTTTCACTTTTCATGTTACTGTTCAAATGGTTTTGTATATAGTCATGAATTTATTTTTCACAACAATTACTGAGTTAGAACTATATTTTCATGTTATATATTAGAAAGGAAAGTTAAAAAGACACATATCCAATGGCATGTAGACAAGAAAGATGTTTCCTCATGAGAACTAAAATACAGATAATTTAGGAATTATAGAACATAATTAACACTAAACAAAATGAACCATTATTAATAGTAGAAATGCAGATGTTTCTATTGTGATATTAATAGTTTGTGTCTTCGCAGAGACTAACAGTGTCTAACAAACTAACTTGTACTCTTGGTCTCTCTCTGTCTCTCATTTGTATCAAGTGTGTTTGATTATCAACTGAACTTTCTCTGTGTCACTTAGTCTGTAAATATCCCAGGAGGAGATTACCCATCTTTTTCCAGAGGGTAAATGGTCAATTAAAATTAGCAGAGAGTAGCATTGTAACTCTCTACAGACTGTCCTACCATCCAACTTTAAGCTGCTTGAAAGTCTGTAGTTAGGGAATCAAAACTAAAATGATGAGTTCACCATTTGCTATGACTTTGCTGCTAAACAAACCTAGGGAAGTGAATCCTACATGGAGAGGGATATTACGGGATGGGAAAAAAATTGAGTTTGAAGAAAATAATGACTTAGAACCAGATTGCAACTCACCACTCACGCATGGATGGATGAAACAGAAATGTTTTCTGCAATTATCTCAGTTTGAGACCTTTTCTCATCTTACTATAGACCACTAAGAAGTTACTTTAGGTTTAGGATTCTTGCTGACTTTTTCTGCAATCCCCATCAGGCCATGTCTATCTTAGGCATTCTCTGTAGGTGAAGTGACATAGAATGTAGAGTGGGAAAAAATAATTTCCTGAAGAGATTCTAAGACTTTTCTTTAATCCTGGGAGACTGTGTGCTGGTGTCAATGGATATTTTTTTCAGAGACGTTTGCTTCCCAGCATCTCTCTTCTTTTCCCTGAAGAGCCGTTCCAATTTCTCAGCCCATCTGGCACATCTGTAGGACAGCATCACTGCAGGTGCTCTGTTGCTAACACAGGATAGATTTCCCTGGGTAGTGGTGTGAGTGACTCTCTTTCTTGAGTCATTCAAAACAAGATGGACTCAATAACCCACTAGAGACTAAATACTTTTGGAAACCAGATTACCTAATCATCCTGTGTATCTCTATTTTCTGTTTTTCCATGAATGACTGGTAACATGAGCAGTCAGTTATGGATTTCATTTTTTCCCCATGAAGTTTCAATTACTGCATTTGACTTTCTCAGGTAGTTATCTTGAGGCTGAGAGATAATTCAGCAGATAGAAGATTAGTTTTCTGAATAGCTATAATGACAGTAACTCCAGCATGCTAGAGAGGGGTGGAGGGCACAAGTTACACCGATAAAGAGTTCTAGGTCAATGTTATGTAGCTCCAGTTAAGGCTACAGACTTAATATATATGAAGTAGACAGTCTATGTAATTTTTTAAATAGAAATTTATTTTATTAATATAGGATGCCTATCTGCTTTTAAAACATAAATTGTTCAACAAAGTTTAGAATTCAAAATAGCACTCTTCAGTCTCATTTTCCAGTCTCTGAATCTTGTACTGCAGAGACAATGTCATTCATCATTTTATCCAATTATTCTTAAATAGTTCTATATAAATGTCCCATGGAACAAAACCCCACATCATTCCTTATATAAAACTGTCCTTTCTTAATTTACTTGAAAGACCTCCTAAATTAAATATAAAGTAACTGAACCCAGCTTTCAGCAACGGGACTGGGGAAGGGGTGACCGGTGCCATGTCTGGCCACGAAGGTGGTAAGAAGAAGCCCCTGAAACAGCCCAAGAAGCAGACCAGGAGATGGAAGAGGAAAAGAAGGCTTTCAAACAGAAACAAAAATAAGAACAGAAGAAACTCGAGGAACTAAAAGTGAAGACCGTGGGCAAAGGTCCCCTGGCCAATCTGGCAAAAAATCAGACTGAGGCAATGATGAATCTTACTTCCACTCTTTTTTAAAACATCTGGATTCTCTGCTGTAATGACTCTTGCCACCTGTAGTTAAAATAAGGTGTTGTCTTGGATCCTGTTGTACATTTAAGAGGAAACTTTGTGAAACAGTGAAGAAGAAGAAACCCTATGATGGTCCATCTCCAGTTCTCATTTGGCCATTCTGATCGTAGCTGTGTAGTCAAAGTAAATGGAATCCAGAATCCTGTCAGAATCTTCATTCATCATTCTTCCCAGAATTCTGTACCACCTGGAATTAAACCAACCCATTTGAAATAAAAAAAAATAAATTTACTTATCCATGCAGTCTTTTCTGTTTTAGTCTAGGTCTTTTATTCTGTTATATTGATTTGCCTAGTCTAGAGCTGAACAGAAGATTTCAAAAGGCAGAGTAGGAAGTAAAAGTAAAGTATTACAATGAAATGTGCAAGGAGCTGGAGTCAGAAAATCAAAAGGGCCAAGCTCGCTCAGCATTTCTTAAGCTCAAGGAACTGAAGAACAAATTCAAACCTCGAACTGCAATACTTAAGGATGGTTTGGGTAGAATATTAAATGATCCAGTAAGTATTAAAAGACGACGAAAAGAGTATAGAGTCATTGTACCAAAAGGAATTGGCAGAAACAGAACAATTTCATGAAACAACATATGAGCAAGAACCTACGGTAATGAAGGAAGAAGTTCAAGCTTCTTTGAAAGAATTGGCAAAGAATAAGATTCCAGGAATTGATGGTATACCAGTTGATGTATTTCAACTAACAGATGCTGCCCTAGATGTGCTCACCAAATTGTGTAAAGAAATCTAGGCAATCACTTGGCCAATTGACTGGAAGAGATCTTTGTTCTCATTGAAAGAAAGGCAATCCAACAGAGTGTGGAAATTATCAAACAATATAATTAATATAACAAGCAAGCAAGATTCTGCTGAAAATGATCAAAAAAACAACTGGAACAACACATCAACAGAGAACTGCCAGAAGTTCAGGCTGGGTTTAGAAGGGGTTGTGGTACTAGGGATATTGTACCTAATGTTAGATGAATCCTGCCTGAATGCAGGGAATACCAGAGGAACGTCTGTCTGTGTTTCATTGACTATGCAAAGGCGTTTGACTGTGTGGATCATAACAAACTGTGGCTGACTCTGAGAAGAATGGGAATCCCAGAATACTTGTTCATGCTAATGAGAAACTTATAATTGGACCAGGAGGCAGTCTTCAGAACACAGGAAGGAAACACTGCATGGTTCAAAATTGGGAAGGGTATACAGCAGGGATGTGTCCTATCTCCATACCTTTTCAATCTCTATGAAGAACACAATATCTGGGAGGCTAGGCTGTATGAAGAGAAATGTGGCATCAGGATTGGAGGAAGATTCATCAACAATCGGCATTATGCACATGACACAACCTTGCTTCCTGAAACTGAGGAAGACCTGAAGCACTTGCTACAGAAAGTCAAGGACTGTAGCTTTCAAATATGGATTGAGGCTCAATACCAAGAAGACAAAGATTCTCACTACTAGACCACTTGGTAGAATCAGGATGGATGGTGAAGAGATTGAGATTGTTCACAGCTTTAGTCTGCTTGCCCCCACAATCAACACTCTTGGCACCAGCAGCCAGGAAATTAAAAGATGTATTGCAATGGGAAAGTCTGTGGTTAGAGACATCTGTAAAGTGATGAAGTACAATGGTGTCAGTCTGGAGTCTCAGGTGTGCCTGATACATGCAATGGTATCTGCAATCACTTGTTTTGCATCAGAGAGCTGGACAATGACTAGGGAGGATAGGAGAATTGATGCCTTTGAGCTGTGGTGTTGGAGAAGAGTATTGAATATACCATGGACTGCTAAGAAAATAAACAGGTTCATCCTAGAGAGGGTTAAACCAGGCTACTTCTTGGAGGCAAGGATTCTGAAGCTTTGTCTGAAATACTATAGACATGATGCAAGATGGGATCAGTCCTTGGAGAAAGAAGTCATGCCTGGGAGGGTGGAGGGGCAGTGTAGGAGAGGAAGACCCTTTATGAGGTAGTCAGGGTATTTGTTTTGGAGACAGTGAGATTGGCATAGGATAGAGCAGTGTACATAGGGTGGCTATGAGCTGCAGGCACCTCAATGGCATAACAACATAACAACAACAATAAGAACAACTCTCAATCCTCACATTATTGATTACTGCAATCTTATAAAACATTCTGATATCTAGCAGGATAAGTTCCACTAGTCTAACCAACTCTCCTCTTTGTCATCCTTCTCTTGTTTCATTTTCTTCTTTGTCTCCCATTATCTTCTTTATCCCCTTTTCTATTTGAGGATTTTGGTTTTACCTACATCTCTCTACAGCCTTCATGGCATAGTGGTTTAAGTGTTGGCCTGCTAACTGAAAGGCCAGCAGTTCCACTCTACCAGCTGTTGTGCAGGCAAAAGTTGAGACAGCATCTAGCTGTTAAGGCTTGAATTCTTGGAAAGTCAATAGAGGATTGATATGAGTTAGAACGAGTTGGGAATTTTGATATGTCGTTAAATATGCATACTGTTATTTCTTATTTTTAGGGTTACTAAGAACTTGGAGTTAGAGGCTGTTGTTAAAACAGAGCAGGGGAACAGAGCATGGCTTAAAATTGAGAAGGGAGTGGGTCAGTGTATTCTTTCTCCATACCTATTCAATCTGTATACCGAGCAAATGATCTGAGAAGATTCTTACCACTGGACTGATAAGCAGCATTGTGATGGGTGTAGAGGAGATTGAAATTGTCAACAGCTTCGTCTTGCTTGGATCCACAATTAACACCCTTGATATCAACGGTTGGGAATTAAGGACACACACTGCCCTGGGAAAAATCTGCAGTGAGGAACCTCTTCAAATTATTGAAGAGTAATAATGTCACTTTGAGGAGTAAGGTGCATCTGATTCAGGCCATAGTCTTTCCAATTACTTGCCATGCATCTGAGAGCTGGACAATGAATAAGTATGACAGCAAAAGAATTGACATCTTTGAGTTGCTGTGGTGAAGAGCACTGAACATCCCATGGATGACCAAGAGAATGAACAGATATGTATGTATTGGAGAGGGTGCAGTTGGAGTTCTTTGGAGGAAAGAATTATGAGGATTTTCCTTACATACTTTGGGCACATTTCCAGGAGGGACTATTCCTTGGATAAGGCCATGATGATGGGAAGGGTAGATGGTCAACGAAGGAGAGGAAGACCCTTAAACAGATGAATTGAAATGGTGACTGCTGCAGTGGGTGGGCTCTTGTGTGTTGGGAAGTGTGAGGATGGACCAGGATAGAACAGTGTTCAGATCTTTTGTCCATAAAGTTGCATACTAAACTTAATAGCAGCTATAAACAACAATCAACAGCAATTTTTTCTATGCTTTGATAACTAAAAAATTAATTTATTCCTCTGTCCTCTCCCTTCCAAACAATATCATATATTCTCTTCCTATCCTCCTAATAGAATTTTGAAAATATTACTATTTAGAAATCTTAATTATATTACTGTTCCACTTCCACTTCAGTTAGTTGGAACTGACTCTGACTTATAGTTCACCCTCCACGAGATTTCCAGAAGTTGAAAATTGTACTGGAGGAGATTATCTGTCATTTTGTTGATTTATAAGGTGTCCAAACCAAAACAAACCAAAGCAAACCAAACCAAACCCAACCCACTTCCATTGAGTCAACACCAACCATCCACCAGGTTCCCATATCTCCTTTTTAAGGAAGGACAACACCCATATTTTTCCCAAGGAGCATCTGATCTATTCAAATTGCCAACCTTTGATTTCAAGTCATCCATTTATAAGTAACCCTCGTTGAGTTTCTGAGGCAATAACTTGCACAGGAGGATATTTCCCATCATTCTCCTATGGAGCCATTGGTAGATTTGAACTACCAGAGGGATGATGGCATTTGATTTAGGAGAGCAACTCTGTACTGGTTATGCCACCATAGCTCCCTAATCTCTTGTTTAACAACTTTATATGCTATTGGGACTTCTTATGTGTCTAAATTTACAAGAATAGTTTCTTCTCAAAATGTGACAGCCTTGCTCTATTGCGTTCTAGTATTCAGGGTTGTGAAAAAATCTGAAGGCATCTTGATTTCTGACATAGTTATGTGGGTTTCTCCCTAGAAGCTGTTAGAACCCCCTTTTTCCCCTCTGATATATTGACACTTCATTGTTAAGTACTTTAGTATGTAATTTCTAGAGAAGTCAGTGTTAAATATCTATTTTTAACGTTTTTAATTTTATATTGATTTACATACAAAAGTCATATATAATGTGTTTGTTTTGTTTTTGTACAATTGTGTTCTGTGCATTACTCCATTTACACTGTATTTCACATTATCATTCCCACGCATTGTATTTTAGAAAATTAATCACCATTGATCCATGATTTTTCTGATAATATTTTGTTTCCTATATCAGTTAAAAAAATCTTCTTCATTGGACTTTCTGAGATGATCCTTTGTTTTTCACATTTATCTCCTATTTTTCTGTTTTTGTTCTTTTTATCAACTTTGCCTTTTGCCAGCATATTTCCCATGTTC
This sequence comes from Elephantulus edwardii, assembly GCF_000299155.1. Lineage (NCBI taxonomy): Eukaryota > Metazoa > Chordata > Mammalia > Macroscelidea > Macroscelididae > Elephantulus > Elephantulus edwardii. The sequence continues at coordinate 11,232,401 of NW_006399823.1, read as the reverse complement.
ATGAATATTTACTAACAGTGTCTGTAGTGCTGTCTTGATATTTAATTTTACATTTGTTGTTCTCAGATCATTGAGGATATTTTGAGAGCTGCCGTGGTTTGTGGTTCTGACTCAAGGAGGCCCTATGTGTACCAAGTAGAACTGCTACATAAGATTGTCAAGGCTGTGATTTTTCAGAAGCAGTTTACCAAGATTTTCTTCTGAGAAATCTCTAGGTGAGTTCAAACCACTAACCTTTTACTGAGTTGTAGATCATTTAATTGTTCATGCCTCACAAAGACTCAGTGAGCAGGTTGTGTCATCTTCATAAAGCAGATTGTTGATAGATCTTCCACCAATCCTAACACCACGCGTCTCCTCATAGAGCCCAGCCTCTCGGATAATCTGCTCTGCATACAGGTTGAAAAGGTATGGAGACAGGACACATCCCTGGCGCACACCCTTCCCAATTTT
>NW_006399823.1:11227351-11230163 GCF_000299155.1 Elephantulus edwardii | reverse complement strand
GAGAGGGACATCATGCTGGGTAGAGTAGAGGGACAGCGCAGGAGGGGAAGACCCTCTATGGGGTGGATTGATTCTGTGACTGGGGTAATCGGGATGGGTGTGTCAGAGGCAATGTGATTGGCACAGGATAGAGCAGGATTTAGGGCTGTTGTACATAGGGTTGCTATGAGTCGCAAACGACTCGACGGCACTTAACAACAACAACAACAACAACAACAACAACAACAACCTCTTAGCATACTCCCTGTTTCCTCTACAAAAACTGCTGGCTTTGGTTTCTGTCTTTCCCAGTAGTAGCTGGTCATTTTTCTGTCTTTTCATATTTATGAGTGAGACACAGTAGGAGTCTAATTGAAAAATTTAGTAAATCTATATAGATCAAAAATGTTTGATAGAGGGAGCTAGTAATTTTAGACACATTTTCCCCACACCAAAGATCATTTCTTGCATCATGCAGTTACTTAAAGAAAAAAAAAAGTCTTTCTGGTGGCATAGTTCATAGAGAATTGCATTGTTAACCCAAATGCCATACCTCACTGGTTGTTTATATTCATCACAAGATCCCTGGAAGAAAGATGGACAATCTTATTCCTTGTGATTTACAGTCTCAGAAAACTCCATAAAGAATGAGCTGTGAATTAGTTCAGATTCAGTGGCAATGAGATGAAGGATTTTTGCTTAATTGTCTTACTTAGTATATGTTTTCTCAGTATTTCATGCTAGACAGGACCTCAAGTTCCAGAGTCTGCCTATAGTATTAAGCATGAATCATATTGCTTTTTGTGGCATTTCTATCTAAAGACATCTTTACTACAACTCTTTGTATATTTCTCTCTGGTAGTAACTGTCATTGCACGATGTTTCTTCAAAAACCTTTACTGGTATTTGTCTGCTGTCATTGCCTCTCTTGTCCTGTTTGTCCTTGTGACTTTGCCCTTTTCTCCACTTCTTGTCATATTAGGGGGTTAAAGGAGTGAAGAACTATGTAGAATTTAGTCTTTCATGTAGATGTTGCATTTTGTAACAAAGATCTCATCTGCATGCTTATGGAAGTGGGTTATCCACAGTTCTGGGCAGGGAGTGAATGATGGGGGCGGCCTGGGGGAAGAAATGCATTAGAAGAAAACATGTTTGTGGTAGTTTCACCATTATAACAATAAAACAGGTGTGAAATTTAAAAACACTCAAACTTCTTGCCCTTGAGTCTGAATCAAACTCATACATAGCAGACCCTCCATTGGGCTTCTAAAGTTAAAATTCTCACAGAAGAAGATTAACCCATCCTTCTACCAAGTAATCGCTGGAGGATTTGAAACAAAAGAGAGATGTGGTCTTTGGGTTGGTTAGCAGATAAACTACATCACCACTGTTTTTAAGTGCCATCAAGTCAAGTACAACTCATAGTGACCCTATGAACAATAGATCTGAACTCTGTCCTATCCTACACTATCCTTATCATCCCTGACACACTTGAGTCCATTGCCTCAAACTTTGTATTAATCTATCTCATTGAGGGTCGTCCTCTCTTTCACTGACCCTTCACTTTCCAAGCATGATATCCTTTCCTAACAAATAACCTATCCTCAAAAGGAAGTCGTAGTTTATGTATTTTAAGGAGTTATTCTTATGGATTGAAAAAAATATACTTTTTTAACAAGTTATCTGGCTTTAATTTTTTTTTCTTTTTACAAAAAATACCTCCACTTTCTGAATGCATTTTAATCGTTTGCACTATCCATTACAGGAATCCTTGAGTGGGGCCAACACTTAACCTGTTTGGTTGCTACCTGAAATAGTAGCTATTAGATGTTTAACCTCACACAGAGGTGCCTCAGCAGAAAGGATTGATCATCAGCTTGTAAACACTTAGTACCTGAAAACTTTATAAAGCACAGTATTACTCTGATACACATGAGTTTGCTGTGAGTTAGGTCCAATGCTATAGTAATTGATCTTTATTTTATTTTACCATTTTCCTAGTAAACATTTGTGGCATGTTGATATTCGTTGTTTGTTCTCCATAAAAACAAATTTTAGTGCACTGATATCCCTAGATAGGAATCATTAGATAAAAGTAAATAAACTTCTTCATGCTTTTGATTGCTGTTGCTATTATGCTTTCTATTAAATGAATCCTTTTTATGCCCATTCAGTAAAAAACGAAGGCTTCATTTCATCTACCTTAACCAATATAATAAATAGGGAGCCTCAGGTGACAAAGGGAATAAGGAGTTGTGCTGTCAACCCAAAATTATGCTGCTCAAATCCACCAGCTGCTTCATGAGGGAAAGATGGGAAGTCTTTTCCCATGAGATTTACTGCCTCTGAAAACGCACAAGAGGATCAGCTATTTAATTCGATTTGACTCTCCAGCACATAGCAACAACGATTGACCAGTGTGGTATATTTGTAGTCTAAAATTTTTGGTAACTTCTTAGAAATGGTGTATTGTTATTTTCATTTTTGTTTTGAAGAGCCAGTGGCATTTGAATACATTTCGAAATATCGTTGCCCATTTCTATATAGAATAATTATTATTTTTTCTTTACTATTATTTTCTTTGTCACGTTTACTAGGAAAATGGTAAAATAAAATAAAGATCAATTACTATAGCATTGGACCTAACTCACAACAAATGGAATGCATAAATATTGACATATTAGGCATTGGAGAGATGAGATGGACTGGCATGGGGCATTTTGAGTCAGATGACAATATGATACATTACTCTGGAGATGAAAAGACAAGGAAAAATGGGGTTGCCTTTATAGTAAAAAAAGTAATTTCTAGATCCATCTTGAAGTACAACACC
>NW_006399823.1:11215755-11225001 GCF_000299155.1 Elephantulus edwardii | reverse complement strand
CTTGGGAGGGTTGAGGGACAGCGCAGGAGGGGAAGACCCTCTGTGAGATGGATTGATTTGGTGACTGGGGTAATCGGGATGGGTGTGTCAAAGGCGGTGCGGTTGGCACAGGATAGAGCAGGGTTTAGGGCTGTTGTGCATAGGGTCGCTATGAGTCGGAAATGACTCGACGGCACATAACAACAACAACATTATTTTCTTTTTGACTTCTTAGTTTTTATAGTAGATTTTAATCTTTTATTTTAATAATACTAAATCTTAACTTATTAAATGCGGTGACTGCCTTTTACCAAGTGTTCTATTTAAAAAATATATTTGTGATAAGTTAAAATTTTACGTTTTGCCAAATGGCTTGATCTTTACTTAATATCTTACATTTTCAGTGTACCTAGAGTTTATAAATAACTTTTATAGCAAGCTTAAATCATACCTACAAGTTGAGTGGGATTATGGTTTCAGCAGTGGTATGTGGCCTGCCAAGGAGGGCAGACACATTTGTAATGAGGAGATTTTGAGCAGCAGCCGGAGACTGAGTTTAGCTGCTTCCAAGTCTTGCTGATTAGTTTCTCTGCCTTTTGCATTTGGACTCTTGGGCTTTGAATAGGGGTTGGCCCTTTGTTTATTGTTTTATTTCTCTGAGTTTGTTTCTCTTTAGCATTAAATATGAGGGAAATACTAGCTCTGGTGCTTGGTCTTTAGGGCGTTATGGTGCTAATGCAAAGGCTACATCTGTTTGGTGATTCATATCCACCAGAGGCTTCAAGGAGGAAAGAGGGGCTGTCCCATCCTCCCATGTGATTTACAGCCTTTGAAACCCCAAAGAAGATCAGCCATGAATCTGTTAAGACTTGACAGCAATGAATTAAGAGCTACCTACTTACAGAGATACATTGCTCTTAAAGGAAGTAATTTCTGTGAAAATAAATTTGAATAATATAAAGTACTACCCCCAAGACAATATTATTTATCATTTTCTCCACAAAAATTAATTTCCTAGTGTTTTTGTTTGATAATTTGATGGAGAAGATCATATTTAGAAATACTAATTAAACCAATAGTATTTTTACCTTAGAGTCAGTATAAAAGTAAAAAAAAATATTAATAGGCAAAATTCATAAAGTATAGTAAATGTAATTGTTTTAGCTTGAAAAATTTAAAAAACCCCAAAGATCAGAGTTTATCTGTTCTTGACATAAATTCTAATCAGAGTTTTATAATATTCATAAAGTAAAAGATATATTTTTAAATTTATTTATTAATTTTAATGAAAGTTTACAGATTAGGATTTCCAGTCATTCATTGTTGCCCTTTTCTCCCTGAAAAGACATTTTTATAGAAAGAGCTTGGTGTGGTGTTGATTTTATCTTTAATATTGTGAAAAAGAAATGTGCTTTCCCCAAAAAATTTCCTACTTATATTTTTATAATAATTAGAACATACATAAGTACCTATATGTTCCTATTTTTTTGTTGCTTCTAGAGGCTGATGAGTTTGACTCATAGTGACCCAATGAACAACAGATCTGAACCTTGTCCTCTGCTGTGCTATCTTCACACTTCCTGACACCCTAGGGCCCATTATAGCAGTCATCGTGTCAATCCACCAAGTCAAGGGTCTTCCTCTCCTTCATTGACCCTTCCCCTTTTCAAGCATCATGTCCTTCTCCAGCATTTCAAAGGGTGGCTCGAGAAGACAAAGAAAAATATTATAATAAAATATGCAGAGAGCTAGCTGATATTGGAGAATTGAAAGGGAAGAATTCACTCTTCATTTCTCAAGCTGAGAGAAATGAAAAACAAATTTAATCCTTGAGTTGCAACATTGAATGATCTATGGACAATATATTGAATGACCCAGAAAACATCAAAAGAAGATGGATGGAATACACATTCCTATACATACACTATTATTATGCACACATGTATGCTGCATATAGTAGTAAACATATTGTACTAATATTTAGCATTTAATATAAAGATAACAATAACAAATATATTGTGTCAAGATAATTTCCCATTTTATTTAATCAATATTTCATATGTTTCTGCCCATTCTCTTTGCAATAGGAAACATGAAAAATTTATATCTAAAAGTTTTCTGTAGAAGTAAGTCCACTATATCAAGACAAATACATTTATATGTTACTGTGTTGTTTTAATCCATTTAGGAGAAAGACATATGTCAACATCAAAACCTCTTAGGGAGAGTGTATTTAAGAATACTCTGAAGAGTGCTTCTTTTAAAAAACTTATTTTCTTCTTAATTCATTTAAACATTTTGTGATCCTACCTGCTGATAGGATTTGAAAACAGTTGAAGGGTTAGATATGAGTTGGTTCCTACTTAAGTGCCTAACAACAACCACCAACACCTATCATCAAGGGAGTTCTGGTGGCCTAGTAAATAGAGAGTTGCACCCACAATCCAGAGTCAAGTGGTTCAAATCTATGAACTGCTCTTTTGGAGAAAGAGAAACAGTCTTATCTCTTGTAATTTACAGCTATTGAAAACCTGCTGGATGGTCTGCTATAGTCAGTTCAGATTCAATGACTGTGACTGACTGACCTGTAGCCAGAATACAAAACCCAAACCTATTACTGTCACACCAATTCCCACTCCTAGTGATCTTCAAGCTGCTCACACTGCAAAATCTTTATAGAAGGAAACTGTCCAACCTTTTTCCCAAAGGAGTTACTGGAGGATTTGAACTGCTGACCTTTTGAATAGCAGATCTATACATCACAAACTATATTAGGTCTCTTTAGCAGAATGGAAGGGGCCTAAAACACAGAAGAAAAATAATAGATGAATTTTTCATAGTTCAGAGCTTTGGGAAAACTCCAGGATTACTGCTTATGTAAATGGCTCCCTTTTACAATTTATGTAGCTCAAACAATTTTGATAACTTGAAAATAAGTACTTCTGCCATTTAAATGATTATCAGAGTGGTTAACAACACCCCAGATTGTGTCTGCTAATAAATACAAACCCTTGCCATTGACGCACAGTTCCACTCTCCGTAGGCAGCTGATAGTTGTATATTAATTTACGGAGAGTTAGCGTTCCTATAGAATCTCATCAGAGTTCCTAGAACAGGTACTTAACTTTCATGAAAGATATTTTAAAGGTCCATTCTGACAAATTCTGATCACAAGAGCAAAACCTTCTTTTTTTCTTCAGCTGTTTGATGTCCTTATCATTGAATTGCCCAAATAAATAACCAGCCTTTGAGATTGTGACAGTTGGTCTAAATCAATAATTCTCAAGGTCTGAGGCTGGAAATTTTAGTAACAGTCACATTTCCTCTTTTCTTTAGTGGTCTTGAGTAATACTAGTCCACAAATAAATACAAAAATATAAACAGCGACGGAGGGTGGGGCGGAGGAACCAACCAACCAACAACTGGTGTGTAACTCTATAAAAGAAAAAGTATAAGAGATAAGTGAGAAGGTGAGAAATAAAGACATTAGTAAAGTGTGTAGAGGGAAAAAACACCTTTAAGAAAAATTCTAATAATGTTAGCCAAAAGGGTTAAAAAGAAGCAAATGAATTTTTATGAGTATTAAAGAAAAATATGTACTATGGAGGAATTCTAACACTGCTTAGTAATTTCAGAGTGCTTTTCATCTTCAAAGAATCTTGCATGTTAACTAATTAATCCTTCCAACACCCTTGTGACGTAAAAATGACAAACAAGGACAGATGTGAGTCTAAAAGGACTAATCTACCAAAGGAAGGCTTCTGAAATATGCCAATGACTAATGAGAAAGATTCTGTCTATCAGTGGTGGGCAATTTGTCCTTACAATTTGGGTTTATCTCAGGTGATTTCTGGTAATTAAAACCAGCCAGCAGAAGGGCAAAGTTTCAACTTTTAATTCCAGAGAAATAGAGTCAATGACAGATTTGTTAAAAGAATTAAGAATCTCTGGTGGCCTAATGGGTAAGAAATTGCACTGCTAACTCAAAGACTGTTTTGAATCTATCAGATCTGAGGGAGAAAGGAGGCAGTCCCCTCCCATGTGATTTACAGCCTCTGAAAACCTGCTGTACCATCAGCTATATTTCAGCTCTGACTCAGTGTTAATAAATAAATGAGTAAGTGGTCTCAACTAACACTAGACAAATGTTCAATTCTTAAATAAACAACACGTATTAGCAGCAGGTTATTAACATGCAATCGATGTATTTAAATTATGAACCGACCTACTGTCATTCAGTCAATTTCTACTTATATCAACCTTCTATCAGTGAACTCTGGTGGCCTAGTGGTAAAAAGCTGTACTCCCCAGATGCTCCATGGGAGAACGATGGGCAATCTCTTCCAGTATGATTTATTGCCTCTGAAATCTTGCTGGAAGGTCAGCTATGAGTTGGTGTCAATTTGAAAGCACACAATAACATCAAGTTCTGGAGCTGTAAATCTTTATGGGAGGAGACTACACATCTTTCTTCAGAGGACCAGCTGGTGTATTTGAACTGTTGATCTTTTGGTTAGCAGCCAAACACATTATATACTATATCATGATGGATAAAAGCACTAATATATGAAATAAAAGGAATAAAGAGAATAGTAGTTTTAGTTTTCTAAGTCAGTTTTTCTCAGTACCATGACTTATAATTAAAATATTTTTCTTTAGTTATTCTAACACAGTACAAATATGCTATTGTGTTGTTGTTGTATACCATCATGTTAGAACTGATCTATAGATGATCCTAGAGTGGTTTTCAGAGGCAGTTTAATTGCACAGGAGGAGATTGTCCATCCTTCTCCTGCAGAGCTTCTGGTGGCTTCCAACCTAGTGTCTTTGGGATTGCAATACAGGTTCTCACCAATGGCCACAAGAGCTTCTTCCATTGGCCCAATTAAATGGGAAACAAGAATATTTAGTTCTATTCATCAACTGCTTCTTCTGGAAAATTATAACTGAGACTATGTTGCTCATTTTGTTAGTTGTTATTGAATAATTTTATTTATTTTTTTTTACTCTTGGTAATCCAATGAATTACAGGATAAAATTACAAAATGGGATTTGTTTAGTTGTAATCACAACAGAAGCATATCTTATGGTCAAAAGAATTTGGCAATAAACTCGGAGAGGTCTGAACTGTCAACCTATAGGTAACTGCTCCTGTTAGTTCCACCAAATCAATTCAACTACAACACATAGTTCCCCTTTGAATAACAGATAAAAAACTTTGCCCTATTATGTTCCATCCTCACAATCTCAATCATGCCCAAATTAGTTGTTGCAATCACTTTGTCATTCCAGCTCTTTGAAGGTGGACTGTACACTATTTGAATGATCTAGGGAGACAATGAAGACTATAAACCAAGTCAAAGTCACTGACAATGAAGAAGCTATGGATCACACCAGACTGCTGTTGCTGGGTACTGTCGAGTTGAGTACAATTCATAGTGACCCTACGATCAATAGATCTAAGCCTGGTTCTATTTTGTGCCATCCTTGTTAACTCTGACACATTTGAGACCTTGCTGCAGTTACTACGTCAGACATATGAGGGTCTTCTTCTCTTTCACTGATCCTCTACCTTTTCAAGCATAATATTCCTTTCCAAGGAATAGCCTTTCCTACTAATATGGCCAAAGTATGAGAGACAAAGGATTGCCATCTTTGCCTGTAAGGAACACTCTGGCTGCACTTTTCCCCAAGACATAGCTGTTTCTTCTTTTGACTCTCCATTCAGAACTCTTCCCCAACACCACAATTCAAAGACATCAGTTCTGTCACCCCAAATACCGACCAGAAATTTAAGCAAGGTCTTCTGCCTCTGGTCTCAGTCTAGGAGACAACTGAGTTCTAGAAAATACCAGCACTTCTATATATCTTGTATTATTAGTTCTAAAATGGAAATTATCTGAAATTAGCTTAGAGAAGTATAAATCTATGTGCCTCATAAATCCTACTTTATACCTAGTAATGATTGGCATCAAGTCTGCCACCCAAAAAGGAGGTGCATCATTTTGCTAAAATTCTCCATGATAGTATTTCCCTCAGATCAAACTCTTGGAAATTTTCCTCTAGCATTTTAATATCATCTATGCCTTTGTGAATATATCACAGTCTGATTTCATTAATTAAATTTAAAATTAATTAAGGGGTAATTAATCTAATATTGATTCATGTGAATTTTAGCTTCTCTGGAAGAAGGACTAATATTTAGGGATCAGGATGTTAAAAACACATACTCAGTTTTCTCTTTTATTAAAAAGTTGGCTGATGCTATTCAGAAATCTATACAGATAAAAACTATTATTGAAACATTGTTATAAAATTACAACTCTGCTAAGTGACACACTGATTTTTATAATGATTATCAGCTAGAAAATGGACTAATATATATTAAAAACATTGAAAGAAAATATAACACTAAATTTAATTGTGACCTGTTCTTATTATTTGTTCAATTTAAATTATTCAGCATCCCACCCTCTCATATAAACCCCTTCTTAATTTGTTTCAATTTTAAGGTTTAGAGGTTCATTCCTGCAGTTAGATTTTTAAAGATCCACATTGGTTTCCTTTCTTTTTCTGCCTGTATGTGTACTACTGGGACATCTGTCTATTATTACCCCACTGTGACAGCAACATATCTTTTCCCAAACTTGCAGAAGAAAATAGCATGAGCTCATGACCACCCTGAGATGATAATAGCAGTGCCATGCTGTTGGCACCCTGAGGTGAGAATAGCAGGGAGTTACATTATCCACTTACAGTAACAGTCCCTCCATTCCAAGTTAATGTGGTAACAGCAGCGAATCCTACTGCTTGAAAGCCTGCTAACATATGCACCATCCTTCATTTCACCTTTTTTATGGCAATTCTCATTATACAGTTTTATTCTTACTGTGCTGCTCTTCAAATTGTTACTGAAGACTTGGGGAAATTTATCCACAAATAATAAATGGTTAACTATTTTCTCATAACAGCCAATTGCTTTTTCTCTATCACAGCCACAAAATTTTTCTTCCAAATAAGAACTCAAGTGACAGTAGGAATGAGTCCTTATCTTTTGCTGTATTAGCTCCAAAGTGAGCTGGGACTACTTCTCTTCTTTCTTTTTATCTTTGAAATTTCCAATATAAAGCTTAGCTTTTCATCTCAATCTATAATTTCCTTAACATTATATCTATGTCACTAAAGTTATGCCTAAAATAATAATATATGATGCAAAGTTGCTGAAGCTCTTTACTCAGTAATATAATTAACATTTATTGCAGGTTTCTATATACCAGTTCTTATTTAGGGAGTAGTGCTAGAAATGAGAAAATGCCTACACTCTTGAAATGACACTGATTTTGGAGGTTGGTCCCTGCACACTCATAAGGAAGAGGCCTGTATTTCTACTTAGTCATAAAATTCCATCATTGTACTACACTCCAATTATGCAGCTATACTGTGTTGTAAATGTCTTCTTCCATATTGTTTTTTGTTATTGTTGTTATTGCAATCTGAGGTAATTTTCTTTCTACCTGAAGAATCACTTTTACTTCCTTTAGTTTAATTTCTAGTTTTTGAATATATGGAAATATCTAATTTAAAGTTCACTTTTGAATCATATTTTCAGCACTTGAAAATATGAGTCCATCTTTAAGATTCCATTATTTTAGTGAGTCACTGTCAGTTGTGTTGTTTCTCAATTGTTTTTGATATTTTTTTCCTGTATTTGTTTTTCCCTATTTACTATCAATGTGATTTAGTTGTAGTTTTGTTTGCAGTAATCTCATAATATGAAAATTTTATAAACTTTTTAAACCTTTTTTGTCAGTTCTTAAAAATAAATTTTCTTATACTGATTTCAAATCAAATATTTGGTTTCAGTGTTCTTCTGTCTCTATCTTCTGTACTTTTGATTATATAAAAGTTAGAATTTGCAGACAGATAGATGTTTATACCTATGTATACATATATCTATTGATCTAGTGGTCTCTCAAGTGATTTGTCTTCTCTTTTACATACTATTTTTCATTCTCCATTCTGTAAAATGGATTTTCCTCCTGCCCTGTCTTCCAGTTCACTAATTATTTCTTCTGCTTTCTCAAACATCCATTCTAAATATTTATCATATTTTTCAATTCTGAAATTTTAAATTTTTTTAAATAAATTTCAGTTATGTGGAAAATGCTACATTTCCCCCTGTGTTTTCTTGAAATACTAATTACAACTGTTTAAAACTTCACACACTAATAAATATTAAGTACTGATTTCTGGTAAAGAATTTTTCTCTTGATCATGTTTCTTTACAAATCCAATTATTTTTGTTTAATAAGATCCGGGTGTTACTACTATCTTTTCTAATAGGATTTATCACAGTCTATAATAATATGGAATAGCCTTGGTGTCATATGACATGAAGTCACCTGTGTCTCATAGCAAATTTATGCATAATAGCTCTAAACCTTATACTATATTCTTGTTCCTCCAAGTCCTTCAGTGTCAAACTCCAAATAGTATCTTTCTATCTTTATGTAATTGTGATATTTCTGCTGCCTTATCTGCCTATTGTTGATGTTGTTATGTGCCATCAAGTCGCTTGCAACTCATAGCGACCCTATGTACAGCAGCCCTAAATTTTGCTCTGTCCTGTGCCAATCGCACCATCTCTGATACACCCAACCTGATTATCCCCCAATCACTGAATCAATCTAATTCATAGGGGGCCTTCCCCTTCTGTGCTGTCCCTCCACCCTACCAAGCATGTTGACCCTCTCCAAGGACCTGTCCCTCCTTGAAACATACCCAAGGTATGTTAGAAGGAGACTTAGGATACTTACCTCCAAGGAGCAAACCAGTTTGACCCTTTCCAGGATGAATCTGTTTGTTTTCCTAGTAGTCCATGGTACCCTTAATACTCTTCTCCAGCACCACAGCTCAAAGGCATCAATTCACTTTCTATCCTCCTTAGTCTTTGTCCAAATCTTTGATGCATAACAAGTGATTGCAAAGACCATGGCCTGCATCAGATGCACCTTAGTCTCCAAAGAGACACCATTGCTCTTCAGTACTTTGGAGAGGTCCCTAACAGCAGACTCTCCCATGGCAATACGTCTTCTAATTTCCTGGCTGCTGGTGCTGAGAGTGTTGACTGTGGAGCCAAGCAAACTAAAGCTGTGAACAATCTCAATTTCTTCACCATCCATCCTGATGCTACCAATTGGCCCAGTGGTGAGGATGTTTATCTTCTTGACATTGAGCCTCAATCCATATTGGAGGCTGCAGTCCTTG
>NW_006399823.1:11197579-11214840 GCF_000299155.1 Elephantulus edwardii | reverse complement strand
AAAGCATCCTTGATTATAGCAACTCGAGGTTTGAATTTGTTCTTCAGTTCCTTGAGTTTAAGAAATGCTGAGTGCGTTCGGCCCTTTTGATTTTCTGACTCCAACTCATTACACATTTCATTGTAGTATTTTACTTTGTCAACCCGTTCTGCCTTTTGAAATATTCTACTCAACTCTTTAGTATCTTGAATTCTTCCTTGTGCTTTGGCTTCTCTGCACTCCAGTGCAATTTTCAGAGTCTCTTCTAGACCCCTTCACCAGTTTTGATACACGTCAGAAAATACCTTGAAGTAGGATATAGTTGGAGATTTTTGTCTTTTTTCTCTAGAAGTCTCTTTGTCCTGTAATCTTGATTTTTAAATTATCTTGATAGTCATTCTAAGCCTCTTCTAGTTTTTCCCATAGGAGAACATATTTTTCTGTATAAAATATGCCATTGTAACTAGAGTTAGAAGTCTTCCTAATTCTTTATATGAAATTACATCTCCAATTGGGCCTTTGTCCTTCTTTATTTCTCATCTTGGTATTTCCTGCCAGGACCAAAAAGAAATCTTGTAATAGACAAAACTATAGTTACATAAACTGATTAAATATAGATTAATGTCTCCTTGTTTTCATCCAGGTAAAATGTGAACTTCTTTACAGTAATTTACTTTTCCATTCCCATTTTCCTTCATTCATATATGATTCAGTCTTTAAACTGTCAATATTATGCCATTCTCTACTATTCTTTTACTAGTTTACACATACATTTCCCCATTTGATATTGGTTTCATACAAAATTTGTGTACATTGTGTTTCACACAGTCTTTTATTCACATTGTTTCATAGGATTATTCTTGTACTATGCCCACTATCACACCATCCTTTCAGGTCTCCACTAGATCTTTCCTGATTTCTTTACCTCTTACCTTCACCCTCCAAACTCTAACCTCATGATTTCTCCCTCTTTCCATCCACACTCATTTTCCTCCATCCCCTTCCTCCTTTGGCCTTTTTTCCTTTTTTTTTTTTAAAAAAAATATTTAATTGGTTTTTAAATTTAATTTTCTTTCTTTCTTTTTTTTTTTTTTTGGTATATGTGTGTACCATCAAATCGGATCTGACTGGTACAGGATTTTTCCTCCTTCTCCAGCAGAGCATCTGGTTGATTCGAACCGCATACCCCTGGGATTGCAGTGCAGCTTCTTGCCACTAGGCCACCAGCACACCCTTCCTTTGGCCTTTTGTATACATATTGCCAGTTATCCTTCTATGTTTACAATAATAGTCTTATGCAGTATTTGTCCTTATGAGACTGAATTATTTCACTCAGCATAATGCTCTCCAGCCTTTCCCATGTTATAGAGCATTTTTCTAAATGATTGCTTCTGAGGGCTGCATAACATTCCATTGTATGAATATACCACAAATTCTCAATCCATTCATTTGTAGATGAACATTTTGGCTGTTTCCATGTTATTGCTATTGTAAATAACACTGCTATGAACAACAGTGTACAAAGCTTCATTTGTGTCTCAGTTCTATTTTCCTTGAGGTATATTCCTAGCCATGGAGCAGATGGGTCATAGGGAACTTTTATGTTCAGCTTTTTGAGCAAATGCCACTTTAAAATTCTACCAACAGTGTATGAGAGTCCCAATCCTCTCCAACATTTATTGTTTGTTGTCCCCTTAAACATTGCTGCTACTACTGGGGTGAGATGGTATCTCTTTGTGGTTTGGTTTATATCTTTCTAATTGCATGTCTTCATGTGTGAAAAGTTTGTAAGTCTTTTGCCCATTTTGTAATTAGGTTATAATTTTTTTTTCTTTTTCTTGTGGAGACCCTGTAGTGTTACATAAACTTTTGCTATGAGACTTTTGTCTGAGATATTATTGCCAAATATTTTTCCAAGTCAGTAGGTTTTATTTTCACCCTGCCTAAGGACTATGAACTTCCTCAAAACAACCATTTATCATCTTAATTGTTTTTGTACACAGAACTTAGTTCAGAGCTGCTACTCAATAGATATTTTTTATAAAAACTGGAGAAGTATTTGGTTCAGGGATTTAAAATTTACAAGGTCTACTTCATCAATGTTATCCTCCCTTGGTTGTGTATGTTCTGGCTGTATTTTCCAACCTAATTATACCATAGTCATGGCCTTCTAAGTTTGGTTCCCATTTTGTCTTTTATGATCTTTATAGTTTTGGGCTTTACCCCCAGGTCATTAATCCACCCTCACTTGATTTTTATGTATGGTGTGTGATGTAGATACTGCTTCAGCTTTCTGAATAAAGAAATTCCCTTTTTCTAGCATCATTTGTTGAAGATGTTGCCATTTCCCTATGATCAGCTGAATATTTCCCAATTTTTTTAAGGCTAGTCAATTCCTGCTACTACACAGACATGTGAGAATCTATTCAACATGGAATACGAAACTATTCAAAATAGAGTAATAAAAAATATGCTGTCTAAGGACTATGAACTTCTTCAAAATAACCATTTATCTTCTTAATTCTTTTTGTATTCAGAACTTAGTTCAGAGCTGCTACTCAATAGATATTTTTAAACAAATGACATGACCTTAAATATTAGAGTAAGGATTCTGGAATTTCGCTGATAGAAAAGAGGGTGCATTGATTCCCGCATTCCCCCACCTTAGGAGTGACATGATTGAAAGTATGTGTGAGGCAGATTAAGAGAGCTCAATTAGGAAGAGAGAGTCATAGCTTGAACATTAGCTAATGGAGCTGGTGCAGGGAGTAGGCGGCAGGAATGCATATGAAGGGACAGATAGGGAAACCCTTACAGAAGAGTAACCTGTAAGTTAGCTTGTTGACACTTTGAACACTTGTGTGTCAGAGTTTCACGTTTTTGATCCCAAGGTAGTGGGTATAATATGTGGAAAAAATGAAGCTGTGATTTATTGCAGTGTATTAGCTGGGAAGCTAAAAAAATGAAGCTGTAATTTAGAAGAATATGTAGAAATAGAATACGGATTAGATAGTAATGACCATTCAAGAGATTATTGAAGACTTAGAAATGGATAAGAACACCGATTGATAATAAATAGAGGAAGAAAAAGGAAGAAGGAAGCCATATACATACTGTGATGATCCTGTTGACAGATCACTCCTGTTCTTATATATTTAACAAATAAATGTCCCGTTTCATATAAGACAAAGGCAGTGGTACATTTTTTTTCTCTGTGGACAGCACAGAATAGGGTGGGGTTTAGATCCACTGTTCACGGGTGGCTGGGAGTTGTGGTCCAGTGAACAACACCAAACAGCAACATACTACCAAGAGGAACAAGTCTGACTTTGAGGAAGTGTAACCAGGGTGCTTGTAGAAGCAAGGATGTTGAAAGTTCTTCTTATATACTTTGGGTATATTGTCAGGAGGCGATGAGACTTGGAAAAAGATATCATGATGGAATCATCAAAAGAGAGAACAACCCTGAATGAGATGGAATGACCCAGGGACTGCAACAATGGGCTTGAGCATTGTAGAGATTGCGAGAATGGTATAAGACAGGACAAGGTTCAAATCTGGTTTTTTTTGTGTTGTTGCTCTGTGTTATAGCTGACTTGATGGCATCTACTAAGAATAGATTTGTGTTCTACTTGTGACCAGTGCATCTCATAAGAGGTCTCTATCCAACTATCCGTGGAGTCTTTCATTACCACTGTGGATATGAACAGGTTTTAGTGGAACTTCCAGACTAAGACTATGAAGAATGGCTTAGAAATTTTCTTCCAAAAATCAACCAATAAAAATCCAATAGGTTACAGTAGCTCAGTCCACAAGCTAATCATTGGAATGAGACAATACCAGCTAGTATTTGGGGGTTTTGTGCATAGAGTTGCCATTAGTTATGGACCTATTCAAGAACAGTTAATAAGAACAGCAATAGAATATATAAGGCACAATTCTATCCAAGTCTCTTCTTGGCACTTAAGTGTAGAAAGTGCTTGATATTCATAAGAGAATGGAGAAGAAATAAAACATGAAATAATTTGACCATTTCTTTTAATTTTTTTTTGTGCTCAAATAAACAAAAAAAATCCCATCAGCACAGTGCATGAAGATGAAATGAGCTCCATTATTAATGCAAGGGTTGGTTAACTATTCTTTTAAGGGTTGAAATTATAGAGGCAACTGCTTGCAGAGTATAGATGGATTTCTTAGATCCAAGAGCATTTAGGGTAGATGAATATAGCAAAGGGAATGTGTCGGTGTTGAAAGTAAATACACTCTGTGTCAACATGCACTTGGGAGCCAGTAGTATGTGATAAGATATGGAGCCTTGCTTTGGAACTCTCATGCCAAGTGCTGGGATTTGGGGTTTAGTAATGTAATGATTCTTTGGGCTCTCTGACAAGGAATGTTTGGAAGCATGCAGCACTGCAGTGGGCTTATCACTCCACTTCCAGGACAAAGACAGAAAGAATTTTTCTATATTCATCTATAGCTAGTACATTTGCTTCTGCTGTCAGTTACATTTGCTAGGCAGACAGTTAGTCTTATAAGAGCACATTGTGATTGGAATAAACCCATAATTGATGGGGGGGGGAGTAGTAAATCTGGTTGGGATTTTTATACTTCAGAGTTACAAAGTTGACTGAAGTATGATATTTTAAAAAACCCCAAAACAAACAACCCAACAACCAGAATAGCATAATAAAATAGTATTTGAAATAGATGCATTGCAACTTACAAAATTCTCATAAATGTAAGTATGTGTATATATCTTTACATTTAGACTCATCTGTAAAGGACATAGATTTATGTATGAGTGTTTCCATTTACTTTGTATTGAGCTTATGTCATCTGACCTGTCAGAGTCGTCATAAAAATACAAATCAAGCACACTACTGTTGTGCTCATTCTGACTCATTGGGATCTTGTAGGGCAAAATAGAATTGCCCCATAGGCTTTCTCAAACTTTAAATCTTTCATAAAATTAGTTTGTCCTACCTTTCTTCCACTGGGCCACTAAGATGGATTTTAACTGCTTGCCTTTTGATTATCAGACCACTGTTATGCACTGTGCCACCAGAACATGTTAGGATCTTCACATGCTTGCCGTATTTTAAGGTCTAGGCAAACCGTTTTGTTATTAAAAAAACAAAAAACAAAACAGAAACCCAACCAAAAAAACTCTGCTTCAGTCTTTCTCACTCCTTCATTTGTCTCCCCAAAGCAGATGTGTTTGGTCTTATAAATTTCAAAGAAGAAAGGGACAAAACTCCCAAATTGTCTGCTGTATAATTGGCATTTAGCAACGAAAGTATTAGACCTCTTTTCATCTTTCCTTTGTAAGTTGTATGTTAGCAAGTTGGTTCAATCTGTCTAGAGCAGCATTTGTCACCTTGGCTGCACTTGGGCATCACCTGGGAACTTGAAAGCATGCAGATGAGTGGGCTCCACCCACAGGTTCTGGTTGCATTGATCTAAGCTGCAGCCTGGAATTTTAACCCTCCTCATACAGTTATAAAATGCAACCAAGAAGGAGCCCCAGGGAATTCAATTCCCTAAAGTAACGCTTATAATTAGCTTCTTTTACACTTTTTGCCTGGGTTTTCATCTCTCACATAACACTTAGTTTTTGTAAGGTTCTCTAAATAAACATTGACTGTATTTAAGGAACTATTAATTTAGTGCATGAGTTTGTTGTCATTGTTGTTATGCACCTTCAAATTGGAACCCACTCAAAGCTGACCTTACAGTGGGTTTTCAGCAGCCATAAATCACAGGAGAAGAGATCACTTATTTGTCTCCCACAGAACAGTTGATGGATTTGAACTGTGTGTTTTTTGGTTGACAGTACAATTCCTTAAGCATTAGGCCCTACAGCTCCATGTGTGTGAGTTTAGGAGTAAGACTGTAAAACAAGCTAAAAACTTGCCTAGTTTTATTTTGTTCATGCTTTCATTATACTCCAGGAACTTTGGTGGTGCAGTCTGTAGGAATCGTGCTGCTAATTCAAAGTTTTTTCTCTGATGGTTCAAATCCTCCAGTAGTTTCACAGGAGAAAGTTGTGGGACAAACTCCTTATTTAGTTTAAGGTCTCAAAAACCAAATTGAGGGCCTGTTATGAGTCAGTTCAGACTAATTGGCAATGACATAGAATACATAAGTGTGTTAGAGAGCCTGTAGATTGTGGTTAAACGTTAGGCCACTAATTCAAAGAGTGGAGGATCCAGTCCAGTCACAGGTGCCGTGGAGGAAAGGCCTAGTGGTCTCCTTATGAAAATTCTAAATTTAAAATTTAAAATTATGAAAATACAGAATTTTCCAAAGAAGGAAGGAACAAAACTCCCAAATTGTCTGCTGTATAATTGACATTTAGCAACTGTAGTATTAGCCCTGCTTTCATCTTTAAAGTTCATAATTCTGAATTAAAAATTCTTTGAATATTCTGTATAGTTCTTCTCTGATACACATGGAAACAACATGCTTCTACTTGGTGGACAACCAAACCCAAGCCAACTTGTGACAGCACTATGGGACAAGCTAGAACTTCCTCTAGAGTTTCTACAGCTGTACATTTTAATGGAACAGGCTCCTACTTATTTCTACCCTGCAGTGTCTAGGAGGTTCAAATCATCAATCCTTCAATTAACAATGAAGCAATTAACCACTGCAGCACCAGGACTCCTTAGAAGTGTGACATCTATTTTAATTTTAATTACAAGTGAAGATACACAGCTTAAGAAATTAAAATAAAGAATACCCAGTTAGACTTCATCTTACTTCAGTAACAGTGGCAAAGTTTAACAGGACAACAAGTAATAAATGTTGGAGAGAATTTGGTGAGAAAGGAACTCTTATACATTGTTGGTGGGATTGTAAAATGGTACAATCATTCTGGAAGGCAGTTTGACATTTCCTCAAAAAGCTGGACATAGAAATTCCATATGACCCAGCTATTCTCCAGTTTGGAATATACCCTGAGAAAATTAGAACTGAGGCACAAATGGAGATTTGTACACCAATGTTCACAGCAGCATTATTCACCATTGTAAGAACATGAAAACAGTCCAAAGGTCCAACCACAATGGAATGGATTGAGTAATTATGATACATTCATTCACACAAAGGAACACAGAATGTAGGAGTGATGATTTAGATAATTACTGCCTCACTTGGGAGGGACTGGGAACATTATGCTAAGTGAACTAACTCAGTCCCATAAGGAAAAATACTGCATAAGACCATTATTATAGAAACAGAGAGGTAACTAGTAAAATGTATAGGAGGATCTAAGGAAAGGAGGATGGGAGAAGAGGAGTGAGGATGGGCAGGAGGGGTTTTGTAATCATCCGGTTGTACAGTTTGATGGGTGGAAGCGGGGGTGGGAAAAGGAAATGGGAAAGATCTGGTGTGAAAAAGAATGTATATGAACTTTGTAAGTAAATCAGCTGTTATAATGTGTTGTTGAGTCACCTGAGACTCAGTGACCCTGTGTACAGCAGCTCTAAACCCTGCCTTGTCTTGAGTCAGTCTCATTGATTCTGACACACCGACCCCTATTGACCCAGTTACTGTATCAATTCCTCTCATTCAGGGTCATCCTCTCCTGTGCTGTTCCTCCACTCTTTCAAGCATGATGTCCTTCTCCAAGGACCAGTCTCTCCTGGCCACATGACCAAACTATGCAGAACAGAGCTTCAGAATCCTAGCCTCCAAGCAGAAACATTGTTTCACATTCTCCAAGACAGACTTAGTTGTTCTTTTGGCAGTCTGTGGTATGTTTAAGACTTTTCTACAGCACCATAACTTGAAGGAATCTATTCTTCTTCTGTCATTTTTAGTCATTGTCCAGCTCTCTGATGCACTGCAATCGGTGGCCTGGATCAGGCACACCTTAGTCTCTAGACTGACATCATTGCTTTTCAGTACTCTGGAGAGATCCTTGACAGCACATTTTCCCAGTGCAATTCATCTTTTGATTTCTTGACTGCTGGTACCAAGGTTGTAGATTGTGGAGCTGAGCAAGCTGTAGTTGTAACAACCTCAACCTCTTCTCCATTTATCAAGATGCTGCCAAATTGGCTCAGTGGTGAGAATCTTTGTCTCCTTGATGTAAACCAGTATAAAATAAAAATTTTATTTAGAAAAAAATTCAATCTGAAACAACAAACACTTTTCAAAAGATTTTCTTTCTTATAGCCATTTTCATTGTATGGAAAAATTGTATAGAAAGTACAGCATCACCATATTATACTCTACTCTCACATACACATCAACAACCTATGTTACTGAGATAACACAACTTGGCTTACAGAAAGTGAAGAGTACTTGAAACACTAAAGAAGATAAAAAACTACAACTTTCAATATGATTTATATCTCAACATAAAATTCCCCAAAATCCTCACCACTTTTCTAATATGTAATATTGTGATGGAGAAAAGATTGAAGTTTCCAAGACTTTAATTTCACTTGGATCCATAATCCACATTCATGGTAGCTGCAGTTAAGGTGTCAAAAGACATTTGGCATTGGGTAAATCTGCTGTCAGTGGCCTCTCCAAAGTTCTAAAAACAAGGATATCTGTTTAAAGACTAAAGTATTCCTGGTCCTAAGCATATTCTTTTTAATAGATTCCTATGTAGTTTGGAGGCTGATGTGTGAAGTGGTTGGATTCTGGAAGGTGGGTTATCTTGTTTAGGTTGAGGGTCAGGTGTGGACTCTGATTGTTTTTTTATTTTGTCCACAATTGTGTGTGAACTAATTGAATTTGCTAAATTTAGCTAACAATGAGCTGTGGACTATAAACCTCTTGTTTAGAGTCAATCAGGACCTGGTGGAGGGCCTTTGTATTTAAAAGTCAGTTGGGCCCTTGAGTCTATGGCCTTCAGGTCTGGTGTTTGGGATGGATATCCTTCTAAGTGGTACAGCACTGGTCTGCCAAATTGATGTACTGAGGTAACTTGGGTTTGCTGTGATTCTGAATGCTTTGCCACAGTTTTGTCAAATGCCATAATGGTTCTCATAGTGGACAGTGTTTGATGGAGATCCTGGATTAAGGAGCTTGGAATCAGGAGTGGCCTTCACTTCCTGAACAACATGGCTCTGGAAACTCTAAGTACTTAGAGAAATGATGATAGTTACAGAACAGGGTTCAGGCCTTTTGTTCATAGGGAGCTATGAGTCATGCTTGACTTGATGACACTTAACAACAACAACATACATGTGAAGGAAAGATGATAAAGCTTTGCCTCACATATTTCAGGCATGTTGCTAGGAGAGGCTGACTATTCTTTGCAGAGAGACATGATGCTTGGAAAAGCAGAGGGTTGGTGCAGGAGAAGATGACCTTCAAACAGGTAGATTTAAGTGGTGACTGCTACAGTGGGCTCTAGTGTGCTAGGAAGTGTAAGGATGGCGCAGGACAGAACAGGGTTCAGATCTATTGTTCATGGGGTAATTATAAGTAGTACTTGTCTCTCTGTCACGTAACAACACCACCAACATACATGTGACAATTTGATAATGAATAATAAATACTGAAAAATCATTGATACCTTTGAATTGTTCTGTTGCTGAAGAATATTGCATGTACTATGGATTGCCAAAAGAACAAACACATCTGTCTTAAAGGAACAGAAACCAAAGCATTCCTTATAGACAAAGATGATAAAATATTGTCTCACTCACTTTGGGCATCTTTTAGGAGTGACCAGTCAAGAGAAAGACAGCATGCTGAGAAAGGTGGAGGGATAGAGAAATTGGAAGACCTTCAATGAGCTAAATTGATGCAGTGACTTTAACTATGGGCTTGAGCATATCAGAAGACGGTGCAGAAAAATAGAGCAAGATTCAGTCTGTTGTTTGTAGGGTTGCTATGAGTTGTAGTTGGTTCAAAAGCCCTCAACACAATAGCATCAGCACATGTTCACTGTTCCCCTTGTTATTAATGTCTTGCATACTTGTGGTACATTCATTGTGATTGATGAATCATTGTTACTACTACAGTACTAACTTAAATCTATAGTTTGCATTGGAATTCATTCATGATTTTTGTTGTACAGCATTATAGGTTTTGACAAATGCATAATCACATGTAACCACCATCAGTGTATCAGACAAAAAAGATTTCCTGCCCAATTCTTTTTAATATAAACATTTCTAATGCAATGTTTAGAACATGCTTAACCTAAAACAATTATCTATTGCTAGCTGAAATTCAGATTTAATTGGTGTCTTAAAATTTTATTTGGCAGCCCAAGCTATGTGGCATGCAGTAAATATTCGACTAATTTTCTGAACTGGTTTGAAAACTGACAGCACTTAGTCCCTGACTTACAGAATATTCATGTTACTGAGCATAGTTTTGCAATGTACTACATGCAAGGTTGGCAGCACCCCATTGGCTGATGTTCTTTTTCTCAGACATTCACATGCAGATGCTAAAATTTTTTATTGTTCAAGACACTGTAGTGTTTATAAAGGCACTAGTAATAAAAATTAAGAAAGACAGAAAAGTATTTGAATTCATGTCAGAACCAACTTACAATGGATTTGTCAGGGTACACTCCATACCAAGTCAAGGGCCACCAGAATAAGGCAGGGTTACTTTAATCAAAACATTTTAGTTAACTTGTAACCAGTCACCTATGAAACCATTTCCTATAGGTCTAATCACAGTTAAGCTCCACAGACCAAGTAATTTAACCAGTGTAGCTGAGCCATTCAACCTAATTCATGAGGTCTCCTGGCCTACTTAGTCATTTTAAAAAAGGATCGTTTTGTTGAAGATATTTATAGAAGAGATCAATTTTCATTTCCTTTACTTCTTGGATACACAGCTCATAATTCCTCCAGCTCGGATTTACCAGCATTCTAATACAGTTCTGGGGTAAACACCAGGTGCCGAAGGGGCTCAATTCTCCTCCAACCTGTGTTGTCTGAACTGTCTTAATCTGTAGACCAATTTGCTGTATAGCTCCCTAAGGAAAGAGTATGTTGATTTTGGCAGTGTTTATCTTTCCTACAAACAAATCCAACATTTTCCAGACCTGCTGGTTCTTAAAAATCACATGAGTACTGGGGAAGAAAAAAAAAATTTAAACCAAAACCCAACTACCTCGAGGCAACTCTAGAATTTTTTCCCCCCCTGATGTTCTAGGAAATGCTCTGTGGCCTTCACAGCTGCTGATGGATATGATCCATGGAGTGAAGATGACTTAGAATCAGGAGAGAAGGAGCTTTCTGCAGTAAAATTCTTTTCTATAAGGCAGGTGGGAGAGTATGTCAGATCAAAAGATAACGCACCCTTACCTTATTTAGAGGTACAAGGAAATGTCTCATGGGGTAAAGCAGAGCAAACTGATTTAATGTTGGTTTTCTCCTAGAACAAAAGTGCTTAAAATGCTATTGCAAACATATAGCTGTAACATTTAGACTATCATGTACTTCTGTGTTACTTTCTCTTAGTGTTCCATTCATCTTTGCTTAGGAGCCTTGAACTGGCCTCTCTGCTTTGGTATCTCTTCCATTAATTAAGAGCATCACTCCTTCTCCCATCTCCCAGGCCACCTCCAGCCACCCCTCCCTGTCCTCGCAAAAGCAAAGCCCATTTGGCACCAGGTGGCAGTAATAATAAGCCTTCTCACATGAAGGGATCTTTCCTTGCAGCCACTAATGAGGGGCTGGCATCACTATTAATCAAGGCAGTCCAATTTATGTCTTACAAAACAAAGCATAATGTGTTTGCTTACTAAACTTTCCACAGAGAAAGAGATTATGCTGTTGAATCACCTCTGACTCAAGCTGACCTTAAGTAGAAGGGAATAAAATGTTGTCCAGCCATCCTTATAGATGGGCAGCATGTTTGATTCCATCACTTTGTTCACTGAGTCAGTCTCTCTCACTGAGAGTCTCTCTGTCACCTCCATTAATCCTCTACTTCACCACACATGAAGGTCTCCTCTGGTGATTGAACCCTCTTGTTAAGTGAGTCCAGAGCAACCAAGTTGAATAATGCTCTGTTGTGATAATCAGGTTTATTGGCTAATTTTTGGAATCATATTGCCAAGCCTTTCTTTCTACTCTTAGTCTATGAACTCCTTCTCTCAAAACTGCTCACTATGGCTGACCCAGCTGGGGGCTTAATTTCAAAATCACCGCAACTTGCAAACTACTACAGTATGAGTAATAGGCAGGTGGTGCAAAAATCTCCTTGTATCTGCCCCTTAATGACGAATCCCCATATTTAACTGCATATCCTCTGATTCTGTGGACAATATATAATGAAAGATTTTAATTTGTTTATCCAAAGTATCCTAATCTAGAGAGTATAATTTATATTTATTCCCATTTGATAAATTGTTTTTGCTGTTAGGTGGTGTCAAGTTGACTCTAACTCATAGTGACCCAGTGAACAATAGATGCGAACCTTTCCCTGTACTAATCCATCCTCTCAATAACCATCATGTATAAGTGTCTTGTTGTCACTGTGTCAAGTCTATCTCTGAAAGTTTCCTTCTCTTTCTATGACTTCCTAGCTTTCCCACCAAGACCTGAATTTTTCCCGACGTCATGCTCAAGTATGTAAGACAGCATTCCACTATCTCTGCTCTAAAAACACTCTGGCTATCAAACTTCCAGATGTATACGAATCAATTGAAAATGTTTAATATTGATTATATTAGCCTAAAATATAATTATTTAATAAATCAAAAACAAATTGCATGTGGAAAAAGAAGCTTTTAGATACGTCTCCAGAGTGCAGAAGAGCAACGATGCCAGTCTAGAGACTAAGGTGCACCTGATTCAAGTAATGGTCTTCACAATTACTTGCTATGTATCAGAGAGCTGAACAATGAATAAGGATGATGGAAGAAGAATTGATGCCTTTGAGTTGTGTTGCTGGAGAAAACTACTGAACGTACCATGGACTGCCAAGAGAACAAGCAGGTCTGTCTTGGACAGGATGAAACCAACTTGCTCCTTGGAGGCAAAGATTTTGACGTTCCATCTCACATACTTTGGGGATGTTGCCAGGAGGGACCAGTCCTTATAAGAATATCATGCTTGTAAAGGTGGAGGGACAGCACTGGAGAGGAAGACCCTGGATAATATAGATTGGCATAGTAACTGAGGTAATGGAGGTAGGTGTGTTGGAGGCAGTGAGATATGGCAGGATTCACAACTATTACACATAGGTCACTATAACTCACAATCGACTAGATGACACAAAGCAACAACAACTCTCTCTCTCTTTCTGTCTCTCTCTCTCTGTCTCGGTGTTTGTGTGTATGTAAGTATGTTTGTCTGTATATGTGGGAATTCTGGTGACTTACTGGATAGGGAGTTGTGTTGCCAATCCAAAAGCAAGCTGTTAGAATTCAACAGCTACTACAAATGAAAATGTTATATGGTCTCCTCCAATGTGATTTGCAGTCTCTGAAAATCCACTAAAGAGTTAGCTATGAGTTGATTCTGACTTGATGGCACATAACAACAACCACACATTCACACATAGACATATACATTTGCTCTCAAAGTGGTTTTCATTTTTACACCCAGATTTAATGTCTCAAACTTTCACACTTTCTCCCCCTTACAAGCCTCACTCACCTTTTTCTCCATTCCAAGACAGCATCTCCCACCTTTACAGATCTCTTCTTACAAGATTCACTTACCAAAATATCTGTAAATTTTCATTAAAATTAATAATAATTAAAAAAAGAAAAAAGATCCACTTACCATAACTTAGGATCATTTACTTATGTTTTAGTTTGTCTCTTTTGTTTCCTATTCTCTCCTCCTCTGTTCAGTTTTCTTCACACCCAGACCCTCTTTCTAATGTCTCTAACTATTTAGCCAAATGTTAGTGCATAAGGAGATTCCCCCTCCCTTTTATGTTCTTATTCCTTTCTCTCTACCTGATTCTACACTTCAAGGACAATGTCCATTCTCTTCCAAGTATTTCTGTGGCTAGAGTACCTCCTTTGCCTCTTAAACCCCTTCTCTTTACTGAGAAGAGGTGTTACCAGCAAAATTTATTGTCCTGATGTTTTGGCTTATTTTTACCTTTCTGAGAAAATCCTGGCACTGCTTTGCTTGTGTCGCTCAGATTAGATTGATGATGGGAGGGAGGAAGGTGTCTCATTCGTAATTCACTACAAGAGGTGTTTTAAAGTGTTGGAACCAAAACTGTAATGCTTTGATTTAATGCTTCAGAAAGAATTTTAACCTGGGCCTAGTTTGCCAATTATTTGGCTTAGGTGCACAAGCCTGAGTTGCATTTAGCATCACACTTCTCATATCCTGTGAGTCCTGAGGTCGAATTCTCTTTGGGGGTGAAAGCCAGAGTTCATTTGTAGTTGGGAACCTCAGTAGAGCTACTTTTTATGGTTATTGGCAAAAGGAAAAGATTACATGTGAGGAAAGATATAAGTGAGGATTCTTCTTCACCCTTCTGCTTACACCATAGTCCTCATTCTATTTTCCTTTTTAAGCAAAACTTTGCCCTTCAGAACTGCACTGAAAGCTATACATTTTTTGGTATTCAAATTATTGCATTTGAAGTTTTGAAAAGAAAATCTTTAGTTACAGGGTGGGGGTTGTCCCCTGTTTACTATATTTTTTAAAAATTATTTTATACTGGTTTACATACAAAGTTCATAAAGTTTATATACATTGTTTTTCCACACCGGATATTTCCCCTTTCCTTTAATATCCCTCTTTCCACCAACAAAATTGAATGATAGTTCTTGCTTAAGATTTGGGTTTTTGTGTTTTTTTAATACAGGTTTTAATGTCCTACAAATAAAAATGAAAATAATAGTTCTATTGTCACTTAGGTTCCTGACCAAGAAACAGTACCATGACCCCTCTTCAACATAGGTCCCATAGCATCTCATGTAAATTATTGCTACACTGATTCCTAACACAATCCTTTTCTTCCAAGGAAAGTCACACTGTGATTATACCTGTTCAAGGGCCTGTCCCAGAAGACACATCTCTAGGCTGGGAGAGCGAAGTGTTTCTATCCCTTTGTTGGCTAACATCCAAGGCCACAGAAATCACTTGCTGCCAAGTAAGTCAGCAGGGACGTTCTGGCATTTTGGCAGTGGTTTTTATGTGGATAGCTATTAACAGCTTCCCAGACACAGTGCAGTCAGACCAGGAACCATATTAGACAGGTCTGCCAAGTTAAACTATGTCACTGTCCATTCCTTAATACTGTCTAATCCTTAAATAATTTCATATTTTTATAAAACTGGGTCTAAATTAAGTGGTGCATTTTTATTTTTTAAGTTTCTCCTTTTCTGCTTTCATTGTTTTTGTTCCACTAAAAGAAGATTGCCTTATGGTTCACTAGACTCACCAATGGCATGTAAGTAAAATTATTATCTTGTGCTACTTTTACATCCTGTTGATGGAAGAAACAGCTTGACAAAGCCAAGGAATTTACATACAGGGCTTCAACTTCCCTGCAGAGATATCAATTTATAGACTAAGGTGTGCCTGATATTTTCAATTGCTTCCTATGCATCTGAAAGTTGGACAGTGAATAAGGAAGACTGAAGAATTATCGGTGCCTTTGAATTGTGGTATTGGTGAAAAGTACTAAATACCCCATAGACTGGCAAAAAAACAAACACAGATAAAGTGCTGCAGGGGTGCTCCTTAGAGATGATGAAACTGTGTTTCAGTTATCTTGGGCATGTATTAGAGGGACAAGTCATTGTAAAAAGATGTCAAGCTGGAAAAGGTGGAGGGTTAGAGAAAGAAAAGTTCCTCAACAAGATGAACTGACAAAATGAGTAAAAAAATGGCCGCAAGCATGTGAAAAATGTAAATGAAGATGTTACAGGATAGGGCAAGGCCCCGATTTGCTGTTCAAAGGGTCACTAGAAATCACAGTCAGCTAGGGAGCACGTGGCAACATCAGCAAACAGATGCTTTGAGTATCAAGATACTTTGAACTATGTATAGAAATTTGTTATTTTCAACTAGCAATCTTTTTGAAGATTTGAATGGCTTTAAAATCCTGCTGCAGATTATCCAAAAATGAATGTAATAGAGTTCTCATCGACAGAGAACTGCCAGAAGTCAAGCTGAGTTTAGAAGAAGCCATGGAACTACGTATATCATAGCCAATGTCAAATGGATCTTGGCTGAAAGCAGAAAGTAACCATGACAGATGAAGAGGAGATTGAGGTTGTTAACAATTTAAGCTTCGACCCAAAGATCTATAGTCAATACTTATGGCACTAGCAGTCAGGAAACCAAATGATGACTTACTTTGGGAAAGTCTGCTCTCAGGGACCTCTTCGGAGTACTGAAGAGCAATGATGTCAGTTTAGAGATGAAGATGCACCTGGTCTAGGCCATGATCTTTGATACCTTTGAGTTGCGCTGGAGAAGAGCATTGAACATACCATCCACTGACAAGAGATCAAACAGGTCTGTCTTGGAGAGGGTGAAACCAACTTGCTCACTGGTGGCAAAGATTTTGAAGCTCTCTCTGACATACTCTTGGGCATATTGTCAGGAAGGACCAATCCTTGCAAAAGGAAACTATATTTGGAGGAGTAGAGGGACAACATAGGAGAGGGAGACTCTGGATGAGATGGATTGACACAGTAACTAGGGCAATGAGGGTGGGTGTGTCAGAGCCAGTGAGACTGGCTCACGACAGGACAGGATTCAGAGCTATTGTGCGTACAGTTGCTGTAAGTCAAAGTCAATTTGACAGACCATAACAACAGCAACAACAACAATAACCAAAGGTGGAGGGGAAAGTAAGCACCATATACAAAATCTAGATAAAATGTTGATTTCACTTGTAGAAATGTGTATGTTTAAGGCTGATATAAAGAGAAGCTGGCCTGGAAATCATAGTCTGCAACAACTAAACCCTATAGAAGCTGCCAGTGAGACATTTAGCCTTTGAAAATTTGGGCATATTTTTCATGAAATATAAAACTAAAGAAATTTTTATGGATCATTTTTAGTAACTTTTGCACTTTGTAAAATACTATGAATGTAATACAGTATATAACACTTAGTCTGTACTTCGTAATCCCAAATCATATGAGATAGGAACATTTATCAGAGAAAAGCTTGTTACAATGAAAAGAGACTACCTTACTCTTTATAGGACAAAACAGATTTGTCCTGGAAAGGGTTAAACCAGGTGGCTCCTTGAGGGCAAGGATTCTGAGGCTCCATCTAACATACTTTGGACATGTTGTGAGGAGAGACCGGTCCTTGGAGAGGGACATCATGCTTGGGAGGGTGGAGGGACAG
>NW_006399823.1:11188645-11195680 GCF_000299155.1 Elephantulus edwardii | reverse complement strand
GGTGGTATTGTTATTATATTATGTCAAGTTGCCTGCAACTCATAGAACATGGAAACAAAATCTTTGCAAGATCATTGAAACAACCCAAATATCCAGCCACAAATGAATGGATTGAGAAATTATGACATATTCACACAATGGAATACTCCAAAACATGCAGGAGCAATGATTTTGTAAATTATTACCTAACTTGGGAGGGACTGGAGAACATAACACTGAGTAAACTAACTCAGTCCCACAAGGACAAATATTGTATAAGAACGTTAGTGTAGAATTAGTATAAGGATCCAAGGGGGGGGGGTAGGGGAGAGTGGAACCAGAGGGATGAAGATGTGCAGGGAGTGGATTAATCATGGGGTTGAACAATTTGATGGGTGGTGATGTGAGGGAAATTAGGAGAATCTGTTCTGGAAAACAATGCATTTGAATTTTGTAAATAAAGTAATATTTAAAAAATATTAAAGAGTTAAAAATGTAAAAAATATAGACATTCAAATAGAAAATAATTATATTGTTTTACATATAAAATTTATGTACATTGTGTTTCATTTATATAAATTGTGTTTTATTTATATAGATTATTTCACATATTCCTCTATTCACATTATGCTTCACATGATCAATCCTATACATTGTATTTTGTAAAATAAACCGTTGACCTATGCTCACCATTACTCTACCTTTTCAGATCCCCACTGGATCTTTCCTAATTCCTTCACCACCTCCCTCTGCCCATCAAACTCTGAGACTTCATAATTTACCTTCTTTCCTAGACTCAGCCCCTCCTCACCCTCCCCTTTTCCCTGAGGACTTTTGTATACAACTTACTAGTCATCACTTTATTTTAACAATGGTCTTATGCAGTATTTGTTCTTAGGAGACTGAGGTAGTTCCCTCAACATAATGCTCTCCAACCTCTTGTGTTATATAATTTTTTTAAATCTTTGTTCCTGGGTATTGCATACCATTCCATTGTATGAATATACCACAAACTCTCAATCCATCCATTTGTTGATAAACATTTGGGCTATTTCCATGTTCTTGATGTTGGGAATAACACTGCTATGAACATGGTGTACAGATCTTCATTTGTGTCTTAGATCTTTTTTCCTCAGGGCATATTCGTAGCAGTGGAATAATTAGGTCATATGGAATTTCTGTGTTCAGCTTTTTGAGAAAATGCCAAACTGCCTTCCAGAGTGGTTGTACCATTTTATAATCTCACCAAGAGTGTATGAGAGTTCCAATCTCTCCACATCCTTTTCAACATTTATTGTTGCTGTCCTATTAAATTTTGCATTGATACTGGGATGGAATGGTACCTAATTGTGGTTTTGGCCTACATCTCCCTTATTGCCTCAGATTTTGAGCATTTCTTCATCTATCTGTTGGCTATCCAAATGTCTTCATCTTCGAAAGTCTTTCCATGTGTTTTGCCCATTTTGTAATTGGGTTATCAGACCCTGTAGTAGTCTGTAAACTTTGATTACAAAACTGTTGTCTGAGAAGGCATTGCCAGATGTTTTTGTGTTTGGTTTTTTTTTATTTTTCCCCTCCTAGTTAGTAGATTTTTTCCCCCACCCTATTGGGAAAAGATTTTAATGCACACAGGGATTTAGTCTTTGAAAGGTCCTAGTCATTGATTTTATCCTCTCCTGGATGTGCAATAAAATTTGCCTTTACCGTTATTGTAAGAAAGAAGGATAACTAGCAATACATCTATAGGGACCCAAGGCGGGAAACAGTGGGAAAAGAGGGGTGAGGATGGGTAAGGAAAAAAATCACAGGATTGCACAAATTGGTGGTTAGAGAGAGGGAATAAAGAAAAGGGAAAGGTCCAGCAGGAACCTGAAAAGACAGGGTAATAATAGACATGGTTCCATAGTGATTAAATTTATAAAACATAATGCATGGGAATGATTGTATGAAACACAATGTCTATGAATAATAGTGTGAAATACAACAAATATAAACTTCATAAGCAAACAAATATAAAATAAAAAGAATTTAAGAAAAAAAAAAAAAAAAGAAATACAATCCACCTGTTCCTTCCCAGAGAAAATGGAGAAACTACTTTTTGTATGCCCTGAACAAATTATCAGACCGGACTAGTGTTTGGGAAGGACACTGTGCTTGGTAAAGGTCAAGGGCGGAAAAAGAGAATGCCCTTCAATGAGATGGATTGGCACAGTGATTGCAACAAAATCCTTGAACATAGAAAAGATTGTGAGCCCAGTCCAGGACCAGAGTTTTTATTTGTTGGACACAGAGTCACTATGAGTTCAGCCAATCTGACTACTGCTAACAACATCAGCAGCAGCCAACAGCAGCACTGAGAAACTAAGACAAATGGATATGATTTCCCAGGAATGGGAATTGGTCTTACCAGAGGCATTATTTATTACTAACGACACTCTATGTATAAGTGGGTTTTGATCAATCAAAAATTACATTCAGACTAGTGTGGTAATATTTTCTTTGTCTTTGTAAGCAGAACTAATCATATCAATTCGCCATTTTGGGTTGTTGGTGGTTTTTGTTTTTAAATGACTGATTATTTTCTCAAAAATTTAAGATTTCAAATAAAATGATCAACAGCAAAATAATATGGGCCTTTTAAACTACAAACTCTTTCATGAATGTCAAATCAATCAGGGACTAACAGACGATACTAATATAGGAATCTGAAACACATACACAGTCTTTGGGGTACTCAGTTATAGCAGAAATTAATTTAAACCAATTCAACTCATATTAAGAAGGCACGGGAGACAATTTAAAGCTTTAATTTTGCTAGAACTATCACTCTGTTTTAAAGGTGATGTTAACTGTAAGGCTATAAAGTTCAGAGAGAAAGTAGGTAACTGAGAAAGGCATGATTATAATCAGAATGTAGACAGATATATTTCTATTAAATAGCCAGTGAGGTCAGATTTAATTGGGCAAAGTGAATATTAACAATTTTTACCATACAGTCTAGATTTTAGGCATTCTTTGGTGGCAGCGTCTAAAATAAAATTCAAAATCTTTAAACCTAAATTAAATGTTCCTTTCGCATTGATTGAACGACAGTAAATATGCTTTGATTTATTCTGTGAAAGATGTAGTGCAAGGTTTTATAACAGGGTTCTATAAGTGTGTGAGGGAGCACATGAATCCAGGAAGGTATTATTTCTTTATCACCTTGATTCTCTGCTCTGTCCCCATTCCATTAAAAATATTCCTATATTTAGTCTTACTCTTGACTCAGCCTTCACCTACCACAGCCTGTTAAGTCACAGGAGGCAGTGTGGAGTCCTGCTGGGTTCTCCTGCATCCCCTCCAAGTAGTATAATGGAAAATGAAGGTGGTCACTAAGGTCACAACAAATTGACATGCCACTGAGGTTGCTAGATTTTTTTGAAACCATCATTTCACATGCTATTTAAAAGTATGATAACATTTATTATAGTGATACTTCAAATTATATTCAGAAAGGCAAAATAAAATATGAACTAATTCTGTTGTAATTCAATTAAAATTCATTGAGGTTTTGTTTGGAGTTTTTTGTTCTTTTTTAATGGCACAGCATTTTGGTGCATTCATTTCCAACTGCAGAGAATCACATCTTGTTATACAAGATCATTCTGTAAAGCGGGATCATTGTCCATATCCTTCTGTGGCCCCGTTTTCAAACCACTATGGTTGAAGAACTCTGATTCACAAAGGTGAATGGTGATCATTTTCTGGTACTTCCTAAGCTATGTCTGATTCATGGCTGAGGAGAGATGCTCAAACGTCTGCTTAGTAGCAAGCTGGAGGCTTTCAGAGGTCACAAATCAGTGGCCAAAGGACTAAATCCCACTCCTGGAGAACACATTCTTCCTTCCCCTTTTCCTAGTCCCCACATACACAAAAGTGAATGCTTTAGGTGGACATTATCTCAGGTCTCGGGCTTGCTGATTACATTGCTCCGAGAGAACAAGAAAATCTTAAGTTTGTGTTTCTTAACATTTTCAGGTCACTGCTGGGGAAATTCATAATCTTACCTCTTTTGGGTCACCTGTGTTATGCAGCTGTATGCAAATATCCACTGCACAAATATCTCACTTTTAAAAAAATATACTTTTTATTATTTTTTATACAGTAATTCATTTACATTGTGTTGCCTTCATTCATACACATTGTGTTCCATACAATCCTTCATTTAACATTGTATTTCTTACAGTCATATATACTGCATCCCATGTAATTAATTAAATTTCTTTTATGCCTGTTATTGCACTGTCTTTTCAAGTTCCTGTTGAATCATTCTCATTTCTTTGGCCTTTCCACAACCTGCCCATTAAGCTCTGTTTCTCTTTTCACCATTTCTGTTTTGCCTTTCCTATTTTGGACATTTACACATATCTTAGGGAGCTCTGGTGACCTAGTAGCAAAAAACTGCGCTACAATCCTGAAGGCATGAGATTTGAGGCCTCACAATGTAAATGTGATGTCATTATCCTACTTTTTTCTCTTATAGGAAGTCCATCACAGACAGTTGAAATACCCCTAGGTTGACCTTGACAGGGCGCATTCAGTTTTAAAAATATATCTGTGAGTCTTGGCCAATAAGCTTACTTGCCAGGATTTTATCTTTAATTATTATTTCCATATTTCTCCCAAGTCCTTCTAAGGAAAAATAATAAATATCAGTTTAAAACATCTGATCATCATCTCGTCATGGCTACAAGACATATCTTTTGAGTCTATTCATATTTTAATTCAAAATTTCCTAAAAAATAAAAAAGTCTATTTTTAAAATTGTACTTTGAAGAAAGTGTATCTTTTTTGCTATTTTTGTGAACACACTGGTACGATTTTGACTTTCAGTGTCAAATCTGTTAATTTGCCTTCAAAATGTGTGCAAATGATGTTTAAATAAAGTTAGTACAAGAATGGCAATTTAATGAAGTTATTTATCACTTAAGGTGATTTATTTTTTTATGCAAGGGACAGCATCCTTGCTATTTATTTTCATTAACACAATAATGTAACATGAGTTTTACTTTTGATAGTGTGCCTGCCTAGTGCCTTTCTATTGTTCTATTGTTGGGTTCAAGATAAAAGCATCATTGCGTCTGATCCCAAATGCATTGTTAGTAACAATATCATTACTTGGGCTGATTACAAGTGGTTGTGACTTTCATGATAACAATACTCAACTTGAAACTTCCTTTTTAAATCTTCTATTTTAATCTTGATACATGCACTTGGTAACAGAAATGAAGCTGGGGATAGAATGATAGAATTCTGTGCAACCAATGATTTATTCATAGCAAATACCATTTATAAGAAGCATAAACACAGGCTATACATATGCATTTCACCTGATGGGATGAACAGGAAGGAACCATTGGAGAAGTTCAATAGCAGTGAAAACTAGGCCAGGTGTTGATTGTGGAACAGACCATCACTTGCTCATATGCAAGTTCAAATTAAAACTAAAGAAAGTTATATTGTGTCCACAGGAATAAAAATTTGACCTTGAGTCTATCTCTCATGAATTTAAAAACAAACCCAGGAATAGATTTGAGGTCTTGAACATTAATGAACGAAGACCAGATAAGTGTGGGAAGATACCAAGAATCTCATTCATGAAGAATGCAAAAAGTCATTACTAAAAAGGAAGAAGATCAAGATGGGTGTCAGAGACTCTAAATATTGCACTAGAGTGCCAAGAAGCCAAAGCAAAGGGAGGAAATGAAGAAGTTAAGGAGCTGAACAGAAGATTTCAAAAGGCTGCTCGGGAAGACAAGGCAAAATATTATAACGAAATGTGCAAGGAGCTAGAGTCAGAAAATCAAAAGGGCTGTATTCACTCAACATTTCTTAGGCTGAAAGAACTAAAGTATAAATTCAAGCCACAAGTTAAAATGCTTAAGGAACCCATGGGCAGGATACTGAATGATTAAAGAAGCATTAAAAGCATATGGAAGGAGTATACATAGCCATTGTACCAAAAAGGATTGGCTGACACAGAATTTTTTTTTTCTTAATTATTTTTGTGTGAGTGTACTGTCCAATCAGATCTGACTGGTACAGGAGGAGACTGCCCCTCCTTCCCCGGCAGAGCATCTGGTGGATTTGAGCCATGCGCCTCTGGGATTATAGTTGCAGCTCCTTGCCACTAGGCCACCAGAGCTCCCCAGCTGACACAGAATTTTAAGATCAACCTATGAGCATGAGGCATTGGTGATGGAAGAGGAAGTGCAGGCTGCTCTGAAGGACTAGACAAAAAATAAAGCCTTGGGAACTGATGGAATACCAACTGATGTATTTCAGCAAACAGATGCTGCCCTGCATGAGGTCACCAAGTTGTGCCAAGAAATCTCGAGGACAACTACTTGGCCAACTGACTGGAAGAGATCCATATTTATTCCTATTCCAAAGAAAAGGTGACGTGACAGTGTGTGGAAATTATCAAGCAGTGTCACTGATATCACAGACTAGCAAAATCCTGAAGATTATCCAGAAAAGACTTGAACAGTACATTGACAGAGAACTACAGGATATAATGGCTGGGTTTAGAAGAGGTCGTGGCACTAGGGACATTATTGCCAATGCTAGGTGGATATTAGCAGAAAGCAGAGAGTACCAGAAGAATGTCTATCTGTGTTTCATCATGCAAAGGCATTTGACTGTGTGAATCACAGTAAATGGTGGCTAACCTTGAGGAATGGAAATCTCGGACCACTTGATCGTGAATATGAAACCTTCACTTGGACCAAGAAGCAGTCCTCATAACAGAGCAAGGAAACACTGCATGGTTTAAAATTAGGAAAGAAGTGAGTCAGGGATGCATCCTGTCCCCGTAACTTTTCAGTTGTATGCAGAACAAATCACTTGGGAAGCAGGGCTTTATGAGAAGTGTGGCATCAGGATTGGAGGAAGACTCATTAACAACCTACGATACGTAGATGATACAACTTTGCTTGCTGAAACTGAGGAGAACCTGAAGCACTCACTGCAGAGGGTCAAGGACTATACTCTTCAATACGGATTGAAGCTCAA
>NW_006399823.1:11186668-11188545 GCF_000299155.1 Elephantulus edwardii | reverse complement strand
GGGACAGCGCAGGAGAGGAAGGGCCTCTATGAGGTGGATTGATTCAGTGACTGGGGTAATGGGGATGGGAGTGTCAGAGACAGTGTGATTGGCACAGGACAGAGAGGAGTTTAGGGCTGTTGTACATAGGGTCGCTATGAGTCACAAGCGACTCAACGGCACATAACAACAAACAACAACACCTTACTCTTTGCTACTGCAAGCAATACTGCAATAAACATGGGTGTGCAAATATCTGCTTGGGTGGCAGTTATGGTTTCTTTAGGGTAAATTCCCAGTAGTGGAATTGCTGAGTCAAATGGTATTTCAATTTCCAGGTTTTTTAGAAAGGACCATAATGCATTCCATAGTGGTTGCACCATTTTACACTTCCACCAACAGTGAATAAACGTTCCAGTTTCTCTACAACCACGCCAGCAACACATGAATGGATAGAGAAGCTGTGGTATATTCACACAATGGAATACTATGCAGCATTGAAAAATAAGGAACTCATGAAATATTATGCAAAATGAATAACCCTGGAGGACAATATTCTGAGTGAAATATCTCAGTCACAAAAGGAAAAATGTTGCATAGGGCCACTGTTGTAAAATGGTACTGACATCAGGGTTGAAGACAGACAGAAAAGGAGGGGAGGAATGATGTATATTGCATTGGAACAGATGCTTCAGGTATATTGCTTCAGGTCCTCCTTAGTTTCAGCAAGCAGGGTTGTGTCATCTGCATAACGCAGATTGTTGGTAGTTCTTCCACCAATTCTGACCCCGCTTTTCTCCTCATAGCCCAACTTCCCAGATAATCTGTTCTGCATACAAGTAAAAAAGGTATGGAGATGGGACACATCCCTGGTATACGCCCTTCCCAATTTTGAAACTTGCAGTGTTTTCTTGCTCTGTTCTGATGACTGCCTCTAGGTCCAAGTATAGGTTTCGCATTAGCACAATCAAATGTTCTGGGATTCCCAGTCTTCTCAGAGTTAGCCATAGTTTGTTATGATCCACACAGTCAAACACCTTTGCATAATCAATGAAGCACAGAAAGACATTCCTCTGGTACTCCCTGCTTTTAGCTAAGATCCATCTAACATTAGCTACAATATCCCTAGTACCACGATCCCTTCTAAACCTAGCCTGGACTTCTGGCAGTTCTCTGATGATGTGCTGTTCCAGTCGTTTTTGGATAATATTCAGCAGAATCTTGCTTGCATGTGAAATCAATGAGATTGTTGTATAGTTTCCACTCTCTGTTGGGTCACCTTTCTTTGGAATGGGAACAAATAGAGATCTCTTCCAGTCAGTTGGCCAAGTGGTTGTTCTCCAGATTTCTTGACACAACTTGGTGAGCATGTTCAGGGCAGCATCTGTTAGCTGAAACATGTCAATTGGTATACCATCTATTCCTGGGGCCTTATTTTTTGTTTTGTCCTTCAAAGCAGCTTGAACTTCTTCTTTCATCACCATAGGCTTTTGAGCATATTTTGTTTCATTAAATTCTTCTGTGTCTGCCAGTTCCTTTCAATACAGTGACTCAGTATATTCTTTCCATCTTCGTTTAATACTTCCTGGATCATTTAATATTCTGCCTAATGCATCCTTGATTAGAGCAACTTGAGGTGTACACACACACACACACACACACACACACACAGAGAGAGAGATAGAGGATAGCTAGCTAGCTAATATTGGATGGCCAAGTGGTGAGAAACTGTGCTGCAATGCCAAAGGCATGTGGTTTGAGGCCACTAGCTAGCTGCTCTGCAGGAGAAAGATGGACAATCTCCGCCCATATAATTAACTTGTGGGGTGGTTCTAACTCTGTATGGTACACACAACAACATGAATAGTGAAAGAGTGCATATATTTATTATATATATA
>NW_006399823.1:11171811-11179538 GCF_000299155.1 Elephantulus edwardii | reverse complement strand
TAACAATTAATTACAGCTTGCTCAGCTCCACAATCCACACTCTTGGTACCAGCAGTCAGGAAATCAAAAGACAAATTGCACTGGAAAAATCTGCTATCATGGACCTCTCCAGAGTGCTAAAGAGCAATGATGTCAGTCTAGATACAAAGGTGCACCTAATCCAGACCATGGTCTTCTCAAATACTTGTTGTGCTTCAAAGAGTTGGACGATGACTAAAGAGGACAGAAGAATAGGTGCCTTCAAGGTGTGGTGCTGCTGGAGAAGAGCCTTGAACATATGGACTGCCAAGAAAACAAATAGGTCTGTCTTGGAGAGCGTGAAACCAAGTCTCTGCTTGGAGGCTAGGAATTTGAAGCTCTGCCACACTTACTTTGGAAAGATTGGTCCTTGGAGAATGAAATCATGCTTGGAAGGGTGGATGGACAGATCCAGGATGAGATGGATTGATACACTAACTGGGGCAATGGAGGTTGGTGTGTCAGAGTTAGTGAGACTGCCTCAGGACAGGGGAGGCTTCAGAGTTACTGTACATAGGGTCGTTATACATCACAAGCAACTCAATGGCATATAAAAGCAGCAAGATACTATGACAGGCTTGGAAGTAGCAGTGGCATCCACTTCCTAAATAACATGCCTCCGAAAATTCTATGGACTTTGATAAATGTTGATAGTTGTAGAGGGGCTTGAAGCCTTTTGTT
Organism: Elephantulus edwardii; assembly: GCF_000299155.1. Classification (NCBI taxonomy): domain Eukaryota; kingdom Metazoa; phylum Chordata; class Mammalia; order Macroscelidea; family Macroscelididae; genus Elephantulus; species Elephantulus edwardii. The sequence goes on along the minus strand of NW_006399823.1, from coordinate 11,178,839 downwards.
CATCGGGTCACTATGAGTCATGCTTGACTCAAAGACAATCAGCAACAACAGCAGCAGCATTTAATCCTGCTCTTGCTTGAAAATATAATTTTTTAAAATGTGTTATTCTTTAAAGATATAAATGCAGTATGCTAGGAAAACCAGGCCACAGAGTATTTATCAAGGATCATCATGAGTTGAGATTGAGACTCAACAGAGTCAAACTGTTCAAAAACGGCTTTTGTTGATCACTTAACAAGTTGGCCTGATTTCTAGAATTCAGTTTCATTATATGCAATAACCACACCATTAAACACATATTTTTAGTTCCAGTTCATGAACATCCACTTGATTTCTAAGAAATCAGGATTCCAACAGACCTACTTTGGGAAGTCTAGTGGTATAGTGTTAAGGAATTGCACTGCTGATGCAAAGGTTTGTAGTTTGAACCTACTGGCTGCTCCATGGGGGAAGATGAGTAATTCTCTCCCATGAGATTTACTGCCTCTGAAAATATGCTAGATGGTCAGCGATGAGTCAGTTCTGATTCACTGTTACACAACACCACCACTTTGGCATTAGCTATATACGTCAGTGTCCAGCTAATCAAATCTTTCATTAAGTATTTCCTTTCATATGCTATTTTGTCTTTCACAAATAAGTAAACTAACAAATAAATAGATATTTATATCGGCAGGAACTGAACAGTGAAGATTCTGCATATTTATGCACTTGACAGCATAGTTTAAAATATATAAAAACATTTTTCTTCCTATCTACACTAGCAAATGTGGAATTTTCACAACATTTAGCCTGAATTTATACAATATTCTGTCTGCCTGATATTTGGCAAGGATCACGCAGTTTTGTCTCCCACGCTTTGTTCAAGCTGTCTGGAGGTATCAGTCTTTGGAAATAGACATCTTTCTGGGAAAAGTTGAGTGTCAGCAAAAGAAAAGATCCGCAGTAAGATGGAATGATGCAGTGACTGCAGCAATAGGCTTAAGGATGGCTGAAACAATGAGGATGTTGCAAGAAAAGACCATGTTTTGACCTGTTCATAGGGTTGCTATGAGTGGTAGGTGACTTCATGACACCTCTCAGTAATATCTATGTTTGGCATTGGAGTCCTACATGACTCAAAAGGTTAATCCCTTGAACAATAACTATAAGGTTGTTGGTTTAAATCTCTCTCTGAAGTACTTCAGAAGTTAGGTCTGTTGATTGGCTTTAGAGATATCACGGCTTTAAACCTCTATGGAAACAGAATCACCACAAGAATGTGAGAAGAGAGATTTTCCAATTGTAAGGATTGTAATCATTGGCATGTAACAAAATAATGCATGCATTGTTAAATCGAAAATCAATTTGCTCCATAAACCTTCACCCAATATATGGATACATTTGTCGCATGGAAAATTAATCTATCTGCTGTATAAACATTCACCAGCTCTACAATGAAAGTGAAAACAAAAATTACGTAAATTAAAGATCTGAAAAAATACTATTACCTGCTTGGATTATTGTAGACATTCTTGTGAGTGTCATAAACAAACAAACAGCTCTCAAAGCCATATGGACCATTTCTGCTGATAGCTAATTATGAACTGGACTCTTCTTGATGGTGATTAACAACAACATTTGGCCTGAACCTCTGAGACGTGTGTAGCCTATATTGAGAACATGAACATTGAAAAAGAATTTGATTTTGAGATTTAGACTGATAAGTGTTTGAATTCTGCCTATGCCATTTTTTACTATGTAATGGCAGCCAGTGCTTGATCTTATTTTGCAGACACTGTCAATCCATCTTTATTGTGGGTCTTTGGATTTCATTTTTGTTTAACTGATCATCAACCAAACATGGTGTCCTTCTTCTGATATGGCCCCTAATAACATGTACAAAGTTTATAAGTTTATAAGACTGAGTCACCTGATCCTCACTCACCTCCAAGGAGTATTCTGGCTGTATTTCTTCTAAGACATATTTGTTGTTCTGGGGACTATGGTATATTCAGTACTTTTTGCCAGCATCACAATTCAAAGACATCAATTCTTCTTCTATCTTCCTTATTCATTGTCCAACTTTGACATGAATGTTTAGTGACTGAACAAGCCATGTCATGGGTAAAGTGTGTCTTTGTTCTTAAAAGGACATCATTGCTCTTTAGATTGGAAGAAGTCCTTTGCAGGAGATTCCTCCAATTCTTGGCATTCCTTGACTTGGAGCTATTTCATTGGGGATTTGGTTGTTATGACTATATGACTTTTTGTATCTTTTCTCTCTTGTAAGATGTCATTCAGATGAGATTAACAAACTTACCCAATTTTAAAGGATTTAAAAAGTGTGCTGGACAACTGAATTTAGAAGCAGAATCAGTTCACATGTATCTGACGTTAGAGCTTCAACGTAGCTCTTTGGTGAAGCAAATTCCATCTTTAACAAATACTATATAATTTCTCTGCCAGAAAGTAGGTTTTAATACAGAGAATCAATGTATTACTAAGAAATTTATGTGCTAGGAATTCTGCTTTTACCATATTGCTGATCATTCAATAAATTTCTATTGCTTAAGGGAACTCTGGTAGCCAGGTACTTAGTGGATTGCATAGCTAATCCAAAGGCCATGCCTCTCTGGGATTCAAATACATCGGCCACTCCCAGGAGAAAGTTGGACAATCTTCTCCCTTAAAATTTACAGCCTCTTGAAAGTGTGTAAATTGATTGACATTGATTATTTTTAGAAAAACTCTGTCTAGTTATGACATTCTAAAACAATACTTTAAATTCTACATGCAATCATGTAGAACCGAGTGTTATCAGCATATCTTGTTATTTGGTGGTAGATTTAATCTTGAATCTACTCAACAATGAACTCAATTCATTGAGTTGGCATTGACCCTCCAGTGGATTTTCACAAGCTGTGATTAATATGGAGGAGATTGTCATCCAGCAAGCGTATTTTTACCATTTCATGTTAACAGCACAACTCCTTACCTGCTAGACCACCAGAACTCCCTTTAGTTTGTTTTAATATTCTTGATATTCTTTTATGAGCCTCCAATAATTTCTAAATTGCACTCATCACAGCAGCATTTACCCATTTGTAAAGGAGGAAAACTGTTCTCTTGCAAACAGTAAGTTTGGTTCTTTGTGTGATTTCTAAGTAAGAACTGTTGACAGCTTGAATGGACAAAGAAAAACCTATTTGAAAAGGCAACTGCTTGATTTGACTGTGGCATCTCCCTTTCTGGAAGCGCCACATCAGATAAATGATGGAGTGTGTGTGCTCAGTTTCTGTTGTATCCTGTCTTACAAGAGACATAAAATGACATCTCTAATCCAGATACACTTTGGGTTACAGCCCAAGTGTCAAAATAAAAGTCAGCAAGGAGGGCAGGAAGTCTTACTAAACATCCTCTCTGTGCCATGATCCATCATGCCTTTCAGACTGACCAGTAGGTGCCTGTGGCTGACACAGGTAATAGAGGCTAAAAGCCACCGGTTACCAGGCTCCTGCAAGCCCTGACCTGGCTTCCATGGATCTTTAATGAGCTGTCAAGACTCACAAGAATATGTCAAGAAAAAAAGACAAATATACGTGAATGTCAAATGTTTAGTTAATTTAGGTATTCTGCTCACATAGTGAAATTTGTGTGATTGTCATTACAAGTTGAAAAGTTTTTCCTTTGAACTCTATTCACACATGTAAAGGGAGCAATAAGTAATCAAAAGAGGAGACAATTTCAATGTTAATTTCAATTGGATTTGGAATGGTATTTATGGTTTGCCTTGGTACAAAAGGAAGGTTTTTTATATCTATCTATCTATCTATCTATCTATCTATCTATCTATCTATCTATCTGTCATCTATCTATCTATCTATCTATCATCTATCTATCTATCTATCTATCTATCTATCTATCTATCTATCATCTAATATGTACTAAAAAACTCCAACAAAGCCACCTAAAACCCATTGCCATCAAGTTGAAATCCTCTCATAACTGACTCTCTCGTAGGTTTTCTGAGGCTATAAATAGAGTAGAAAGGGACTGCCCAACTTTCCCCTGCAAAGTCATTGGTGGATTCAGAGTGACATCAGAGTGACGTCACCTTTGAGTTAGCAGTCCAAATCTCTAGATACAGACTGCTGTACACAAATACTATATATGATTGTGTTTATAGTAAATATATATGTAAGTATATATAGGGAGATCTGGCGGCCTGTAGGCAAGAAGCTGTGCTGCAGTCCCAAAGATGTGCTTTGGATCTACCAGCTGCTCCACAGGAGAAGGATGGGCAATCTCCTCCTGGACAATTAACTGCCTCTGAAAACCCACTGGAGGATCAGCTGTGGGTCAGTTCTGATTCTACAATATGCAACAACAAATATATATACATACACTCTGTGTGTATAAAATACTCTTTCCATTTATATGTATATGAATTCTCTCTATATGTATTATGCAAAGAGTACCAGAAGAATCTCTATTTGTGTTTATTGACTATATAAAAGCATTTGACTGCGTGGATCACAACAAATTATGACTAACATTGAGAAAGAAGAATGGGAATCCCAGAACTCTTGATGGGGCTCATGAGAAACCTATACTTTGGCCACGATACAGTGGTCAGAAACACTGCATGATTCAAAATTGGGAAATGAGTGTGTCAGGGATATGTTCTGTCTCCAAATCTTTTCAATCAATATTCAGAACAGATCATTTGGAAAGCTGGGGTTTAGGAGGTGGAAGGTGGAATCAAGATTGGAGAAAGATTCATCAACAACCTGTTATGTAAATGAAACAACCTTGCTTGCTGAAACTGAGAAGGACCTGAAGCATTTGCTGCAGAAAGTGAAAAAAACCCTGTAGTCTTCAATATGGATTGAAGCTCAACATCTAGAAAATTCTTACCACTGGGCGAATTAGCAGCATCATGGTAGATGGAGAAGAAATTGAGATTATTAACAATTTCATCTTGCTTGGATCCACAACCAACACTATTGATACCAGCAGTAAGAAAATTAAAAGATTAATTACATTGGGAATGTTTGCTGTCAGGGACTCCTCTAGAGTGCTAACGAGCAATGATGTCAGTCTAAAGACTAAGGTCTGCCTGATCCAGTCCATGGTCTGCCCAATTACTTATTATGCATCAGAGAGCTGAACAGTAAATAAGGATGATAGAAGAATTGATGTCTTTGAGTTGTGGTTGGTGGAAAAGAGTATTGAACACACCATGGACTGCCAAGAGAACAAACAGATCTGTTCCGGAGAGGGTGAAACCAAGTTGCTCCTTGGAAGTAAAGATTTTGAAGCTCCATCTCACATTCTTCAGGAAGTTTCCAGGAGGGACCAGTCCTTGTAGAAAGACATAAGTCTTGGAAAGGTAAAATGTCAACGAAGGAGTGTAATACCCTAGATGAGATAGAGTGGCTATAATAGTGATTAGAATAATGGGTAGTGATGTGTTGGAGACAGATTAGCTCAGGTATAGGGCTGGGTTCAGAGCTATTGGTCGCTATGAGTCGTAGTCAATTAGAAGACAGATAAAAACAGCAACAACATGTGTGCATGCACACACACACACACACACACACACACACACAAATTATGATCCATTTAGTCGGACAAATCATTACTGACCCAGTATCAGGTTTTCAGAGGCAATAAACCACATGGGAGTGGATTCCCCATCTTTGTCCCAGTACAGATCTATACATGGATATCTTAGTAGTAAGGAGTTGCATTGCCAACTGAAAGACACACAGTATAAATCCACTATATATTCTTTGAAAGAAAGCTAGAAACCTCCTCCTGCATGATTTACTGTCTCTGCACACCTCTAGAGGGTAACCTATGAGTTGGTTCTAACTAGACAGCTCATAACAACAGTATGTATCTATATATCTCATTGCTGTCTGTATGTCTGAGTATCTATCTATCTATCTATCTATCTATCTATCTATCTATCTATCTACATACAGTTGGGTGAGTCAATTATGAAGGCTTTCTTTTAAATTTTTGCAGTTTTTATCTTACCAACTGATCTGGGTTGGAAACTTTAAAAGAGCACAACAATCTGTTTTAAAAAATATGTTAAAGGCTAACATACAAACAAATCTCCAGTTAATAAAGATAAAGGCAAGATGATGATGACAGTGACTAAGAGTGATCAGCAAACTGAAGGAAGCCGTCAGTAAGACAGACTTAGAATGACAACAACCATGAAGATGGTGTGGTCCTCAGAGCGTGCATCCTCCTGTTGCACAGAATGTCACTAAGAACCAGCACTGACTCCAGGGCTGGCAACAGCACTGGCAATCTCACAGATTTACTGTGAAAATTAAATTAGCCTACTTAAAGCATTTGTGATGGTGCTAGAGAAATAAAAATCACATTCACTATTTTTAGTACATGATGTTGTTGTTTTTGTTATGTGCCGTCGAGTCGCTTACAACTCATAGCGACCCTATGTACAACAGCCCTAAACTCCGCTCTGTCCTGTGCCGCACTGTCTCTGACACTCCCATCCCAATTATCCCAGTCAATGAATCAATCCACCTCATAGAGGACCTTCCCCTCCTGCACTGTCCCTCCACCCTCCCAAGCATGATGTCCCTCTCTAAGGACCGGTCTCTCCTCACAACATGTCCAAAGCATGTTAGATGGAGCCTCAGAATCCTTGCCTCTAAGGAGCCACCTGGTTTAACCCTTTCCAGGACAAATCTGTTTGTTTTCCTAGCAGTCCCTGGTATTCTCAATACTCTTCTCCAGCACCATAGCTCAGAGGCATCAATTCTCCTCCTTGGTCATGATGCATAACAAGTGATTGCAAAGACCATGGCCTGGATCAGACACCCCTTAGTCTCCAGAGAGACACCATTGCTCTTCAGTATGTTGGAGAGGTCCCTAACAGCAGACTTTCCCATGGCAATGTGCCTTTTCATTTCCTGGCTGCTGGTGCCAAGACTGTTGACTGTGGAGCCAAGCAAACTAAAGCTGTGTACAGTCACAATCTCTTCACCATCCATCCTGATGCT
>NW_006399823.1:11167330-11169484 GCF_000299155.1 Elephantulus edwardii | reverse complement strand
CTACTTAGTAAGACTTAGTGGTCTCTTTCCATAGAGATCATTGCCATAAAAATCTATGGAGTAGTTCTTCTTCGTAACACCTGGGAATCAACAGAGTTAGAATTGACCCAAAAGCAGAAGATTGCGTATAATATCAATTGAAAATAAACATTGTGGCCCATGATGATTATAATTAGCAACTATGACAACTGTTATGCCCATGAGTATAGGATTGTGGCCATCAGTAGAAATAGTCTTATTGAAAATTTTCCATATTTTTAATGCAATCAGAAAAATAATTTTATTTCAAAAAGAACATCCTACAGGAGCGTTAGTGGCCTAGTGGTAAGAATCTGCACTGCAATCCTAAAGACACACATGGTTCGAATCCACCAGCTGCTCCATGGGAGAAAGATAGACAATCTGCCTCTGAAAACTGCCTCTGGAGGGTCACCTATGGGTTGGTTCCAACTTAATGGCACACAGCAACAACGAAACAATAATATTCTAGAAGGCAGGTTAAAAATGCACATGATTTTTCTGTGGTGTAAATCCAGGGTTAGTGAATATCTCCTACGTGAATAATCTGTCTCAGACTTGTTTTTGTAAATGAAATTTTATTGGTATATATTTACAGTCATTTAGTAATGTATTGTCTAAGTGTGTTTTTGTATGGAATGGCAGAATAGTTGGGGGAAGAGGCCAGAAGAGGAGAGATACTGATTTCAATGTCAGTTCTAAGCCTTAGTAGCAATCTTCCAGAGAGCTTGCTGCCCTGAACAAGAGGGCATCTGAGGAGGGATCCAGGGCAGGAGAGAGTAACAAAAGATAAGAGGGCAGTATAACCCACAAAGACTACAATGTTTATGATTTGGCTTTTTACAAAATGTTTGCAAATCCCTAATTGGCAGGGATTTGAAGGACATATATTCAGCTTAGTTGTTTCTCATAAAATACAAGTACCAGTGTTATTGAAGAATTGGATTCAAATGTCTTTTATAGCTCTAACAATAGAAATGGGAATTAGGATTTTTGAAAGTAGAATGTATAATACTATGTGAATTTATTCCCCTAGAGTTTGGTGTTTTATGGACTCCCCCCCCCCACTGTGTATTTTAAAATTCTATTGACCGTTTATTTTCATGAAAGATTATCTTGCTGATAGTTTAAAGCCTTTGATGATAGGGATGATTTCAATAATATCTCATTTTGGGAAAAAAACCAAGACACCCTTTCATTTGGCTACCAAGTAAATATTAGTTAATAAAGAAAATTAGCTGATCAGAAGCAGATTCTGCATTTTTTACCAGTGGAATTCCTTACGGTTAAATGAAATATATTTCATGAGTCTGTAGATGAAGAAAATATTTTGAATGGCAAAGTCTATCACATGTTAGAGTTAAGAAGATACTGCTAAATCTGCTAAATTCAGTCCATGAAGTAGTTGATAGAATGAATCAATGCCTTTCCTGCCCTGACAGCTTCTTAGATCAATAGAGTGGCATCGGACCGATCATGTGCTGTCTTTGTGTCCATAGTATAACATTTTTGGCTGTGAGCAGCACTGTGAAATTTGAAAGTCTATGTTTCAGGCATCTCCTGGATAAGCCTTCATCGTGCTACTTACTCTCTTGAGTCCCCTTTTCCTCACCTATAAACATGGATAGTTATGGGGACATTTTAAAGGGTGAATGTAATTTAGCACTGTGCATGGACTATTCTATGAGACAAAAGGTACCTATTTCTATTTTTCAAATGCAAAACTTGGAACAGGTAAGACTTTTTGCAGGAGTCCTGTGTATCTTGAGTAATTAGATCTATTAGCTCAGGTATTTGCCACACTTTGGAGATTCAAACCTTCCTAGGGTTGCCTAAGAAGACAGATTTGGTTATCTGCTTCCAAAATATCACAGCAGAGAAAACCCAATGTAGCAGTTCTGAGCCCCTTAGGCCTCAGGATCATCTTTAGGGCAACTGTGAAAATGAAACGAATTGCCATTTGGTTTAACTGATTCATAACTATGTCAGGTTTTCAACGCTGTAAATAACATTGTAGGAACTATCTTTGAATTAACAGGATAGTTCTCTATGGATTAAGTCATCATGGTGTTTACAAAATGATTCAATATTTTAAATTAAAAATTACCCCCTGCATATTACGGTGAATTCATTAGA
>NW_006399823.1:11159234-11167230 GCF_000299155.1 Elephantulus edwardii | reverse complement strand
TGTTCTTCAGTTCCTTGAGCTTAAGATATGCTGAGCAAGTTCGGCCCTTTTTGATTTTGTGACTCCAACTCCTTGTACATTTTATTGTAATGTTTTGCTTTGTCATCCCGTGCTGCCTTTTGAAATCTTCTATTCAGCTCTTTAGTATCTTGAATTCTTCCTTGTGCTTTGGCTTCTCCTCATTTAATCTTCATAGCAATTCTTTAAGTTAGGTCAGCACCAGTTTACAGATGAGGAAAGTCAGGGGCACATTCATTAACTTCACCAAGATCACAACCAGAAAAAACAAAAACAAAACCAACCCCCTATTTATAAGCCAGTTCCAAACCATAGTTACTGTTCATTTGATTTCCAAGGCTCTAAGTCTTTATGGAGAAGGGTTGTCTATCTTTTTCCCATGAAGCTGCTTGTATATTTGAACCATGGACCTTTTGGTTAGTTATCCAGTACTTTACACTTTGTGCAATCAGGCCTCCTTCAATATCACAACAGAAATGGTAAAGCCATTGTAGAGGTTTCACTGTTTTATGGGGCAAGCCTTATTATTCCAGGAAGAGTTAATGTCTTTTAATTATTTATATTATGTGCACTCAAAGCTCAAAGTGATCTCTGATTAACCGGCAATGTGAGTTTGATAGAGTTGCTTTCCATTCCTTCATTTTAATCTTCAGATCTCCAAAACTAGGTGATGGGATAAATGATCCTAAGGAACTTCCAAGTACGATAAACACTGTGACGTTTAAACTTTCTCAAGCAATTCACCTGGTTTCACTTGACCTCCAGACAAAGGGAAATTGGTTTAAATTGTACCAGAAGGATTTCTTTTTGTAAGAATGTTTTCCTGGTAATAAGGTAGTAAAACACTGAAAAGAGAAGCTTTTAAATCTCCTTACCTAAAGCTCTATAAGAAGAAGGTCAACACTACTACTTGGAATTGTCAGTGGGCTCTTAATGCCTAGAGGCTGAGCACAAACTAGGTTATAGATTTTGTGCCACTAAATGGTTCTATTTTTCAATGATGTTAACTCCACAGTAACTGTGAGGATTTACCGTTCTAGTCAAATAATTAGCCTTCGCACCAAGCTGTGAATTGAGTGTTGGGAACAGGAAGCATATACTGGCAGCAGTCACATTGCCCCACTCTTGCCCAAGAGAAAGGCAGGCATATAAATTAAAGGGTGCTCGTTGGGCTGCAGGAAGAAAGGAAGTGACTGGGATCAGCTTTGGCCTAAGGCTAAATTGTGAAAGAGGCTGTTTCTTCACATCCTTCTAGCCCCATTACATATTCTTCTTCTCTTCTCTATAGGAAGTCTGTGGGCTAATGCCCAAGAATTCCCCATCAACTTACTCAAGGCTCATATTTAGTTCTTTTATTGTCATATCCCACTCCTTCAGGGCCAGCAATTTGTCAGGAAAAGCCAATGGTGGTGTTTGGTTGGTTTTTTTTTCCCCCTCCATGTAATGTTGGTTTCATTGTTGCCTTCAATATGCTACCCAAACATTTATCACTGCAGATGGTTGTAGACAAAGAAGCAATATATTCTCATGTGTTATGTTTCGTATCACCTTAGAGAGGAGTTGGTGTCTCATCCCACATGTTGTTGTTGCTATTAGGTGCCATTGAGTCAAGTATTAACTCATAGTGACCGTGTGAACAAAAGATCTGAACCCTGTTCTATCCTGTGCCATCCTCATACTGACTAATTCACAAGAGCCCATTGCACCAGTCACCATGCCAATCCACCTTGTTGGGGGCCTTCCTCTCTTTTGTCAACCCTCCACCCTTTGTAGCATCATGTCCTTCAAGGAATAAGTCCTCCTCACAACATACCAAAGTATGTTAGACAAAGCCTCCAGTCTTGCCTCTGAAGAGCACTCTGGCTGCAACCTCTCCAAGGCATATCTGTTCTCTTGCCCATCCACAGGTTGTTCAGTGCTGTTCTCCAATAACAGCTCAAAAACATCAATTCTTCTGTTGTCTTTAATAATTGTCCAGCTCTCAAATGCATAGCAGGTGATTGGAAAGACTATGGGCTGAATCAGGTGCACCTTAGTCCTCAAATTGACATCATTAATTTTCAATAATTTGGAGAGGTTCTTAACGGAAGATTTTTCCAGTGCAATGCATCCCTTTATTTCCTGACTGCTGGTATCTTTGCAAATAATTGAGGGAAATGGAATTACCAAAAGAATATCTTCTTAGAAAATGTGTAGGAAAGGTGGACCAAATTTCTCGATAGCATATTTGAATATTTTTTGTGGTTGCAAACTTTCTATGAAATTGTTAAGAAGATACATTTGGCATGAAATCTAATGGCTTAGTGGAAAAGAATTGCAGTGCTAAGCCAAAGGTACATGGTTCAAATCCACCAGTTTTTCTATTGGAAAAAGATGGACAGTCTTTTCCTGTGTGATTCACTGCCTCTAAAATCCCATTGGAAGCTATGGGTCAGGTCAGCTAGAAGTAGATTCTGACTCAACAGTATACAACAACAACAACAACAACATATTTGTCATGTGCCCAATGGTTTCTATAAATTATTTAAATTAATCACAGTCATGGAATATTAGAATTGGAATAAGAAAAGGACAAAAGAGAATTAACATGATCAAGCATAGTAAAATACTAATCATAGTAATTGAAACCTGAAAGGGATCTTTGAGTCTAAATATAATTAATGTTCTAACTACTAAGATAATGAATTAATTGAACATAAAAAAAGCAAAACTTAATCAACTATTTGTACTTCTAGTTATTTAAAAATACACACACACACACACACACACATATATGTTCTTCCTTCTGGTTATATAAGTTAGCTCTTATAATCATGGAAAAATATATATCATAAGGTATATTATTCCAAGGATGAATTTTTCTCTCTTAAAAATTATTTATACCTTGCAATTAATTGCTAAGGACTTACCATCTTGGATGTCTCTATTGTGTTTCAAATAAAACTGTAGGAAAGTTTTATTTCAAATATGTTTTTTTTCTCTCTTAATTTTATAATGTTGTTGTTGTTAAGTATTGTTGAGTCATAGACAACTCGTCGCGACCCTATAAAATGAAAGACCTGAACACTTTAATAACTTTGGTCATTTCTTCACGTTCATAGAGTTTCCAGAGGCAATCCATTTTGGGAGTGGTTGCCACTCCTGCTAATTTTAATTGGGAAGCTCCACCAAACACTGTCCACTGTAAGTAACCATTATCTCACTTGGCACATCAGTATCACAGTATTTAGCATCACAGCAACCACAAGTTATGTTCGTATAGCAATGCACAGACCAGTGCTATATCACTTAGAAGAATGTTTGGCACAAAACTATATAAACAAGGCCTGAGGGCCACAGATTAAAATCACCCACCTTTGGCATGGTAGCATAACTTTCTATCCACTAGGCCAACAGATCTTTCTCTATGTTGGCGTTGTTATTGTTGTTAAGTGCCATCGAATCGTAGACGATTTATAGTGACCCTATGAACAAAAGACCTGAACTCTTGTATATCTTTGGTCATTCCTCCATGTTCATCGAATTTCTAGAAGCAAGCCATTTTGGAAGTGGATGCCACTGATGCATCCAAGCTTGTTTTAATCAACATGTGGTAAGGCCTCCTATTGTGGGAAAGACAGATGCGGGACCAGGCAGCATTGTGCTCATGTGTTCCCATAAGTTGGATGGGAAGAGTCCATCTGCAGAGTAACAGCTTGTCTCTACAGTTTTACCTGCCGAACAAAATGAGTTCAAGGAGGTTGCTGTGGGCAGTCAGTAGAGGTTATTTCTGCTCATACTAATTAAGATTTTATCAACATTGTCTTGTTTTCCTCTCTCTATTTTTGCAGACTTATTTTAATTAATTTCTTGGTCTATGTTCCAGCACTTTCTAATCCCAGACTCATAACTGATTTGTCTTGGCTTACAGACTTTGGCACTGTTAAGTAAATTTAATGAAATTTGGATTTCAAACCCAGGTTATTTCAGTTTAAAAGCCTGCATATCTGAGTACTCACTTAATTGGGCTCACAGTGAGTTTAAGAGAATCATTTTATGGTGTCCAGAAACACATAGAAATCACATAACCCATGCTATTAAATATTCTTGCTAAAATACCAGCTACCAAACATCACATTACTTTATAAAGCACTCACCACTGGGACTACTGGCAGATTCCTGATGGAGGGAGAAAAGACTGAAATTATTGATAACCAGTTTGCTTGGTCCCACAATCAACACTCTTGGCACCAGCAGTCAAGAAATCAAAAGGCAAATTGTATTGGGGAAATCTGCTATGAGGGACCTCTTTAGAGTACTGAAGAACAATAATGTCGGCGTATGGTGCACCTGATCCGTTACATGGTCTTTGCAATTACTTGTTATGCATCCAAGAACTGGATAATAACTAAGAATGATAGAAAAAGAATCTCTGTCTTTCTGTTGTGGTGCTGGAGAAGAGTGTTGAATGTACCGTGGACTGCCAGGAAAACCAACAGTTCTGTCCTGGAGAGGCTCAAACCTGTTTGCTCCCTGGAGGCAAGGATTTTGAGGCTCCATCTTACATTTTTAGAGCACATGGCCAGTAGGGACCAGCCTTTGGAGAGAAACCTCATGCTTCGAATATTGAAGGGACAAATTTGTAGAGGAAGACCCAGGATGAGATGGATTGACTCAGTGACTGGATAAGTGGGATTATGTCTGTCAAATATGATTGAGATTGGCTCAGGATAGAGCAGCTTTCAGACCTAATGTACATAGGGTTGCTGTGAGTCACAGGTGACTTAACAGTACATACCAACAATGACAACAACAACATAGGTGCTACCAAAGACTTGCTATAATTTTGGCATGACAAATTCATAGTACACTTACTGGTTATGATTTTCTTACAGAGTGACATTTTGTAAGTACTTTTGATGTTGCTAGTTCTCTGCTATGGAGTGACTGTGACTCCTGGAGGCCCTAAGAAAAAGATAAAATGTACCCAGGTCTGTGCCATCTTCATGATGAGCTGGGGCTCCATCATTATCATCCATAGGGTTTCTTTGGTTGATTTTCATAAATAGTCCACCAGGCCTTCTATTTCCCCTGCCACTTAGACAGACATATTATTTAATTGCCATTGAGTCAGAAGCTGACTCTCCATTGGGTTTCTGAGTCTGCAATTCACATGGAAGAAGGTTCCTACCATTTTCAGTTGAAGCTACTGGGGGATTCGAACCTTCAGCGAGACTTGGCCTCTGGGTTGGCAGTACAACTCCCTATGGCCTACACTACTAGATTTTGTCATGCATAATAAATCATGCACTTAAATACTGGCTTGTATTCTTTTTTTTTTTTAAATCTACATAAAGGAAATACTATTTAATACTTGAATACTATTCAAAAGCTTGTTTATAAATTTGTATTAAATATAAAGAATAGCATGAAACCTTTTTCTTCTCACTTTCCCTCAGCAGGGCTATCTATGAGCCCTGTGTGTGGTTGTGATATTAAAATCCACAAGTATTTATTTTCCCGACTTATAGCTAGTCCTAGAAATATGTCTAGTTTCCATGAATTGTTAAGAGAATAGGAAACAAGCACAGAGTCATAACAAATAATTTTCTTACCTTATTGAGGAAGGCAGGGAAAAGAAGGGGAAAGAGCCCCTATTCATTATCATGACCCTGTTTTGTTGTTTTTAAAATGATTGCAGCTTGCAGCCCCGAGTCCTTCAGCAAAAGGCCTTCCTGAGGTCAAGACCGCTGAGACAGCCCAGGCTATGGCCTTCAGAAAAAGCATACTCAAGAGGGCAATTTGCTAATGGAGTCCAAGAAACCTGTGAGGACGACTGGGAAGAAAAGCAGCAAGTGAGTCACAGCCCCCGATTCACTAGCTAGATATGTGAAAATGACGAAGAGAAATTAATTAACAGTAAATCCAGCAGGCCACTGAGCTGGGGCCTGGAGTAATTAGCCTTTTGCTCTAAATCCCTTTTCTCTGCTTCACATTGGCTCTGCCGTACTGCCCAGTTAATGAATTCTTTTGACCTCCCTCCAGATCTATGTTTCATTTCACTTACAACAAACCAGGGATCACCTTGCTGCATTTGCCAAGTTCCCAAGCCTATTGGGTTCTCTTCCCCTGCTGTGATTTAGCTCTAGTTGGGGAAAGGCAAGAGGTGCTGGTCTTAGTGTCACAGCAAAGCCTGTGTAGAAAGCCTCTTGCTAGAAAGGACCTGTGTGGACTTAACCCCCAACCATAAGGACCTGTGTGGAGCTGGGCAGGAACAGCAGTATAAGTAAAAATAAGATATGAGGACTTGACTTCTACCTAATTTGGAGTTGCTATAATTCATCTTGTTTGATAGTGTTTTCAGGGCTCTAAGAATGCTGATTAGGGAGCTCTGGGAATCTGGTGGGTAGAAATTTGCACTGTCAACTCAAAGGCAGGCTGTTTGAATCCATGAGCTGAGCCAAGGGAGAAAAAGGAGCAAGGTCCCCCTGTGCAATTGGCAGCCTCTGAAAACCTGCTGGAAGGTCAATGGTGAGTCAGTTCTGACTCTTAGGCAATGGTTGAAGGATACAGATTACATCATTTAACAAAAACCTAGTTTTCTTTTAAGAATTTTGTGGTGTGACTTGAGATACTGAAACTATCTGGGCTGTCTATAGGAAAATGGCATTTTATTGGCATGAGTTAAAAAAAAAACTATCACTCTTAATCAATCAAACAGTGATATTTGTTGGGCATATTTCATTCCTTTCAATACTTCCAATTCACTTATGGTCATTCTAATATCGTGTCTAGATAGGCAAATCTTGACTTTCTTCATTGAGTTCACAAAGAGCATTTTATAGTTGTTATTATTTTCAGAAGCCATTAGTGAATTTTTCTGTTTGTCTGTTATAATTTTACTTGGAAGTACGTTTTTATTTTAGCATGTAATCAGAAACGTGCTCACTGAGATTGTTCTGTGCATTTTTTTCTTAACTATTCATGAATATGGAGTACGTGAAATGTGAACACAGGAGATAAAGAGCTGATTTGAAACAAGGAAGACTTATCATTTCAATTGGACACTCATTCCAGTCCTTTTCGTCTTCATTCTCTCCCTGCACAGAATTTATTAAAGTGTGTGAGTTGAGGTTAAGCTGTTTAGGTTGTCTCAGAACTTGTCATGGATATTATCAGTTGTTTTATTCAAAATATGTATAAACAACAAAAACAAATAAAAAATACACAACTACAAAAACAACATATTTAAAAAAGGAAGGAAGCAAGATGATGAAATGGATACAGAGTACTGAATACCTTATATGCTGCTCTCTGACTCTGTCTTGCCATTTGAAGTCCAGTGGGCTCACAGCTGGCAATAATGAATGTGTTCAAGTTAAATATGACATCTGGAGTTTTCTCCGGTCTCATAGGTTTGTAAGAGATTAGAGAGAACACTTCTTATTGTAGAACTTTGGTTGAGTTTGAACTTGTATCAAGAAAGTGGCATAGTTTCACTCTGTTACTAAACTCAAGGAAGTTCAAATATTCTAGGGGCTCCAAGAAGAAAGATGGACAATCTCGTCCTGTGTGATTTGCAGCCTCTAATAACCAGATGGAAGGTCAGTGCTAAATAAATTCCACCTCTATGGCAAGAGTTGTTGTTGACTAAATTAAAGGTTGGTAGTGATTGGGACATGGAATGTGAGAACCATGAATGTAGGAAAATTAGTTATTGTAAAGGAAGAAATAGAAAGCACAAATACTGACATAGTAGGCATTGGCGAGATGAGATGGACTGGCATGGGGTATTTTGAGTCGGATGATCATATTATATATTACTCTGGAGATGAAAAGGTGAGGAAAAATGGAGTTGCTTTCATAGTTAAAAAAGTCATTGCTAGATCCATCTTGAAGTACAATATTGTGAGTGATAGGATTATATCCATATGCTTACAAGGAAGACCAGTGAATACCACTATCATTCAGATATATGCACCAACAACCAGAGACAAGG
>NW_006399823.1:11128359-11154621 GCF_000299155.1 Elephantulus edwardii | reverse complement strand
ATATAGAGAGAGAGAGAGAGAGAGAGAGAGAGAGAGAGAGAGAGGTGTATATGTATATATTTTTAGCATTTAGGATATGAAACAGATCATGTGTGTAGTGTGGGGTCTTACACATACTGGGTTAGTTAAAGAAACACCTGGCACATTTTCACCATGTGCACAAAAGAGATTGATTTCATGACAGAAATAGGAAGTTTAGCAAGTCAAAACATTGCCTCAAAAGCTTAGTGGAGGCTGTCCTGCTGTCAGACATGCATGTTTTTACCTGTAGTATCTCTCTGAAAATGTGCACAGCAATGCAGTTAAGTGTGATTCTTGGATATGTAAGGAAAATAGAGGGGTGGCAGCTCAGCCAAACAGATTAAAAGAACAACTTACTACAGTATATACAGTGAGCGGGATTTTTTTTAAAATGTTTTATCTCACCTGGTATAACACATAACATTTTTATTGTGAAAACAGAAAGGCAAGTGTTAAAAGAGCTAAAGTGTGACACCTATAGAGAATGAAAAATGTCAACCATAGCAAGCTGTCTTGTCAAGACCTGCACAGAACCACACCTTTCAAGCATCAGTCAAAGGGTAGGTCTCTCAATAGGTTTTATTCCCCAAAGAAGAGTTTTGATCTTAGAATGTAAATTCTAATGAAAACATCAAAACCTGAAGTCCGTGATCTAACTCAAAAATGACCCAACATTTAAATATACAATGATGGAGCTTCTGGCGAGAAAAGTGAACTGGAGAATGAAAATCTAGATCGGGGCACCCATTTTAAAGACAAGACCAAAAAAAAAAAAATG
Organism: Elephantulus edwardii; assembly: GCF_000299155.1. NCBI lineage: Eukaryota > Metazoa > Chordata > Mammalia > Macroscelidea > Macroscelididae > Elephantulus > Elephantulus edwardii. The sequence goes on along the minus strand of NW_006399823.1, from coordinate 11,153,822 downwards.
TTTCTAAAGACATACTTCCTGCAGCTTTTGTCTTTCCTTTTATATTACAGTGAGTTTCTTTTCTCACAGTGGGATTTTAAATTAATTTATAATTATACACACTTGCAGGGGATGAGAGAGAAATGACCTAATTATAGACCAAATGGATACCCTCTGGCAATCTTGCAATTAGAGCTACTGGGGCAATGAACAGGCTTTATGCAGCTGGGAGTGGATTCAGCCATTAACCTGGCAGTGAACAGAGAAAGGGGTGCAGATTTTCTTTAGCATAGCGTTAAAATCTGTGCATGTTTTTTGAGAAAGCAAAAAATAAAATGAAATAAAAAAAATAAATAAATATTGTAGAAATGAAGCTTTCTTTTACCCTGAACTAAACGTGATCATTTGAGGAAACAGAAACCAAGCAGAGGGTTTTAATGCTGTCTCTGTATCTAACCAGATTCTAATTAGTTACAATTAAGTTGCCTGGGAATAACAGCTACAGTGACATTGAAGGAGAAAATGCCCACCTCTAACGTCATCCCCCGCATTTCTTTAGATTTTTCTTTTTTTTCTGCCCAGATCTAGTTGGAAATGATGTAGGAAGCAAGAGGTCTTAACAGGTACCTAACAGCGTCATTGGAGCAGCAAATCCCCTTTTAGTAATTCTTTAGCCTTCTTACTTTTCCCTCTCCACACTCCACAGCAAGGGGATAACTGCTTCTATAATGTATCCTCCATGCTTTTCCAGCCAAGAGGACATTTCTCTGCCTGTTCTCACTGTACCAACCTCACAATTGCTTAACCTGCATTTTTTCCTACTTAGCAAAAAGTCTGCTGGATAAATATAAAACTTATGAGACTTCTGTGGAACAATGATAAAATAGTATCAATTTAATTAAATAGAGGAGAGGTGAGAGCTAACAAAAGAGCTTTTTGTGAGTTAAAAGAAAGTCAGGACTGCTTAGAATGTTGTACATACTGATGCCCTATCCTGTGCCATCCTCACAATCTCTGACATACTCGAACCCATTGCTGCAATAACTTTGACAATCCATCTGGTTAAAGATCTACCTCTTTTTTGCTAACCTTTCACTTTTCCAAGTAGGATGTCCCTCTCCAAGGAACACTCTCTCCTAGCAACATGCCTAAATGCACCTCTAACTTAATCTGTTCAAAGGAGTCTTCACAAGTCCTCCCTTTACAAATATCTTTTCTCTAATCTTCTCTACCTGAGGAAGTGATCTTACCGTTTAACTAATTTTGTAGGCATCTAAGGATCCTATCTCTGACTGGTAGTCATCTGTGATTTCTATCTGCAACTTCAAATCCTCCTTAGAACATATAGTTTCAACCACCTTTAATTTCATCTCCTCTACTACCATCCCTCTCATTTAAATCCTCATTCCCTATGGTCAGTATGATAGACCATGTTGACACCCTTTGCGATTTAAAATGATATGACCAAAAATTCTACATGATCTGCTTTAAGGTGTCCTCAGACTTGATCTACTCTTCAGATACATTGTTTCAGATATTTCTGTTTCAACACTGCTTTGAACCCGCTGCTCCTTCTTTCCATGGAATAATTGAATTACTGCTCATATCACCTTCATGGAACTTTTTTGTTGTTTATTTTATATTGGTGTGCATACAAAATTTGTATACATTGTGTTTCACACTTTGCTTCATTCACATTGTGTTTATATACTCATTCCCATTCATTGCATCTTATAAAACCAATCACCATTGAACTATGCCCATCATTGCTTCATCTTTACAGATCCCTACTGTATCTTTCCCATTTCCTTTACCCCTCATTTCATCCACCAACCTTTGTGACCCTCTGGCTTCCCCCATGCCCATCTTCACCCCTCTGGTCCCCTCCCTTTCCCCCCTTAAACCCTGTACACATTTTACTAGTTAACCTTCTATTTTTACATGGTCTTATGCAGTATTTGTCTTTAAGTGGCTGAGTTAGTTCATGCAGCATAAAGCTCTTCAGTCTCTCTCAAGTTATGTCATAATTTTCGAAATTGCTGTTCCTGAGTGCTGCATAGCATTCCATTGTATGAATGAATCTTCATTGAACTTTTACAGACCATTTCCTGCCACGGGTGCAATGTCATCCCTCCTCAATACTCATATACCACTCTCCACTCTTTGTAAACTTATAACTACCATTATATGAAAGACTTATTAGGTTATTATTCATTTGTTCCCCTTTTGTCTGATACTCTGGAATCTAAGCTCTGAAATGGAAAAAAAAAAGTTTTGAATCCTTCCCATAGAGAGCAATATAGGGTCTCAATAAATAGTAGGGGTGGTGATGGTTTTTGTTAAGTGCTGTTGAGTCAAGTATGACTCATAGAAATCCTATGAATAGCAGGTTTAACTTATCATTTCTGATATACTTGATCTCATTGCTACAGCCATTGTATCAATACATTTCTTTGAGGGTCTTTTTTTTACCCTTCACTTTTTTTAAGTGTGATATCCTTTTGTAAAGAAATAACTTCTCCTAGAAACATGCCTACAGTATTTGAGACAAAGTTTCACCATTCTTGCTTCTTAACAGCACCCTTACTGCAATTTCTCCAAGTCATATGTGTTTGGTTTTTTTCTGAAAGTCCATGAAACAGCACTCTTCCCCACACCACAACTCAGAGGCACAAATCTTTCTTCTGTCATTCTTATTTATTCATTGTCCAGTTCTCACATATATAGCAGGTGATTGAAAAAACCATGGCTTAAATCAGGCATATTTTAGTCTTTAAGCTGACATTGTTACTCTTCAGTACTTTAGAGTCCACTGACAGCAGACTTTCTCAGTGAAATACTTCTTTTGACTTCTTGACTCTTGGTATTAATAGTGTTGATTGTGGATTGAAGCAAGATGAAAGTATTGACAGCTTCAACCTTTCCTCCATCTATCACAATATTGCCTATTGGTTCAGTAGTGAGGGTCTTTGTATTGTTGATGTTGAGATGTAATCCATATGGCAGGCTGTAGTTTTCTGTCTTCTGGAACAAGTATATCAAGTCCTCCTCAATTTCAGCAAACAAGGTTGTGCAGTCTGCATAACGAAAGTTCTTGATTGATCTCCTGATCTTGATACCATATTCTTTTACAATAAGTAGTGAAATAATAATTTCTAATAACCAATAATTAATTCTACCCCAGTAAATTATGGAAAAATTAGTTGTCTTTAAAAAAATTATTCACATAGGTCAGTGGTTATGGTGGCTGTCTTTTATGGGCATAATCATGAGTAAACTAGTTCCTCAGTCAGGCTATGACCCTTGAATTACTTCTTGCTTCAAAGTACCACAGTTGTTGTTATTTGCCATCAAATCAAAATCAACTCATATCCTACCCTCCAGTCAATTTTCAGAAGCAATAAACCACATGGTAGGAGATTTCCCATTCTTCTTCCATGGATTAACTGGTGGACTCGAACCATGTGCTTTTGGGATTTCAATGCAGCTTCTTACCATTAGGCCACCAGTAATAACACATATTTATTCTTGCTATGATCATCTGAATTGCTCTTTGCAGTAAATTCTGAGTGTGTCTATGCTATGTCTGTCCTTTAGGTGGCTAGAAAGATTTTCTTGGAATCTAACAGTCAAGCAGGTTTAAGAGGAAAATGGACTCTCTACTCACTTTATGTCATGTGGAAATGAAATTGAATAATCAATCTTTTTTCAGTCAAAGAGTAGTGAAAAAAAATAATTAATATCAAGAACTAGCTAAGCTAATTGTCCTAAGAATTACTTATTGGATGGTATGAAATTTCAGGCTATATATAAATTGTATGCTGTGTTGGAGGACTTATTCCTTGAAATCAATATAATGATTTCACGTTACAGCTGGGAAATTTTATTAACCACATTTTTTTAATTAAAAATTTGCTGTTTATACTAAAATATTTTATAGTCTATCATTCCCAAATTACTCGTTTTCAATAAGTAAGGCTTATTGATTTTATGATTTAGCGTTATTGCTATGTTAGATGGTCTTGATTTTATGCTTCTAAAATTGTACTAGCATTTGTATAAGGAAATTTTATCATTATTTAGATCCTGCTTAATCCCCCCAAGAATGTATTTGTTGCTGAAAAAAAAGGGAAATACAATCTTCCTCACTTTACCTTTTATAAAAAAAATTCACAATTATAGTTTTAATATTTATTTTGTTCTAATGTTTTTCTCTGTATTATTTAATATGAGCACTTATTTTCAATATTTTATATGCCACTATCCCCTTGTAACATTAAGTAAAAATGTAAGTACCTGCCCCCCACTCCCAGTTATTTCATAACTGTCACAAAGAGGTAGGGGATATTTCTATCTGTCTGAAGAAAAGAACAGCAGCAAGTTTTTGATTGAACACAGGTCTGCTATAAAGAGTAAGAGCTGTAACAGAAAAGCAGAAACATAGCTCCTGCCCGGGACTATGAAATGACCCTCCTAATAATAACAAATGGTGCAAGTTGAGTATATGAAGAGTCCTAGGAGATGGAAGAGGAGCAAAGCAACTGATAGAGGTGATGAAGGACAGGTTGGATATGCCAACTAAATAAATCAGAATGATGGCTGCTCATGCACACACTCTTCAACTGTATGTATTTCATTGCAAGTGTGAGAAGATAGAAAACATGGAGCTCAGAGTTTATGGGGAGAGCTGGCTCCAGTCTCTTTCAACACAAGAGCTAGAGATAGAAATAGAGAGATAAAGAGAGGCAGAGAATAAGGAATGGAAAAAGAATAAGTGCGTATTCTGTCCCCTTAGTCATGCTGCCAAATAAAAGAGCAATTAAGTTTAGAGATTAAATAACCAATAGAAAAACAAACAAACAAACAAAACCCCAAAACACAAAAACCACAAAACTGGGGAATACAGCTTTCAAATTAAGGCCCATGGAGTCCTATAGCACAGATCCCTTCCTTGTTCCACTCATGCACAGAAAAAGCTCTGAATATTTTTATTCATCAGTTTTGACTCCTTCAAATAATAGTTAGCAATTATATATGGTTATTGTGTTAATACTTGGAAAGCCCTTTGGATTGCACCTATCTGTAGAAAATAATAAATGGTAGCTGTTGTTGTTGCTGTCGAATAGAGCATGACTCATCACAACTCTATGAACAGAAGACCTGAAGCCTTTTTATAGTTATGGTTTCCCTAAGTTCATAGAGTTGGGCACTATTGTTAAAAGGGAGCTCTGGTAGCTTAGTGCTAAGAAGTTGCACTGCCAAAGCAAATGTATGCAGTTCAAATCTATCACCCGTTCTGTAGGAGAAAGATAGGCAGTCTCCTTCCATGAGATTTACTGCCTCTGAAAGAAAACCCACTCAAATGTTACTATGAGTTTTTTCCAGCTCGATGGCATATGATGACGACCACCACCATTATTATAGTTGTATTTTTATTAGCTATTGTTGAGAAAAATTTACTCACAGTAACATCATGAGGCAGAACAGAATGGCCCTAAAGAGTTTTATAGGCTGCCGTGTTTAGAGGAAAAGATCACTCTTTATCTGTGGAGCCCTTGGGAGGTTCAAACTGCCAACTTTTGCTTAATAGTCATTAAACCACTGTTGTTATGTGCCATCTGGTCAGAACTTATAGCTGACCTTGGACCAGGTTTTTAGAGGCTGTAAATCACATGAAAGGAGATTACCCATCTTCTTCTCATGCTTCTGGGAGTGGATTCAAATATCATGCCTTAGAGTTGGCAGCACACCTTGCCACTAAGCCACCAGAGTTCCCTATTAAATCATTGTTGTTGTTGTGTTCCATCGAGTCAGAGTCAACCCATAGCTCACCCTCCAGCAGATTTTCAGAAACAGTTAATGGCATGGGAGATTGTCCTCCCTTCTCCTGCAGAGCTGCTGGAGGATTCAAACTCTGTCTCTTTGGGACTGAAGTACAGCTTTTACCGCAAGGCCACCAGGGCTCCCTATTAAATCATTAGAGAAAAGAAAAGTTGGTTGGGCAAGAATAGCAGTGATTAACATACTGACATAGATGCAAAATAGTTTTTAATGAATTAGTGGATGAACATAAAACAGAAATCAAGGCTCTTTACTGAAGAAAAATGTAACTTAAAAAACTGAAACAAAAGGACAGAATAACAATGAAAACACATATAAAAAGACAATTTTACACTTTTTTAAGAAAAGGTTTTCAGGCTAATGTTAGTGTTATTGTCATTAAGTGGCTGTTGAGTCAACTATGGTTCTTGTAACCCTGCAGAACAAGGAAAGACTGCATGGTTCAAAATCGGGAAAGGGATATCTCTTGTCTCTCTATCTTTTAAATTTGTTTGCAGAACATATCATTCAGGTCATTTGGCTTTATGAGAACTATAGCATCAGTATTGAAGGAAAACTTATTATTATTATTACCAACCTGCTTTATACGTATAACACAATCTTGCTTGCCGAAAATGAGGAAACCTGCTGCATTTGCTGTAGAAGGTCAAGGACTGTAGTCGTCAATAGGACTGAAGTGAAACTCAACATCAAGAAAACAAAGATTCCCACCACTGGGCCAATTAGCCATGGTAGAGGGAGAGGAGCTTGGGATCGTTAACAATTTTATCTTGCTCAGTGCCACAATGAACACTCATGACACCAGCAGTCAGATAATGAAACGACCAAGTATACTGGGAAAGTGTGCTGTCAAAGACCTCTCCACAGTGCTAAAGAGCAACAATGTCAGTCTGGAGACTAAGATGTACCTGATCCAGGATCTGATCTTTGTGCATCAAAGTGCCAGTGCTGGAGAGTGACTAAGTATAACAGAGGAAGGATTGATATCTTTGAACTCTAGTGCTAGAAAACACCTATTGAACATTCCATGGACAGCCAAGGGAACAAATGGTTTTTTCCTGGACAAGGTGAAACCACATTGCTCCTTGGTGGCAAAGATTTTGAAGCTTTACCTCAAATACTTTGGGCATGCTGCTGGGAGGGACCAGTCATTGGAGGACATTATGCTTTGAAGGGTGGAGGAAGAGTGCAGGAAAGGAAGACCCTAGATAAGGTGGATTGACAGAGTAAATGGGGTAATCGGGTTAGGTGTGTAGAAGACAGTGAGACTGGCTCAGGAGAGGATGGAGTTTAGAGCTATTTTGCACAAGGTTGCTATGAATCAGATGTGACTACAAAGCACATAACAACAACAAAAACAAAATTTGAAAGGATAATAATGAAAATATAGTATAGACTATCCTGTTCTAAACAAACAAAACTCAACAGAAAGTACATAAAATAATAATAACCTTAGATGAAGAATGATTAAAAAATCAACATTGCATGGGAGCAGAGAACATTGTCTACAGAGAAAAAAATTTCATACTTAAAATAAGAAGAATCATACATAAACTTTATGAACAGAAAATATGCATAAAGTGGTAATTTTGGATACATATGAGTAGGTATGAGACTAATGTTTTATACATATATGCAAAAGTTATATCACTATATATAACCTATATAAATATATATTTTTCTCCCCTGCAATTAATAAATTGCCTCTGAAAACCAATTGAAGGGTCACCCATGGGTCGGTTCCAACTCAATGGTACATAACAACAGCAGATACATATTTATGTAGGTTACATATTTCTGTGTTGTTTAGCATATAACACTGAGGTCTGGTGGCCTTAGTGGTAAGAAACTGTATGGCAATCTTGTGTGATTAAGTATATATATTTAATGTATATATTATATATATTATTAATGTATAGTAAATGTTTATGTGTGTGTATTAGAGAGACTTTCTATTAAATTTTTAAATTGTTGTTGTTAGGTGCCATTTAGTCGAGCACAGCTCATAGCTACCCAATGAACAAAAGATCTGAACCCTGTTCTATCCTGCACCATCCTCACTCTTCCTGACAAACAAGATCCCATTGCATTAGTCACTGTATCAATCCACCTGGTTGAGGATCTTTCTCTCCTTTGTCAACCCTCCACCCTTCCCAACATCATGTCCCTCTCCAAGGAATATAGCCTCCTAGCAAATATGTCCGTGAAGCCTCATCATTCTGCCTCCAAAGAACACTCCAACTGCACCATCTCCAAGACATATATATGTTCATTCTCTTAGCTGTCAGTGGAATGTTCAGTGCTCTTCTTCAACACCATAGCTCAAAGGTGTCAATTATTTTTCTGTCATTCTTATACATTGTCTAGGCTGTGAATGCATAGGTAGTAATCAGAAAGTCTATGGCCTGAATCAGGGACACCACAGTCCTCAAACAGACACCACTATTCCTCAATCATTTGGAAAAGTCCCTAACTGCAGGATTTTCCAATGCCATGTGTCTCCTTATTTCCTGACTGCTTATGCCAGAAAATTCGGAAGATGGTTATCTGCTCAATGGATTGGAAGAGGTCCATATTTGTTCCCATTCCCAAGAAAAGTGATTAAACTCTTTTTGTTGTTGTTATGTGCTGTTGAGTTGTCTGCAACTCAAAGCTACCCTTTGTACAATAGCCCTAAACCCTGCCCTACCCTGGCCAGTCTCCCTGTCTCCAACACACCTACCCCCATTACCTCAGCCACTGAATCAATCCACCTCAAACTGAATGTGGAAATTATAAAAAACTTTCATTGTTATCACATAAAAAAAATACTACTGGAGATCTCTCAAAAGTACATAGATAAGAAATTGTAAAATTAAGTAACCTAAAATTACAATAAAGTAATGATTCTTACAATTTTTAAAAAAATCACTGCTTCCTTTTGGGAAATATAAAATTTGACATCCTTTTGAATTAAAAAAATTTCAAAAGAAAGTGAATTATTACTAACACATAGGTGTTGTCAATAGGTTATTTGAGGGTTTTCCCCCATCACACCAAATGTCTGTTGTTCCATGTCCAGTTGACCCTAATTCATAATAACTCTATCACAACACAACGAAATGTTGTCTAGTTCTTTCCATCTTCTTGCTCACTGGTGTATTTGGGTTCCTTATTGCAGCCATTATGCCACTCCATCTCATTAAGGATTTTCCACTCCTTCATTTGCCTTCTATTTTATCAACCATGATACCCTACTCTAGCAATTTGTCCCTTGTCATAAAGCATCCTGATTCAAGCCACAGTCTTTCCAATCACTTGCTAGAGAGCTGGGCAAAAAATACTGATAAGAGGCGAAAAATCAATGCATTCATTTGAGTTACAGTGTTTGATAAATGTACTGAATATCTCAAGGACTTCCAAAAGAACAAAAAATATATGTCTTGGAAAAAAAATGCAGCGAGAGTGTTCCTTGGAGGCAAGAATGGAGAAACTTCGTCGCACAAGCTATGGGTAGGTTGTTAGGAAATGCTATTATTTGGAAAGGGGCATAATGCTTGGAAAAATGGAAGGAAGGAAGGAAGAGGAAGACTCTTTGAGAGATGTGCTGATACAATGTGTGTGACAATGGGCTCACTTTTGTCAGAGATGATAAGGATGGTGCAGGATAATATAGGGTTCAGATATGTTGTTCATAGGATTGTTATGGGTGGTGCTTAACTCAACAGAACTTAACTACAACATAAAGCATCCAAGTAAAGTATATTAATATTCAGTGATCCTTGGGATTTTCTTTGGCTAATTTTTGGAAGCACATTGCTGAATCTTTCTTCTTAGTCTCTCTTGGTCTAGAAGCTCCCCTGAGACTTATCTCCCATGTGAATTTTGCTTACATTTGAAATATTGGCTGGCATAGCTTCTGGAATCACAGAAACACATATGGGACCACATATTTACAAACTGATAGTAGAAACAAAGGATTAAATATAATAAAAATATTTACACTTGGAAATATTTTTTAAAAATAATTTTGAGGAAGTGCAGGGGGTAATCACAGAGTCACATAATTTGATGGGTAGAGGGAGGAGTTGGTAAAAGAAATGAGAATGATCTGGTGCAAAAACCAAGGTATATGAACTTTGTATGTAAACCAGTATAAAATAAAAATTTTATTTAAAAAAAATCATTTCTACATTGAGCCTAACACTTGGAACTTACCATTGAAATAAATACTTCAAATCATGTAAAAAGTAATTTCTGCCATAATCACTGAAACTTGTTTTGAAACTGTGTTGTAAATGCACTCCAAGCGCCATGCTTGTTTTCATCACCATATCCCTCCCTGTCCATCTATTAATTACGTTTTTGTGTAAACAAAAGATTCCACTACTAAGAATCAACCACAGAACTAGAAATAAAAATAATGTATTACTTCTTTTAAAATTTCAGTAACAGTTTTAAAATTCACATTGATTTTTCATACAATTATTCAGAGACATTTTGTTTTAGAATATTATCACTGAGTGAGGTAATTAATTACAGAGCCTCTTGAGTCCCTTATGGAGCTCTGGTGGTATTGCCCTTAGGAAACTGTGCTTCTAAGCCAAAGCAGGATCTCTCTAGCAGGTGGCCTCCACCAGCAACTTATTAGAAGAATCACGGACAAACTCTTCCCATGGGCTTTACAGCCTCCCCATTCCAACTCAGTGGCCCTGAATTTGAGTTGTGAATGATCAGCCCTAGTTGCATATCACCTTTATCTTCATCCAATTTATCATTTTACTCATTTTTACTCCTTTTTACTGAGTGGACATGTTATGTCAGTCACAAAACGGACAATTATGGTATAAAACTGCTATCATAAAAGTTAAAGAAATGTTTACACACAGACTCAAACTTGGGAGTGTTAACAGGGATAAGAAAGGAAGAGAGAGGGGAGTAATTTATTCATTTTAAAAGTAACAAAACAATAAATATATGACAGGCAGTCATGACATAAAATACAAGATGTACTGATCTCAGGGTGACTGGTGAAACTCTTGAGACATGTGTGATTTAATGCCTCTGAAAACCTGCTAGAGGGTCAACTACGGGTCAGTTCCAGCTCAATGGTAACAACCACCATTTTAATTGGACTAGAATTGAACTCATCCCAGCCACTCAACTTACAGACAAGTCTATAAGAGGATCATTGATAATCAGGAGGTATATATACCTTATAAAACTTTAGCAGGAGTGGCATCTACTTCATAAACAACAGGCCTCTGGAAACGTTATTTGAGAAATGGTGATAGTGATAGAAAGGCTTCAGGTCTTTTGTTCTTAGGGTTGCTATGAGTCATGCTCGACTTGATGGCAGTCAACAAAAACAACATTTAATTATATAAGATCAAAAGGGTAGCATTTGCCCAGGGATGAACCTCAGAAGGCAGGAAGAGAAGAATGATTGGAAATAGGAAACACACGGAGAAAGTGAGAAGAGGGAAGTTACAATGAAGCAAGTGTAATCAGTGCCACAAACAATATGTGGAGATTGTTGAATGGAAAAGAAATTTTCTGTATAAATTTTCACTAAATTAACAATAAAAAGGTTAACAGTGCATGACAGATATTCAATATAAAAAAGAAAACTATTACATACAGAGTCTGAATATCTACCAAAAAAGTGTGAAAATTGAAAAGCAATTATCAATTTTATGTTTGAACTAATGTATTTGTGTATACATGAGTACATGTCTGTATGAAATACACATCAACAAAAATGAAATTAAAACGGAAACCTGAAAACAAAACAAAAACTTCTAACTACAATAAAATCTTTAGAGAATAGAAATTAACATGAAGGCTTTGAGGAAGTGATGAAAAGTCTACCGTTAGAGACCTCTCTAAAGTACTCAAGGGCAATCATGTCTATTTTAAGACCTGATTCAGACCACGATCTTTCCAAACATTTGTTGTGCAACTGACAATGAATAAAGATGGCAGGAGAAGGATTGATGGTTTTTAGTTGTGATGTTGGAGAAGATTACTGAATAGCCGATGGACTTTTGAAAGAACTGACAGATATGTTTTGGTGAAAGGTCAGCCACAGTGTTTCCTTAGAAGCACTTACCTCTTAAGGTAAAAGTGGCAAAGGTTCATTTCACATACTTTGGAATATTGTTAGAAGAGACATCATGGAAAGAGACATCATGCTTGGAAAGGTAGAGAGTCAGTGAAAGAGAGGAAGACCCCCACTGTGATGGGCTGACACAGTGACTGCAGCAATAGACTCAAGTATGTCAGAGATGATGACAAAGGTAGGAGGTTGCACTGCCAATTTAAAGGTAGGAGGTTCAAATCAGCTAACTGCTCTTCAGGAGAAAGATGGGCACTCTCCTGCCAAGTGATTTACAGCATCTAAAAGCCTGCTGGATGGTCAGCCATGAGGAGGTTCCTACTACACATAAATGAACAGTAGCAACTTTGTAAGCTTTTTAATTTCCTGAGACTTGGTACTTCTCTAAAATTAAAAATGAAAGTGCAAAGATATCACAGAAAAGAATATAACTTCATATATATGTATAGAGAAAACATTTGTTAAAAAATAGCATGTTTATTTGAAATTTAATACTTTGTTGTTGTTGTTGTTATGTGCCGTCAAGTCGCTTGTGACTCACAGAGACCCTATGTACAACAGCTCTAAACTCTGCTCTGTTCTGTGCCAATCTCACTGTCTCTGACACGCTCATCCCGAATCAATCCATCTCCCAGAGGGCCTTCCCCTCCTGCGCCGGCCTTCCACCATCCCAAGCATGATGTCCCTCTCCAAGGACTGATCCCTCCTTACAACATGACCATAGTATGTCAGACGAAGCCTCAGAATCCTTGCCTCCAAGGAACAGCCCGGTTTAACCCTCTCCAGGATGAATCTGTTTATTTTCTTAGCAGTCCATGGCACCCTCAGCACTCTTCTCAAACACTAAAGCTCAAAAGCATCAATTCTTCTATCCTTCCTGGTCATTGCCAGCTCTCTGACGCATAACAAGTGATTGCAAAGACCATGGCCTCTACCTGACGCACCTTAGTATCTAGAGACACAACATTGCTCTTGAGTACTTTAGAGAGGTCCCTAACAGCAGACTTTCCCATCGCAATACGTCTTTTAATTTCCTGGCTGCTGGTGCCAAGTGTGTTGATTGTGGAGCCAAGCAGACTAAAGCTGTGTCAATCTCTTCAGCATCCATCCTGATACTGCCAATTGGTCCAGTGGTGAGAATCTTTGTCTTCTTGACATTGAGCCTCAATCCATATTGAAGTTTAATACTTTATTTTAAGAATAATACATAATTCAGGACAGTTAATTATGTGGCAATCAGCCAATGTAAGATATTGGAAATGCACTTAATTCTATGCTGAGCGGAGATTTGTTAAGAGTTCATTTGTAAGGGAGCTCTGGTGGCTTAGTGGCAAGAAGCTGCACTGCAATCCTAGAGGTATGCAGTTCAAATCCACCAGATGCTGTGCTGGAGAAGAAGGGACAATCTCCTCCTGTACCAGTCAGATCTGATTTGATGGTACACACACACACACACACACACACACACACACACACACACACTAATTAAATATAATCTAAAAAAAGGGAAAAAAGAGTTCATTTGTAGTTGATTTTTATAATTTATATGTATTGTTGTTGTTTTGTTGTTATGTGCTGTTGACTCACCTGCGACCCTATGTGCAACAACTCTGAAGCTTGTCCTGTCCTAAGTCAGTTTTTTTTAAATTAAATTTTATTAGTTTTAATGAACATTTACAGAGATTTTGGGTTTTCATTCAGTCTCACTGATTCTGACGCACCAACCCCCATTGCCACAGTTACTTTATCAATCCGTCTCATCCGGCGATTCCCTCTGCAATGCTGTCCCTACATCCTTCTGAGCATGATGTCCTTCTCCAAGGACCAATCTCTCCTGGCCATGTGCCCAAAGTAAGTGAGGCAGAGCTTCAAAATCCTAGCCTCCAAGAACTTTGGTTTCACCCTCTCCAAGACAGACGTATTTGTTTTCTTGGCGATCCATGGTATGTTCATGACTCTACTCCAGCACCACAATGTGAAGACATCAAATTTTTTTTCTGTCATCCTTACTAATTGCTGTGCTGCAATCCTGAAGGCACATGGTTTGAGGCCATCAGCTGCTCTGCAGAAGAAAGATGAGCAATCTCCTGCCATGTGATTAACTGCCTCTGAAAACCTGCCAGAGGGTCAGCTAAGGGTCAGTTCCAACTCGATGGTAAACAACAACAACAGCAACAATTTCTATCTCTTAGAGTATTTTTATATTAGTTAAATGATTATTTAATTTTTATTAATAGAAAAAAGACCTAAGAAGTTTATGAATAATAAAATTTGTTTCACTCTAGGAATATAACCCTTAGTTAGCACTGACAAGAACATAACTATTATTCACCATATCAGTGAAATAAAGGACCATGTGTGCCTATTTAGACAAATTACTAAAAGCCAAAACAAAAGCAACACATGCAGCATTTGATATATTCAGCATCTATTTTTCTTTAAAAAAAGTCATAGTATGTTAGGAATAGATGCATGAAAAGAATTTTTTAATCTGAACTAGAGCAAAAGAATATTTTCTATGTGCATTATAGACCCATCAAAACTCAGACACTCATTGCAGTAGAGTCTGAGCTAAGTATAAGCTATGTTAGCTTCATGATCATACATGTACATAGAAATTTAGTCAGTTAATTATCTTCATTAATATACAAACTATTACATACATGTACTAGCTAGAAAGTATCTTTGGTGGCCTAGTAGTAAGAAATTGTGCTGCCTACCTAAAGGCACTTTGTTCGAATCTGCAAGCAACTCCATGGAAGAGAGATGGATCAATTTAAATACCATCTACTACCTCTGAAAACCCAACTATGGGTTGGCCCCAACTCGATGGTACACGAAAATATCACCAAGAGATAATAAAAATGTCAGATGAGTAGAGAAGAGCAAGTTTTAAATGGTGCTAATTATTTCTTTTTATATTTTTCTCTATATATTTACATAAATATATACTTATATCTGTATGCATATATAAACATGTTGTTGTTGTTGTTATGTGCCATCGAGTCATTTCCGACTCATAGCGACCCTATGCACAACAGCCCTAAACCCTGCTCTATCCTGCGCCAACCGCACCGCCTCTGACACACCCATCCCGATTACCCCAGTCACCGAATCAATCCATCTCATAGAGGGTCTTCCCCTCCTGCGCTGTCCCTCCACCCTCCCAAGCATGATGTCCCTCTCCAAGGACCCGTCCCTCCTGGCAACATGTCCAAAGTATGTCAGACGAAGCCCCAGAATCCTTGCCTCCAAGGAGGAGCTTGGTTTAATCCTCTCCAAGATGGATCTGTTTGTTTTCCTGGCAGTCCATGGTACATTCAGTACCCTTCTCCAGCACCACAGCTCAAAAGCATCCACTCTCCTTCTGTCCTCCCTAGTCATTGTCCAACTCTCTGATGCATAACAAGTGATTGCAAATACCATGACCTGTATCAGGCGCACCTTAGTCTCCTGAGAGACACTGTTGCTCCTGAGTACGTTTGAGAGGTCCCTAACGGCAGACTTTCCCATCGCGATAGGCTTTTTGATTTCCTGACTGCTGGTACCAAGAGTGTTAACTGTGGAGCCGAGCAAAGTGAAGCTGTGAACACTCTCAATCTCTTCATCATCCATCCTGACGCTGCCAATTGGTCCAGTGGCGAGAATCTTTGTCTTCTTGACGTTGAGCCTTAGTCCATACTGAAGGCTGCAGTCCTTGACCCTTTGCAGCAAGTGCATGAGGTCCTCCTCAGTTTCAGCAAGCAAGGTTGTGTCATCTGCATAACGGAGATTGTTGATAGATCTTCCACCAATCCTGATGCCACAATTCTCCTCATAGAGCCCAACCTCTCGGATAATCTGGTCTGCATACATGTTGAAAAGGTATGGAGACAGGATGCATCCCTGGCGTACACCCTTCCCTATTTTGAACCATGCAGTGTTACCCTGCTCTGTTCTGACTACTGCCTCTTGGCCCAAGTATAGGTTTTGTATTAGCACAATTAAATGTTCTGGGATTCCCATTCTTCTCAGAGTCAGAATCTTTGGTTTTATACTAAAACCAAAATTCCTATCTAGCAACATGCTGGTTGATATTGTGGAATATATTCCACAATATCAACCAGCATGTTGCTAGATAGGAATTTTGGTTTTAGTATATGTTATATAATGCCATAATTAATATGTGGCTATGAGAACATATAGAAAGAAATTATAATTTGCAAAAAAAAATAGAAAATGGGATCAGTGTTCAAAAGGGTTTTTTTGTGTTTTGTTTTTTAATAATGTCTAGCCTAGTATCTTATGTGTAGAAAAGAGCCAATAAGATTTGTTGACTAAAATAATGGAGCATCAAATTTTATTAATTGATATGTGGATTCCCTCCCCTTCCCCCCGCAATGTTTCTTATTTCATGGAGATGTCATTATGTCCAAATATTCAATCAAATACTGCAATCTATGTTTTCTTGGACTCTTTTTGCTCTACCATATTGAGCAGGCATAAATAAGGGGCTAACCTTTGAGTCATAAATATGTTTGTGTCTATTTTTCCTTTGGGTGGTTTTAGTTCTTTACCATTTATAGACTCTATTTTCAGGCTTGGTTGGCACCTGCATTTTTTTTTTTATTTGTTTTAGCCCTTTTGTTTTTGGACATTGCATTTTGGTCAGGCCATCTGTTGACCTGATACATTGGTTTCTGACCTTCAGGGTTTCTGTTCCCAGGGCCCCTTGTCTCACTATTTTCAGCTCTGAAGCTCCCATGGCATATTGAGGAGAGGGAATGGTAGCGCCCTGGTGTCTGACACAGATAAAGCTATCAAAAACACCCTGCAGGGCCAAGCCCCAGGTCCAAATAGGTCTTGTTAGATCTATGTAGACACTTTAGAGCAGCTCTCTCTGAACATACATTTAATCATTGTACGGATATGAGCCATTTTCCCTTTGCCCCTAAACTCTGGGTCTTGAGATCACAAATCTGTACCTCCTGCAGGCATATATCTTTTATTAATGGAAACATCAAAATTCTGGCTCAGCTTTGGCAACTCAGTTTGCAGAGAATTATTAAGCTATTTTGAGTGCACCAGAAAAGTAAGATGCATATCTAGTACTAAGAGGGGGGGAAAAATGTACTACAGTATTTGAGACCTAATCAATCACATTTTAAATGAAAGCCGAAATGGTTGTGTTTTTTTTTTTTTTTGTGGGATGTTATTAGTGAAAATACTTAATAGAAACAAATTAGGCATATGTGGATAGTCCTCTACAATATAGTCAATTAATAGCTCTTGGGCTTTTCATTCCCTTCTGTCTAAAAGAAGAAAAGATTCTTGAGCCCAGAATCTTGAGTGGCACGAGATAGAGGTTTTTTCCCCCTCCTCTTTTGAATTAATCATTTAATATCTCTCAAACTGCATTAGTTAATGCCAAGAAAGCAGGACTGTTCAAGAAAGCAGGGGAGAAAATACCAAGTTTCTTTTGCCCTGGAAAACAGATCAGAGGGCAACCACTGTTATGTCTAAGCATGACCATCACTGATACTTATGGCAAGATATAAGGTTGCTTGATACAACTAAAAAATTAAAACTTAAAAAACCTCTATTGGGCATATGTGTTACATCTCAAAGCCAGCTTTCTCAGGAGTTTAAACTCAGTGCTTCTTCATCAAAGGAGAGAATCTTTGCATGTAACCCACATAATTATATAGATAGTAGTGTCCTTGGGTTGGGGTTGGGGTATCTAATTTTTCAGCCATAATTTGTCTGCCAACCATCTGGAACAGGGGTTTGCTGCATGAGTAGGGCCCATGGCATTTGGACTCTGTTGTTCACTTTTGTGGCTCCTACCTCACTGGTTTTACTTCCAACCTTAAAGAGATAAACGGTCAATATTTCCAATTTTCTCTAATGTAAGGAAGGGAAATGATATAGAAAAAACAACCAAACCAAAGGCAAACTGAGCAATATCTATTGCAGTCACAGAGAACATAAAATATGACCTTTGATTGTTATAAAGAGAAGCTTTCTAATTGGAAACCATAATAATGGGAAGAATCCTTGTGGGGGTTGGAAGGGGGACCAACTAAACAACAACACAGCATGACCAAAAAACCATAGAAACAATTTGATTGGGGAGTTTAACTGGCTCATTTATTCAATTTGATCAATATTAATGCTTCATAATAAAATTCACAAAGCAGCTCCAATAAGTACTTACTTTGTGATTAAGCCTAATTACCTAATAGCACACAGCTTATAATGATGGAATGGGGATTTGAGCCAGCTTAGTCTGAATTCATGGTTGCCCAAATGGTTAAAAAAAATGGGGGTTGGTGGGCTTTATTATTCAACAAAAGTCAGATCTGTAGATCTACTTCCAAAAGGTCACCAGGGACGAGTTCTATTCTGCCCACATGGCATTCCTGTCAATGGGAAACAACTAGGCAACTAACAACAAAACAACAACTATCTAAATTGAGAGCTTGGGTAACCACCAAGTAGTATGGCTCAACTTTTGTAAGGAAGGTATGAGACATAAAAAGGGGAGCTCTGGTCACCTAGTGGCAAGAAGCTGTGCTGTAATCCCGTAGGCACGAGGTTTGAGGCCACCAGCTGCAATTAACTGCCTCTGAAAACCCACCAGAGTGTCAGCTATGGTTTTTTTTCAACTCAACAGTAAACAACAACAACATAAATGAGACATAAAAAGGTACTCTGCAGCATTGGGAATTCAGTGTTGATATTTTTAGGTTCCTTGAGCTGGTTCAACTCATGGATGTTTTATAGAAAAATAGAAACATTGCACAGTTTTATACCCTCCATACTATTTTGAGCTCATTATTGCAAGCACTATCTATTTGGAAGCAGGAGTGACATCCACTTCCTAAATAACATACCTCCGGAAACTCTGTGAACTTTGAAAAATGTCAACAATTGTAGAGGGGCTTCAGGCCTTTTGTTCATGGGGTTGCTATGAGTTGTGTTCTACTCGAAGGCAATCAACAACAATAACAACATGTCAATCTATCTCATTGATGGTATTTCTCCTTTTTGGTGACCCTTTACAGTTCATGAGAGCTTCTCCAGGAAGTGATCCTCCTTATAACACACCCAAAATACATGAGGCAAACCTCACCATCCTCACTTTTTTTTTTCTAGTGGCAAGAAGCTGCACTGCAATCCCAGAAGCAAACAGTTCGAATCCACCAGGTGCTCTGCTGGAGAAGGAGGGACAATCTCCCCCTGTACCAGTCAGATCCGATTTGATGGTACACACACACAAAATAATAAAAAATTTTAAAAAATAATATTTTTTATGAAATTGATATGCATTGTTTTTCACAGCACCCTTCATTTACATTGTTTCATACAACCATTCCCATTATGTTTTATAAAATTAATCATTGAACTATGCCCACCATTACTCTGTCTTTTCAGATCCCTACCAGATTTTATTTACCTCCTCCATCAACCCACCAAATTGTACAACCCTGTGTTTTCCCCCCTGCCCATCCTTACCCCTTTGTTCCCATCCTCTCCACCTGGGATGCTCATACATGTTTCACTAGTTATCTATTTATACAATAATGGTCTTATGCAGTATTTGTCCTTATGAGACTGGGTTAGTTCACACAGCGTCATGCTCTCTGGTAGCATTTTGGCTATATGTCTTCGAAAGCAAATTTTCTCATTTTTCAACAGTCACTGTTATTTTCATTATTCTTTACCAACAACATAATTCAAAGGCATCAATTCTTCAGCTTTCTTATTGATAGTCCAGCTTTTGCTTGCATATAAAGTAACTGAAAATCCCATACTTTAGTTACCAAAGTGATACTTGCTTTTATGCAAAGACTAGGCAAACCTTTTGTAGAAGGTTGCCAAATGCACTACATCATTTACATTAATTTCTCAACTCTTGCTTTCCTGAGTATTGATGGTGGACCCATACAAAGCAAAATTCTTGGCAACTTAAATCATTTCTCCATTTGGCAAGATCTTACTTACTGGTCTGCTTGTAAGGATTTTTGTTGAGCTCAAAGACTACATAACCTTCAGTATGGATTATGGACTAATAATGGATTACCTAACAATCAATACCCATGGGAGCAACAGTCAAAAAATGAAACAATATATTGTTCTGGGGAAATAGACAAGACATCTTCAGAATACTAAAAAAGAATAATGCCACTTTATCGACAAGCCATGACATGTTCAACTACTTTGTATAACTGTGAAAAATGGACAATGAGTAAAGATGACCACAGAAGAATTGATTCCTGTTGGCAAAGAATGTTGAATATATCATGGACTAGCTAAAGAACAAACAAATCTGTCTTAGAAGAAACACAACCAAGGTTCCCCTTGTAGGGAAGGAGAGTGAGACTTGTTGGAGATTTTGGATGTGGTATCAGGAGGAGCCACACCCCAGAGGAAAGCATCTTGCTTAGAAAGGTAGAAGGTCAGTAAAGGAGAAGACAACTCTGGATGAGTGGAGAAGATTCTCAGTGAGATAGAAACAGTGACTACATCAGTGTGCTTAAGCATAGTAGAAATTGGTTGAATGTTGCAAGATTAGGCAGTGTATCATTTTGTTTTATAGAGTCACTCTAAGTTGGAGTTGACTTGAAGGTAAGAAACAAAAATAGCATATGATGACCATTTGAGAGAATGAGGGAGTTCTGATGGCTGAGTCGTAAAGAGTTGTACTGCCAACCTAAACACTGATGGTTCAAATGCTCCAGCTGCTCTGCAGAAGATAAATGGATAGTCTCCTTCTGTGCAGTTTAAAGCCTCTGAAAACTTACTGGAGAGTCAAATATGAGTCAGCTCTGTCTCAGTGACAATGAATGAGTAAATGAAAAATACTAATACTCCAAATAATGCACGTGAATAATAGCCAGACTCTGAAACCAAATTCATTCATTGTCATAGAATCGACTCTGACTCACTGACCATACAGAATGGAGTAGAACTGCCTTGTATGATTTCTCAGACTGACATGTTTACAAATGTTTTCACTCTTTGCATTTAAATATTATGCCACCAGGAGTTCTAATACATACATACATATGCAAATATAAATAACATTTATTTATGACATTGGGTCAATTATATAATTTCAAGAACTGCTTGTGTTTTTTTTTTCTTTCCAGTTGAGTGTTGACATAAACTTCTCTTTCTAGCAGTAACTATACATCTGTATGTTACTGCTTTTAAAACCCGTATAACACCATAATGTGCACACATACAACTTATGCAAATATTCATTCAAAGTAAACTTTATGGACTGAGGCTCAATGTCAAGAAGAGAAAGATTCTCGCCACTGGACCAATTGGCAGCGTCAGGATGGATGACAAAGAGATTGAGAGTGTTCACAGCTTCACTTTGCTCGGCTCCACAGTCAACACTCTTGGTACCAGCAGTCAGGAAATCAAAAAGCGTATTGCAATGGGAAAGTCTGCTGTTAGGGACCTCTCTAAGGTACTCAGGAGCAACAGTGTCTCTCTGAAGACTAAGGTGCGCCTGATACATGCCATGGTCTTTGCAATCGCTTGTTATGCATCAGAGAGTTGGACAATGACTAGGGAGGACAGAAGGAGAGTGGATGCTTTTGAGCTGTGGTGCTGGAGAAGCGTACTGAATGTACCATGGACTGCCAGGAAAACAAACAGATTCATCTTGGAGAGGATTAAACCAAGCTACTCCTTGGAGGCAAGGATTCTTGGGCTTCGTCTGACATACTTTGGACATGTTGCCAGAAGGGACAGGTCCTTGGAGAGGGACATCATGCTTGGGAAGGTGGAGGGACAGCGCAGGAGGGGAAGACCCTCTATGAGATGGATTGATTCGGTGACTGGGGTAATCGGGATGGGTGTGTCAGAGGCGGTGCGGTTGGCGCAGGATAGAGCAGGGTTTAGGGCCGTTGTGCATAGGGTCGCTATGAGTTGGAAACGACTCAACGGCACATAACAACAACAACAACAACAACCCTCTTTACCTACTGCCTACAAAAAACAAGTAATGGGGGGAGGGGGGAGGACAAAAAGCAATTTGCCTCATGTATTTTGGGCGTGTTATAAGGAGGATCACTCCCTGGAGAAAAAGCAATTTGTTAATATTCATTAACAAAATGAATATTATACTTCAGACTTTTTGCATCCATTAATTAATTTAATCTTATTAATAATTCTTTAAGGCAGGATTTATTTTTTTCATTTCAAAACTAAATTCAGAAGAATTTAAGGAAGAGAACTGGGACTCAGACTTAATCATCTGATTCCAAAGGCTTGGCAGCTCCCAGACACTTGTTCTTTGAATGGCAAAGAGTGAATGACAAAGTATTTCATCTTTGGGCAGAGCTTCTGTCTATTATCCATGTGGTATTCATTTACACTGCAATGATAGTTATTACTTCAATCCCTAAGCATTAATAAGGACATACTCATTAATAAATATTGACAGCATATCAGAATCAATTCATAGGTGACGTTCCAGCTGGTTTTCTGAGGCTACAAATCACAGGAGAAATTGCCTATCTTTCTTTCATAAGGCAGATAGATTTAAACTGTCCTCCTTTGGTTTGGCGGCACAGCTCTTTAGCCAGTGGCCACCAGGGTCCCCTGATAAAATGAAAATAGTTGCTTACCAGATGTCTCAAAAACGCAGCACCAATAGTACTCATCCCTTCAAGAAATAAAGCTTAATTCATCTCATCTGAGTGTAGACTGACCTTAGTGCACGGTGGATGTGTCAGTATGTATTTTTTAAGACTGAGTTTTAAAAAAAGTACTGCAACTTTCCTCACTTTCTCTTGGGTCACATGCACCGGGTGAAGCTAGTAGCCATATTATGAGGACATTATGACAGGTTGCACTATGGAATAGGTTTTGAGGCTACAAAATAAGGCCTCTTCCTAGGAATTCTGTGGGTGTTGTCTTAGAAGTAGATCACGGATTCCTGGTTAAACTTTAAAAGACTGCAGGAGTAGCCAAAATGTTGACTGCAACATTAAGAGAGGCCCCAAGCTGGACCATCTAACTAAGCTACTCTCAGATTCCTAATTCATGAGAACTGTGGAAGAAGTAAAAAGAAAAAAAAATAAAAAAAAATATTCATTGAGGTATAGCCCTTAAAAAGACTTGTTTAACTAAGATAGGCAACTAATCCCAAAGGAGAGATGCTTTTCCAGAAAGGTTCCTTCCAATGTTAACATTTCATAATGTAATAAAATATCATAGAAAAGGGAAAGATTGGAATACAATAAAGAAAAGCTATAGCAGGCATGGAAAGTGGACATGGAAATCCTGGAATCACAGTTTTAATTATATAATGAGATCTTAAGAAGTAATATCATAAATATTCCAGGTAAAATACTTGTCAATGAGTCAAAACTGAGGCTTAGGATGAGATTGCCCATCATTCTTCCAAAGAGCAGTTTGTAAACAGCTTGCCTTTGGGTAAACAGTGTAACTCCTTACCCAGAAGGCCACCAGAGCTTCACTCATTTTCCTTACTAACTCTCCAGGTGAATCTATCAATCTTGCTTTCCAGGGAATTCTTTAGACTGTGATATTACTTGGGTTAACTGATCATTAAATACTATTGGTTTCATAATTTAATTCTTTTAAGAAACCTGTCTTGTCCACTTATGTCTGAAACTGCTTTCATTCCAGGATTTGCTACTTTTAGCATTGAACTTCACATTAACCTCCTGACCACCTTTATCTGTTATTCACAATAATATCAGAGTAATCTTTCTGAGGTTAATAGATCTTGTCAATCTTCTCAAGATAAAGCTTAAACTCATTAACTTGACATAATGAATCTTCATGAGTCCAAACCATCTCTCAAATTTCATTTCCTAAATTTTTCTCATATTCATTCTTCTGCCATGAGATCTTAACAAGCCAGCAGTCCTATGAATGCAGTGTTGACCCAGGTTCAAATCTTGCCTCTGAAACCTAACTACTCTATGTCTGTGGGCTTATTTCTAAGTTTTTGTAGTCTTAACTATAAAGTAAGGATAATCATAGACATGGTTAATAGGGTTGTTTTGGTAAGTAATGAGCTAATATTGTAAAGTGCTTAGGTGTTTGTCTGACACATAGTAAATGCTTAATTAATGTTTTTTATCTGCAAGCACTCTTTCCTTTATCTCCTCCCCTTTCTTTGCCTGGCTAACTCCAATTCTCTTTGAAGATTTAATTAAGATGTTGGCTCCTTGGGGAAAATTTCATTCAACCACCCAGTTGATTTTGATTCCTCCCTTTTGTATTTCTATGGATCCAGTACCATTTCACTGGCTATATTTTTTTATTTCCATGTAGTTTTGCCAGGTGTGTTTATCTCGCTTCACCTACTCTTTGCTTTATTTAGTCTCAAGCACCTGGTTGATGTTTATTAAAACAATGTTTAACAAGTAAATCGATGAGCTCAAGATCACCAAGTAAAACTGGAAACTCTATATGCAAGCCCTCTTTAATTGCACATTTGTGTTCTCAAAGCAGATGAAACAGACATGAGATCAATAAAGGATTATTCACAGAAATTGCATGAAGCATATCTAACATAAGTTGCAAGAGTTCATAACAACTATTGTTGGCTCATGCTATAGCTTCTTTAACAAATCATACAGGCAAACACACTGGATCCACCAGAAACACACCGGCAAATTCAAATTAGAATGAAACTAATAGTTAAACAAGAAGTTTCATTTTCCTGATATAGAAAAGCTGAAGTATTAGTGAGTGTGGCATGTTAATTTATCTGTAGTAGAAAAAATATGATCCCATTTTTATTATTTTAGCAAGTCCTTGGATGGTATATATCAAATTTTGGCAGTTCAAGTTCACTATAGGTACCTTCACCCTCAACTAGATGAATTGACACAATGATGACAGCAAGGATCTTAAGTACATCAGAAACTATATGATGTTACAGAATAGGACAGGATTCAGATCTGTTATTTGTATATTTGCTATGACTTGTACTTGACTTGATGGCACTTAACAACATTAACACTTCAGAAATAAGGTCTAACCCTGTGTCAAAAAAATCAGGCATTAAAAATGTCTAATTTGTTAAATAATATTTTTTCAAAGCCATTGGAGCCAATAAAGTTTGACTTTATTAAGTATGGTTTTATATTATACTTTTAAACTACTGTTGTTAAGTATATATTGAACCCCAAAATATGATAATTAACTAATGCTATTATGCTTATAAAGAAAGCTAATGGTGTGGTACTTAAGTAGCAGTCTGCAACCCAAAAGGTCAGCAGTTCAAATCCGTCAGCAGCTCCAAGTGAGCATGGTAGACAACCCCTTCCTTAAAGATATTTCACTTTGGACATCTATTGGAGGGTCACAATAAACAGAAATCTATTCAAAAGAAGAAGGCCTTATGCATACGTTGCACCCAATAGAGTGATATATTGCATGGGTAAAATATGCTGCAAAAGCCATATTTAAAGTTTTGGAAAATTCCTAAGATATTATTTTGATGAAAAAAGTGCACTTAACTCAAGCCATATTTTTGTCAATAACTGGATAATGAAAAAAGATA
>NW_006399823.1:11122053-11128259 GCF_000299155.1 Elephantulus edwardii | reverse complement strand
ATATAATATCTAGATACTGGATAATGTATATATACATATATACAAAAATATACTGGATAATGAAAAAAGGTCAATGTATTGATGCATTAGAACTGTGGTGTTGACAAAAAATATTGATTATATTATGAAATACCAGAAGAATTATCATCAAATAATCTTAGAAGTAATGCAACCAGAATAATCAGTAAAAGAGAGAATAGAAAGGCTGTGGCTCACTGAATTTGAATAAACCATTAAAGACCAATTGCTAAAAAAATATGAGATGATATTAATTATAGGGTCAGCAAAAATGAAGGAAACACTCAATGCAATATATTGGTACAATAGACTCAACAATGGACTCAGGTATGCAAAGATCACAAAGATGATATAGGACCTGGCAAGTTTAATCTTGTTGTACATAAATTATTATTTTAAATCAGTGCAATGGCAACTAACAACTCCAGAAAACTTGCTTTAGAATATAGAGAAGCTAAAGTGGGAGATATGATGTAGTTAAACTTAATTGTGCTCACAAAACATCTGTACTAGATCAAGAGACTATCAACTATTATTATAATACACTTAGTCAATCTGTTTCTTGAACAAATAGCAAATAACCTGGGATCTGTGGACAAGAGAACTCAGCATCAGGATTTGAGGAAGCGTCATCAGTAACGTGTGTGTGTGTGTGTGTGTGTGTGTGTATACACACACACGTACATACTCATGACATATGCTTAAGAGGATTTGAAGCACTTACTGGTGAAGTTAAAAGACTGCACCTTTCAATATGAGTAATACTTCAGCGTAAAGGCAAGAAAAATTCTTAAAACTGCACCAATAAAACTTTATTCCTTAAAACTTGCTACATCATGATAGAGAAGAGCTTGTCAAAAATGTCCATTTTCTTGTGTCAGTAATCAATACCCATAGATACTGCAATCAAGAAGTGACATAGTATACTAGGAAAATCTACTACAAAGGACCTCCATAATGTGCTAGAGAGGAAAGCTGTCATTTTGAGGACAAAGGTTTGTTGCCTAACTATTTTATTTTCAATTGTCTCACATGCATGGGAAAGCTGGACAATGAATAAGGAAACCTGAAGAACTGGTGTCTTTGTAGTAAGATGGGAAAATGTTGGTGTCCATTCCTAAACAACAGGTCTTTGGAAACTCTGTGAACTTTGATAAGTTTCGATAGTTATAGAAAGGCTTCAGGCCTTTTGTTCATAGGATCGCTATGAGTCATGCTCAACTTGAAGACAATCAACAACAATAACAATGTTGGTGTAGGATGCTGAATTTATGATGATATTCCAGAATAAGAAACATAAATCTATCTTGGAAGAAATGCAGCCAAAATGCTCTTAAAAGAGAGGATGATGGCAATTTCAAAAAATCTGCACTTGTTATCAGACAGGGCAACACACCAGAGAAGGATATCAATGCTTACTGAAGTAGAAGGTTAGGCAGAAAAAGTAAGATTCTCAGTGAGATAGACTGACATACTGGCTGCAAGAATGGATTCAAACCAGGCAACAATTATGAAGATAGTGGAAGAGCAGCCAGTATTTCCTTGTGTCATCTAAAAGATTGCTATGAGTTAGAATTGGCTCAATGACAACTAACCACGATCTGCCATGTATTCTTTATACTCTGCAAATTCAAATCTTCACAAATCCTTATTATAAAAAACAGACAAATACTATATTGCAGCAGATGTAATGGCCTGCCACTCAGAAACATTCAGACCTGAATAGCTCATTCTTTCTCTTTCAGACCTCTTCAGTGAAGCTACATCTCCCAAGGTCATGCTCTCTTCCTGGGGGAAGTTGGCATATAATAACAGGTCTTCAGGGGTCCAAAGACTCAGCTTCCTCTTTCCAATTCAAGACAACGCTGGAGGATCAGGTCAGCTTCAGAGTTCTCTAAGAGGGTTTATTGAGGGCTTTGTTGTGACTGTGGCCAACCCAGTTCTGCCCAACCATGTATCTTTTCCTTCCCTACAGGTATTAATCCTAAAAGCACTCCCTAATAAGCTTGCTGCATGTTAATCCCTGTCTCGGGTTGTCTTCCTGGGGAGCTTTTCCTACCGCATGTATGAAATCCTCCAATCAATATTATGACTGTATTTCCATAATAATAACATATTTGACTTTTTAGATCAGGCATGAATTCATTTAAGCCCTAATTCTGAGTTTTCATGCAGCTACTCATTCACTAATTTGTCTAATTAATACACATATTTATCATTTCCCCCCATGTCATTTTTGGAGAAGTTTTAGTTAGGTTATAGAAAAACTGTATAGAAATACATAGAGTTCCAACATACTCTTTCACTGTTGCCCATTAATTCTTTTTAACAGCCTGCCTTCCTGCAGTACAGTTGTATGATAAACAAATATTACTAGTACTCCATGATTAATTTAAATTTGTAGTTTACAGTGAGGTTTATTCATGTTGTACAGTTTTATGGGGTTTGATAAATGTAAAATGCCATATATTCACCATTACTGTATCTTTCAGAATAGTTTTATGGCCTTTAAAATGCACTGTGCTTTACCTCCTCATTCTTTTACAAATGAAGCCAATTATTTTCAAGAAACCATATAAACTACTTAGCTAAAATAAAGAACTATCCCATTTATTCTGCAATGTACTTTCTTCCTCCACCCCAACATTGCACCATCTCTGCATGAAGATGTGGCATATAACTGACGACGTTAGTCCGATAATTCCATGTGATTGAAAGCTAAAACCTGACTTGTGTTTATGATAGTCATACTGGACAGTCAGAGTTACCAAAATTTTAGTCAATATACCACGTAAGGGTTATTGGAAATAGTACAAATCATGAGAATGCTGAGGATGCCTTCATGCATAGATATGTTTAGATATATTGGTGTCTATGTGCATGTATGCTTGAAGTCATAAACAAGGTCTGATTTTCTTGTAAACTGAGGAAAAGGAATAAGTATCTCTAAGCAATTATGGGACCAGTACTAAGTTAGCAATGCCTTTGAAAAGTGGTGGTGGCAAAAAGTATCGTATATACCATGGACTTCCAAAAGAACAAACTATCTTGAAGGAAGTGCAATCAGGGTGCTCCTTGGAGGCAAGGATGGTCAAACTACATCTCATACACTTTGGGCATGTTGTCAGGAGGTGCAACTGGTCCTTGGTAAGGGACATCATGCTGGAAAATGGAGTGGGTTAGCAGGAGGGAAGAGGACCTTCAATGAGGTAGATTTCCATAGTGATTGAGCATCATTTGAGAACTGGGTTGAGCATGGAGAAGGTCTTGAGGATGGTACAGGATATGCCAAGATTTTGATCTGTTGTTCGTGGGATCACTATGAGTCACAGTCTCCCTGGTAACACTTAACAACAGCTATAACAAGTTATAGACGATAGCAATTGTAGGTTTTTTTGTATTTCCATTCTTGAAATTAAATGCAGTGAAGACAATTCAGAGAATATCTTACAGTAAGTAATGAAATTATTAAAATAGAGAAAAAATACAAATTTATTTCTAGGTATGTTTGAAAATCTGCATTTGTCAGCAAGGAACTCAAACAAATCATACCAATAGTCAAGAAGAAGGCACAAGACTGGGCAATTTTCACAATGATTACTATGGTCACCATGAGTCAAAGCTCACTATGCAGAAATTTGCAACAATAACATAATTCTCTGCTTGAAAATCTCAGACTGTTCAGTGAAAGAGTAAAGTCAGTTAGTTGAGGAAATTTCACTCTGAATTGGTTTACTGGGTTTCACGGACTGCCCTGACTCCTAATATGTGGTGTATATTCTTCTGACTGGAATTATAAAGGTTTTATAGATTCAATTCTGGATATCTGGATTTTTATTCTTAGACCCTTTTTATTCGTTCAGGCCTGCCGTGTGTACTGAGCTCTATTTAGTTCCTATGCATGCTTCTATCTCTAAGGAATTATTGATTTGGATGGAGCCAGACCATTCCAGTGTTAGTAAGTTTAAAAACGCTATTTTTATTCAGATTAAAGAATCAAGATTCAACAAGTCGATATCCTATGAAAGATGCCAGGCTGGTTCACTCCCTGAGTAGTCTTTTCAGATTCCCTGGGGTTTGGGATAAACTTTATATAGATATATAGATTATTCAGACCAGCCTACACAGCACTGTTTTAATTCCACTTTACGTTAATAGCTATGCAGAATGTCTAAGAGCAGCAAATCAATTGAACTACAAGGGATGTATTGAATCATTGATTTTGAACATGCAGTTATAATGCTTTGTGAGAAATAAAATATTGATCAAAACAAAATAAAGTGATTTTCTCTACTTTGTACATTTAACAGTGTTTTATTTAACATTTTTATTTTGTTAGAGAGAGATTTTTCAGAGCGTATTGGAAACCATTTTGAGACCCTTTCAATTGCTGATGAGAAAGGATTCTTGTGTTTTTCCTTTTCCAAAATAAATTTTCTAAATGCTCAGGATTTTATGGATGGGTGTAGAAGTAACTCCTCTGTTGATATTTGCTTTTGAATCTTGTCACATAGTGAGGTTCTGTTTGGGCTACATTAAAAATAAACAAACATACAAAAAAACCCAAACAACCAACCAAATTAAAAGCAACAACCAATTTTTAAGAACTTGGTGTAGAATCACTCATAAATGACAATTTCTTTGACAGTTTCACCAAACTAGCAAAAGAGATTGAACATTAGCAATCTTCCCACAATAATGGCTATGTGCAGCTATAAAAGGCAAAGCTTTAAAATGAAATTGAAGTGTTGAAAATAAACAGACACTATCAACATAACTCCAGAGTGTTTTAGAGGAGGTTATCAAAGGTCAAGGGCCCCAAATCATTTTTAAAATGATAGTTTACCCTTGGCCCAATTAAGAAACCTGAATGTAGTTATGTTATTGTGGTTCTCAGGGCCCTAATTGCACATAAAATCTCCTTCCAAATCATAACACATGTGCTCTTGCTAAGTCTCTTTCCACTCTAAACAAAAGGCGATTTATTAAAATGTGGTGAGATTTCATGCGGAATTGGCAGACAGCTTAGAGGGCAATAATTTAACACTTGCACCGTGAAATTAAAATTTACCTCCACTCATTGTAATTCCACTGACCAGCAGCAGGCAGTTGTGTTTTTATTTTATGTTTTTTTATGAGAGCAGAGAGATTTAATTACTTTAGTTTAGACAGAATGTCCTACCACTGCCTGTTGACAAGGCCTCTGGTGCTGGCAAATTATGGCAGATAAAGTTACAGGTCCAAGCGAGCTTCCTGAGGGGCTCTCTGGCCTCTGCTTGGAGCCAAGTGATGGTAAGAGCCCAGAAGCAACACCTCAGTATCTTTTGGCACATACACACCTCTTGCTAAAATGAAAGGCACAGAGCACTTGTTCCTCAAATGTGCTGTCTCTTGTACTTTCTAGCTCTTCAGGTTTATAAATCCTTGTATTTTATCGAAGAAAAGGTCTTGTGTTTTCTCTCCTACAGGGTAATAGTTAAACTGTAATCCTGTCTTAAATGAGAACTTTGGGCAGCTAGATGAATTTCTTTTTGGTTTTAGGAAATAAACCACAAATTAGCTTTATTTACACTAAAAAAAATCAGCCCTTCATTCCCTTCTATTAAAATAAACTCTTTTTGTCATTATTGTCCCGTTGGAGCCGACTCATAGCTGATTCTTCAGAGGATTTTTGGAAGCTGTAGATGGCTTGGGAGGTGTCTGCTCCTTTTTCTGCTACAGAAGCTCTGGTGGATTCGAACTGAAAGAGAGGTGTTGCCATTCAGGTAGCAGTGCCAGTCCATTCTGATTCCAGAGGTCTCTAGTAAAAACTATGCAGCAATGTTTCAGAGACATACTTGAGATAATCCTTATCACCAGTTGTTGTTCCAGGAACTGTCAATGTTATGAAATCTCCCATCTATCACAGATTTTATTACTGTTGTTTTATTTTTAATTGTTTTTCATTTGACTGGTAGTAAGGCCCCCGGAATAGATGGTATACCAATTGACATATTTCAGCTAACGGATGCTGCCGTGGATGTGCTCACCAAGTTGTGCCAAGAAATCTGGAAAACAACCACTTGGCCAACTGACTGGAAGAGGTCTATATTTGTTCCCATCCCAAAGAAGTGTGACCCAACTGAGTGTGGAAACTACAGAACAGTGTCACTGATTTCACATGCAAGCAAGATTCTACCAAAGATTAT
>NW_006399823.1:11119789-11121013 GCF_000299155.1 Elephantulus edwardii | reverse complement strand
AGAGCACGGTTTAGGGCTGTTGTACATAGGGTCACTATGAGTCGCAAATGACTTGACGGCACATAACAACAACAACAACAACAACAGTTTACAAATCATATTCATTTTTCATATAATCAATGATAGACATTTTAACATGAAGTAACATTGATTAATGTAATTAATTGTAGTGTCTAATCAACCCTTTTTTATATAGTGCCTTTCTTTTAAACCATATTCTATTATTGTTGAATTGATGTACAATTCATATTACTATATTCTGAGGAGAATTCATATAGAAAGAATTATACTGATCATAATTATTAACCAGATAACTACTCATTTTTTTTAAAAAAGCAAAAAAACCTGAACATATACAGATACATTTCATTTATAACTATTTACAGATGACAGTGCAAGAAAGATGAAATGGATTGAGGCAGTAACTGAGGTAATGGGGGTAAGTGTATCAGAGTCAGTGAGACTGACTCAGGATAGAGAAGAGTTCAGAGCTATTGCACACATGGTCACTAAGAGTCACAAATGACTCAATTATACACAAAAACAACAACAACAACAACGTTGTTGTTATGTCTTCAATACATTATATTATGTTGTTGTTGTGTGACATCGAGTCAGAACTGATTGATAGTTGACCCTCCAGTGCGATTTCAGAGGCTATAAATTACACAGCAGGAAATTGCCTTTCTCCCATAGAACAGCTGGGGGATTCCGACAATCTGTCCTTGGATTGGAGGTAGAACCCCTTACCTTTAGGTCATCCAAACTCCCATATTCTATAGTATAGTATAGTATAGTATAGTATAGTATAGTATAGTATAGTATAGTATAGTATAGTATTGCTGTTGTTGTTATGTGCCGTTGAGTCGCTTGCGACACATAGCGATCCTATGTACAACAGCCCTAAACCCTGCTCTATTCTGTGCCAATAACACTGCCCCTGACACACCCATCCCGATTACCCCAGTCACTGAATCAATGCACCTCATAGAGGATCTTCCCCTTCTGTGCTGTCCCTACACCCTCTCAAGCATGATTTCCCTCTCCAAGGACCTGTCCCTCCTTAAAACATGTCCAAAGTATGTCAGACGAAGCCCCAGAATACTTGCCTCCAAGGAGTAGCCTGATTTAACCCTCTCCAGGATGAATCTGTTTGTTTTCTTGGAAGTCCATGGTACGTTCAATACTCTTCTCCAGCACCACAGCTCAAAGGCATCAATTCTC
>NW_006399823.1:11111754-11118284 GCF_000299155.1 Elephantulus edwardii | reverse complement strand
AATCTTCAGAGTTTCTTCTGACATCCATTTTGGTCTTTTCTTCCTCTTCTGTCTTTGTAATGACCGTTTGCACTCTTCCTGGATGATACATTTGACATCCTCCCACAACTCATCTGGTCTTCGCTCATTAGTGTTATTAGTATAGTATAGTATAGTATAGAATAGTATAGTATAGTATAGTATAGTATAGTATAGTATAGTATAGTATAGTAGTATAGTATAATAGTATAGTATAATATATCATTATGATAGATAAAGAGATTGAGATTGTTAACAGCTTTAGTTTGCTTGACTCCGCAATTACACTCTTGGTACCAGCAGTCAGGAAATCAAGATATGAATTACATTGGCATAGTCTGCTCTCAGGGGAAGAGCAATGAGGTCAGTCTGGAGATTAAGGTGCGCCTGACCCAGGTCATAGTCTTCACAATTGCTTGTGGTATGTCAGGGATCTGGACAATGATGAGGTATGATAGAAAGAGTATTGTTTCCTTTGAGCATTGGTTCTAGAGAAGAGTGTTGAATATGCCATGGACTGCCAAAAGAATAAACAGGTTTATTGTAGAGAAGGTGAAACCAGGCTGCTCCTTGGAGACAAGGATACTGAGGCTCTGTATGACATACTTTGGACATGTTGCAAGGAGGGACTGGAGAGAGACATCGTGTTTGGAAAGGTGGAGGGACATAGAAAGAGAGGAAGACCATCAGTGAAATGCATTGATTCAGTGACTAGGTTAATGAGGGTAGGTGTGTCAGAGACAGTAAAGTTGACACAGGATAGAGCTGGTTTCAGGGCTATTGTACACAGGGTTGCTGTGAATCGCAAGTGACTCAATGGCACATAATAATATACCATGTCATATATTATTAAATATACTGCATAATGTAGCCACTATGTACAGTTAAATATTTTACTATTTAATGTGTGGAGCCCTAGTAGATAAGGAGTTGCACCTACCAGCTGCTCTAGGGGAGAAAGATGAGCCATCTTCTCCCATGCTATTTACAGCCTCTGAAAACTTCCTGGAGGGTAAGCTATGGATTGGCTCTGATTTGATGACACGTAATAACAGCAATACTGAAACCCAAAGATCAGGGGCATTGTTTCAATCCAAGGCAGAGATATTACATTATTACTTACAAGGTAATCTCAGGAAAGATAACCAGTTTAAAATGTTTTAGAAGGTAGCCTCAGGGTTGGCTCTTTGGGTTTATAGCCAGTGTCATCATGCTTGGAAAATCCATGCCCTCGATTTAATGTTCTGAGGTCACTGTCTTAAATTCTCAATATTTTTTTAAAGCCTCCATGTTTGCATTTAGCACTGGGGTCTGAAAATTATATAGTCAGTCCTCATTATCCCTAATTGCCTATAAGCTGGTGTTTGCCTTCACAGACTTAAATTTTCCCTTCTACTTCCTCTGACTGTGCTGTATGGTTCTTGTCTGGGTTATGGGGTTTAGCCTATTTTTACCTTTCTGAACTGCTTCTTATGTTCCATTTTCATGGTGTTTAGATTACAGCAGACACGAACTTCCTGTGTCTCAGGGCCAGCCATGAATCAGCCTGGGAGCTGGGACCACAGGGCTGTCAGAGGAGCTGCCTGGTTCCAGCTTTAAAATAACAAGTGCTTGACAGATTCGTTTACATAACTGCAAAATTGCAGCTCTATTCTGCAATGTAGCAGTTACATATGACATAATAACTAGAAACTTAATTTATTTAGCTTTTCCCCCTCGCAATATAATTTCCAATAAATAAATCTCCCAGGAGCAGGAAGATGTGGCATTTCACAATGCTCACATTTTTCCTCCTTGAATTAGGACCTGCTTTCCTTTCTTGATAGTTAACAAAATGAACACTACACCTCATAATTTTATTTCTCTCTTACTTACCACAACCTGTGTGTAGGGCTTGGAGAATGAATGGAGTTCTCAGCATGTTAGAACAAGTTTCCTTACCTTTGTTAATAACTTCTTTTCTTTTTTTTCCCCCCCAAATTGTGTGTGTGTGTGTGTGTGTGTTTTCTTCCTAAATACTCAAAACTAGAACACAGTAGAAAAATTTTTTTATTTTACATGAACAAGAAAATTTTAATTTTATTTTCTTTCCCTTTTTTTCATATATGTATGTATGTTGTTGTTTTGTGTCATCAAGTCCTGACCAACTCATAGTTGATCCTTCATCAGGTTTTCAGAGACAGTAAATTGTGTGGAGGAGATTACTCTTTCTTCTCCCACAGAGCAGCTGGTCGATTTGAACTGCAAGCTTTTGGGATTATAGTGCAATCTTACCCCTAAACTACAAGGAGGAGAAAAAAGGTGAGCAACTTCTCTCCTGTGATTTACTTACTGTCTCTGAAAACCCACTGGAGGGTCAATAATGAATTTGTCAGGATTCAAAGGTATAGAGCAACAGTATACATATATATACCAAAGGCATGTGATGTGAATCCACCAGCTGCTCCATCAGGGAAAGATGGACAATCTCCTCCTGTGTGATTTACTGCCTCAGAAAACCCTCTGCAGGGTCAGTTATGTATCAATTCCAATTTGACAGAAAACAATAGCCACCCCCCCCACACACACACTTGTTTCTAAATATCCAAATCCAGAATGTGATAGAAAACAGAATTATTTAATTTTAAATGAAAAATTTTCTTCTCCTCTTTTTCCTAAAATGTGTGTGTGTGTGTGTGTGTGTGTGTGTGTGTGTGTGTATATATATATATATATATATATATATATATATATATATATACTAGGTTTGTGTATATATTCTAAATATCCAGAGTCAAATACGATAGGAAAACAAAATTCTTATGTAAGAAAATTTTATTTTCTTTTCTCTTTTCCTGTTTATCAGGACAAGGATGGGCAATCTCTGTCTCTCTCTCTCTAAATATATGTATATGGGGTTTTTTTCTTCATCAGAATTAGAGGTAGACTCATCAACAATCTGCATTATGCAGATGACACAACTCTGCTTGCTGAAACTGAAGAAGACCTGAAGTACTTGCTGCAGAAGGTCAAGGACTACAGCCTTCAATATGGATTGAAGCTCAACATGAAGAAAACAAAGAATCTCACCACTGGGCCAATTGGCAGTATCATGATAGATGATGAAGAAATTGAGATTGTTGACAGCTTCATTGCTTGGCTCTACAATAAACACCCTTGGTACCTGAAACCAGGAAATTATAAAATTAATTATATTGAGAAAGTTTACTGTCAGAGACCTCTCCAAGGTACTGAGGAGCGACGATGTCAGTCTGGAGACTGAGGTATGCCTGATACAGGCCATGGTTTTTGCCATTACTTGCTCTGCATCTGAGAGCTGGACAATGACTTAGGGGTGATAGAAGGAGAGTTGATGCCTTTGAGCTTCGGTGCTGGAGAAGAGTATTGAATATACCATGGACTGCAAGGAGAGCAAGCAAGTTTGTTTGGAAGAGGGTGAAACTAGGCTGCTCCTTGTAGGCAAGGATTCTGAAGATCCATCTGACATACTTTGGACAAGTTGCAAGTTGGGATCAGTCCTTGGAGAGGGACATCATGCTTGGGAGGGTGGAAGGACAGTGCAGGAGAGGAAGACCCTCCATGAGATAGATTGATTCAGTGACTGGGGTAATGGGAGTAGGTGTGTTGGAGATGGTGAGATTGGTAAGAGATAGAGCAGGGTTTTAGGGCTGTTGTACATAGGGTCACTATGAGTTACAAGTGACTCAATAGTACATAACAACAACAACAATAATATAGCTAAAGCTACAACCTAATGGATAATGGATTTTTAATAACTTTAAAAAAACCCTATTTTATCCTTTCCCCCTAAAATATACATATATATGATATAATCTACATATCCAAAGCCACAGTACAGTAGAAAATATAATTTTTATTTAAGAAACTATATCAAGGTGCAAAAAAATTAGATTTACCTTGTCCAATTACTTTGCTATTATTTAGGTATTTTAAAATTGTGCAGTTGAAATCTGTAAATGAAACGAGAGGAAGGTGAAAGTAAATAGTGGAAAACATCCCCTTCCCTAGAGAGGAAAGGACAGTCATTGTCTTGTTATTATTTAATATTTATATACTGGAAGAGGCGTCTAGGGTCAAGCACAATGGATGACATTGTGCCAAAAACCAGGACAATCCTTGCTTGAGGTTCATTCTGTCTAGGGCCAGGTCAAGCGTACATTTAAGGGAAGGAAGTGAGCTGAGGAATCTCGAATTTCACTGGGTCTTGAGTGCCAAACCATCTGTGGGCTTTGAACAATGACTTCAGATGGGAAATGTTGGTGACATGCTTTTGAAACTTTGAAAAGCTTATGGCAAATCACGGAGATTAAGAGTTGTTGTGTATATGCATTGTTAATGTAGGTGTTATCACTGGACATGTGTCATTTTTAAAGTAAGAAGTTCTTAGAAATTTAGTAAAGGGCTCTTTGGCTAATGAGGAAGATCTTGAGCAGAAAAATAACCAGAGATGGCTCCTACCAATCATATGGTCATTTCCCATCTGAATGGTCAGTCAAACAAAGAGTCAGTGAATACTTTTGAGGGCAGGGTTTCTTTCAAAAAGAGAACTGTGGAAAGTTCTGTCTTCTCAAAACCTAGTCTTGAGGAATCTGTGTGAAGTGAGCTTTATGCAACTGAATAATATTTGTTCTGTCTTGTCTCACATTTTGAACTGCTTAAGTTGTATTAAAGAACTCATTGTCATCTGGTTAGAACCGACTAGTAGTTGACAGTCCAGTGGGTTTTCTGATGCTGTAAATCACATGGAAGGACATTGCCCATTTTTCTCCCATGGAGCATGGTGGGTTTGAACTACGAGAGAGGTATCATTTTTGGGTAAGCTTCATAATTCCCTGCAGACTATGACACCAAAGCTCCTTTATGTATCCAGAAAATATGTATCTAAAAGATAAATACTGTTCATAAGAGAAAAATCATATACTGAAAACCTATAAAAGATGTAGATTTCATGAATTTATAATTAGAAAATATCTGTTCTTGTCTTGTGTTGTTGTTAGGTCCTGTCAAGTCAAGTATGACTCACAGTGACCCTATGAACAGCTGACCTAAACCCTCCCCTAAACCTGTGCCGTCCTCATAATCTCTGGCACATCAGAACACATTGATGAAGTAGCCAGACCGCATTAGAGGTGTTCCTCTACTTTGCTGACCCTCCATCTTTCCAAACATGATGTTCCTTTCCAAGGAATAGCCTTGGTTAGTTACATGTCCAAAGAAGGAAAGATGAAGCTTCACCATCTTTGCTCCCAAGGATCATTCTGGCTGAATTTTTTCTAATGCATATCCTTCTTTAGGCAGTCAATGGGACTCTTCTCCAACACTACAACTCAAAGGCATCAAATCTGCTGTCATCCTAATTCTTGATACAGCTCTTTTATAATTAAGAGCAGGTGATAGAAAAGCCTGAATCAGAAATGCCTCAGTCTTCAAACTAATGTCATTGGTCCTCAGCACTCTGGGAAGGCCCCTCCTGGCAAACTTGTCCTATGCAACACTAATTTCTTGACTGCTAATACCAACAGTGTTGATTGTTAATCCAACCAAGATGAAATAATTGAGAGTTTCAGTCCTTTCTCTGTCTATCATAAGGTTGACTGTTGGCCCTGTATTGAGAACATTTGTTTTCTTGATATTGAGATGCAATCCATAAAGAAGGCTGAAGTCCTTGATCTTCTGTAGCAAACATTTAACGTCATCTATATTTTCAGCAAGCAAAGTTGTGTCCTCTGCGTAACACAGGTGGTTGAAAGTCATCCTCAAATCCCGATGCCAAATTCTTCTTCATAGAATCCAGCTTCACAAATTATTTACTCAGATTGAATAGGTATGGGGAAAGGATACAACCCTGACACATCCTTCCTGATTTTAAATTATAAAATATTCCCTTGCTCTGTTCAGACAGCAGCTGCTTGATGTAGGTATCAATTTTGTATGAGCACTATTAAGTGTTCTGGGATGCTGATTCTTCTCAATGTGATCCATAATTTATTATAATCCACATCATCAAATGCTTTTGCATAGTCAATAAAACACAGACATACTCCTAGTATTCTCTTCTTTCAGCTAGTATGCATTTAACATCAGTAATAATATTCCTGGTGTCATGACCTCTTCTAAAACCAGCTAGCATTTCTGCTAGTTCCGTATCAATGACTGCTTTAGCCATAAGTCATACAGTGGTTGGAAATTTTGAAGGAGAGAAGAGAAATAAAAGCATGTAAGAATGGTCTGAATGTCTGTGCTGCAAATTCCATGTATATTTTATTTTAATTAGAAATACACTTTATTCCAAGAAGCTTTATAATACAGGACAATATATAAAGTAGGTAAACATTAGGAAGAATTAATAAATGAATATTATAAATTTAGACTGGGACATTGTCTATGAAAACATTTTTTTCTATTATTAAATTTATTTATTTATTTATTTTTCGTGTCAATGAACATCTACAGAGATTTTGGAATTCCATTCATTCATTGTTGCACCCTTC
>NW_006399823.1:11092312-11111654 GCF_000299155.1 Elephantulus edwardii | reverse complement strand
GCAAAAGAAAAACTCCCTCATTGGTACATAATCCCCCCCTCACATTCCCCAACCACACCCCCAACCCCAAATATAATCCACTCTCCAACCCTCATTGCGTACTCCTACGATAAACATAATGCCCTAAAATATAATACTTTTAAACTATTCTCTCCCCCATAGACTTCAATGCGGTAAACATATTTTTAATAAAATTTATACTGATTTACTTATAAAGTTCATATACATTATTTTTCATACTGCATCTTTCCCATTTCCTTTACCCACCCTCCACACATCAAATTATGTGACCTTATGATTAACACCCTTTCAGCGCCCATCCTCACACTTCTGCTTCCCCCTCCCCCTTTGGATCCTCATACACATTCTACAATAATTGTCTTGTATAATTTTTGTCTGTATGGGCCTGATTTAGTTGGCATAATGCTCTCTAGTTCCTCCAAAGTTATGTAGTAATTTACAAAATCATTGCTCCTGCATGCTGTGTAGTATTCCATCATGTGAATATACCATAATTTCTTGATACTTTGATTATGGTTGGACATTTGGGCTGTTTCCATTTTCTTGTAATGGTGAATAATGCTGGTCTTCGTTTATGCTTCCGTTCTCATTTTTTGGGGATATATTTTAAGCAGTGGAATAGCAGGGTTATATGGAATTTCTATGTTAAGCCTTCTGAGGAAATGACAAACTGCCTCCCAGAGTGGTTGTACCATTTTATAATCCCACCCACAGTGCATATAAGTTTCTATTTTGCCACATCACCTCCAACATTTATTATTTGCTATCCAGTTAAATTTTGCCATTGCTTCTGGGGTGAGATGGTATCTCACTTAATGCCAGGCATTTTGAGCATTTCTTTATGTGTCTGCTGGCCATTCAAATATCTTCCTCTGTGAAAAGTCTTTCCAAGTCTTTTGCCCATTTTGTAAAAGTGTTATCAGACATTTTCTTGTGGAGGCCCTATAGGATTCTGTAAACTTTTGATATGAGACCCTTGTCTGAAATGGTATTGCCAAATATTTTTTTCACCAGTCAGTAGGTATACTGTCCAATCTATTGGGAAAAGTTGGGTTTTTATTTTATACTAGTTTGAAGCACACAGGATCTTAATCTTTAGAAAGTTACATTCATCAATGTTATCCTCTGCACACAGTATCTTTCTGGCTGTTTTTGGCAGTCTCTTTATGCCATAGACAAAGTTGTCTAAGTTTGATCCCAGTTTGTTTCTGATGAAGTTTATAGTTTGGGCTTTACTCCCAAGGTTGTGACCCACCTTGAGTTGATTTTTGTGTGTGGTGTGAAATGTGGATCCTGTTTCAGCTTTCTGCAGGTAGCAGTCCTGTTTTGCCAGCATCATTTGTTGAAGAAGTTGTCATTTCCCAATTTGATAGGTTTTATTTTCTTGTTGAATATCAGTTGACCATAGATAACTGGATCCATTTCTGGATTCTCAATTTTGTTCCATTGGTCTAAGTGCCTGTTACAGTACCAATACAGTGTTGTTTTTGTTACTACTGCTGTGTAGTAGGTTTTGAGGTCAGAGAGTGCTGTGCCTCCCACTTTATTTTTGTTTTTCAAAGAGCTTTGCTTATTCAAGGTTTTTTTCTTCTCTAAATAAACTTTACAATTTCCCTTTCTATCTCCTTAAAAAGTGAGTTTGGTATCTGTATTGGGATTGCACTGAACAGATAGATTGCTTTTGGTACTATTGCCATTTTCACAATATTGAGTCTTTCTACCCATGGAAAGAGAACATTTTTCCATTTATTTAGGTTTTTTTGTGTCTTACAGAAATGTTCTGTAGTTTTCTTTGTATAGATCTTTTGTGTCTCTAGCTAGGTTCATTCGCAAGTATATCAATTTGTGGTTGGCTTTTGTAAATGATACTGCTTTCTTGGTTTTTTTCCCCTGAGTTCTCTTTGTGGCTGTCAAGGAATCCCATTGATTTTGGGTATGATCTTATATCCTGCCACCCTACTGAATTGGTCTACCAGATTTAATAGTGTTTTTTGTTGAGTCTTTGGGATTTTTGTGTACACTATCATATCATCTGCACATAGCAATAGTTTAACCACCTCTTTGCTGATCTGGTTGCCTTTTATTTCCTTCTCTTGTCATATTACCCTAGCAAACCCTTCTATTACAATATTTAATAGAAGTGGTAACAGTGGCATCCTTGTCTGGTCCCTGTTCACAAGGAAAATGCTTTAAGTCTTTCTCCATTGAGAATGACATTTGCTTTTAGTTTTCATATACACTTTTCACTATGTTGAGGAAATTCCCCTGCCTTTCAATTTTGCTGAGTGTCTTTATCAGGAAGAGGTGGTGGAATTTGTAAAATGCCTTTCTATGTCAATTGGACTGACTTAGCTACATCCCAGAGGTTTTGGAATGTTGTCCTTTCATTTGTTTCTAGGAATGTTTTTATTTCATTCTTTATTTCTTTACAACCCAATCATATACTAGCAGAAGTTATTCAGTTTCCTCATGGGCTGTATTGTCAGCTTTACTCTCCTGTGGTCAATTTCTAGTTTTATGGCATTGTGATCTGAGAAGATACTTTGTATTATTTCAATGCTTTTTAATTTGTTGAGGTTTGCTTTGTGTCCTAATATGTAATTGATTCTGGAGAATGTACCATGTGCACTGCAGAAAAAAAGTCAATTGAGTTTTAGTTGGTGTAGTACCCTGAATACATATGTAAAGTCAAGTTGGCTGATTTTGCAATTTAGATGTTCTGCATCTTTGCCTTTTGAGTTGACTTACCTTTTGGTAATAGTGGCGTGCTGAAGTCTCCCACTACTCTTGAGGTGTTGTCTATTTCTATCTCAATTCTGCCAGCCATTGTGTTATGTATTTTTTAAGTCTATCATTTGATGCATAAATGTTGACCAAGGTTATGTCTTCTTGATCTATTGTGTCTTTAATCAGTATGTAACTCATTTCCTTGTCTTTTATGGTGGTTTTCATTCTGAAGTCTGTTTTGTCAAAAATTAGTATTTCCACGCCTTTTTTTTTTGTGGTTACCATTAGCTTGGTATATTTTTTTTTCCCCAGCCTGTGGTTTAGAGTCTGTTTTTCCCTTTATTTTTTAGATGTGTCTCTTGTAGGCAACATATTTATGAGCTTTGTTTTGCAGTTTGGGATTTTTTGGTCCATTTTGTGACCCTTTTTCTCTTAATCAGTACATTAAGTGGGATTCTTTTCAACCCAAGTTTTATAATTACCATTTTGCTCTGTCTCTTTTTCTGTTGTTTCTAGTTCTTTTGGACTATACACTGTCCTTTAGCATCTCTGTGTGAAGGACTTGTCTTAAAATTTCTTGTAGTTTTTGTCTTATTTTCACAAATTTCTTAAGTTCTTTCTTTTACTCATTAATATATTTTTTTCTGGATTGCTTTTTCTGGGGTATTCCTCCTTCATATGTGGTGGAGAGTTTTGCTAGGTATAGGATTCTTGGTTGACAATTGTTTCTTTCAACTTTCTGTATATGTCATCTCATTGTCTTCTATAGCTCACATGGTTTCTACTGAGAAATCAGAATTTAATCTAATTGTTTCCCCCTTTTTAAGTGACTCTGTTTTTCTCCTGCTGCTTTCAGTATTCTATCCTTATCTTTTAATTTGGAGAACTTGACTATGATATGTTTTGGTGGTTTTTCTTTTGGGGTTTGTTCCATTTGGGATTTGTTGTGTTTTCTGAATGTGGATTTCCCCATTCTTCAAAAAACCATGGAAAGTTTCTTCTAGTACATCCACAGTTTTCTTAGTGACTTCCCTGTCACTCTCACATTTTGGAATTCCAATCAAGCATATGTTGTTCCTTTTGATACCATTCCACATGATTGTAATGTTTTCTTCATTCTTTACATCATAAGATGTATTTTTTCTTCTAGCATGTTTCCAGTGATGTTCTTATCATCCAGCTCATGAACTCTCTGTTCCATCCCTTCAACTCTACTTTTCTGTCCCACCAGAGGGTTGGACACTTCTGCCATTTCTGTCTTAATATTCTGGACTGCATTTTCATGGTTTTCTGTTATTTCTGGTACTGTGTTAGCTGTACTCTTTCTGTCTTCTGATGATTTTTTTTCATGTTTCTCCTCATTAATATATTTTTCTCTCCATTGCTTTCTCTGGGGTATTTACTCTTTTAATGACTTCCATTGTTTCTTCCACTATTTGCATTTTCTTCTGTAGCTGTTC
Organism: Elephantulus edwardii; assembly: GCF_000299155.1. Taxonomy (NCBI): domain Eukaryota; kingdom Metazoa; phylum Chordata; class Mammalia; order Macroscelidea; family Macroscelididae; genus Elephantulus; species Elephantulus edwardii. The sequence goes on along the minus strand of NW_006399823.1, from coordinate 11,107,446 downwards.
AAATAATTCCTATTAACATATTTCTTTTGGTTCTCTCTATCTGAGATATTTATTGGGTCTACGCTCTTAGGAGAAGGTTTATTTTGGTGGTTTTTGCTTTTTTTTTTTTTTAGGATGACTGAGGTAGACTACTGCCTTCTTGACATTATGTGAATCTTTTCTTAGTATATGCTAGGTTTTTGTAACTATATGGTAATGACCCAGAGTATGGCAATGTTTTGTGAAGCACCTGTATATTGGTGCACTGAGAGCGTGACAACTGTTACATTTCTGAAACTGCTGCTCCAACCAACTTCTTTTGCTTGAGCTTAAGGAATTCCACATGATGTAGCTAGACATCAGTGTTTAATGCCAAAGTATTTATGATTTTGGTGCTCCTTGCACTGGACAGCAGGGGTGGCAGCTGGGCAGTCTCCAGGTGACAGGGCAGAGGGGACTCCAGGCCACAGGGCAATGTGGTCTCCAGGCAGTGGGAGCAGTTGTCTAGTGCTCAGGGAGTGATTGTGGTCTGGGCCACAATGAAAAAACAGCAGGCACTCAATCTGGCAGGTAGTGATTTTATTACTGTCCAGGTGAGTGCACCTCGTCTGGGCCACAGCCTTTAGCAGATGCCTTGAAAGTGGAGACAGGAAGATGCTCCTGGGTCAGCCATGCTGCACAGGTCTTGGCATCTTGCCACAGAGTAATGGTTAGATTCCCCAATGAGCATGTCTCGCAAGAAAAGTGCATCTAAAAAAAGTTTTACAGTGTTAGAGAGGGTACATAAATTCAGTTCTTCAACTCAAAGACTAAATTTATGACAACTCTTGTTACATTCAAAAGGAGCCCTTAGCTTGACAATTACCTCTCTTGTGTTTCTGTCAGTCCATACAGTAGGCGCTGATCCTGTTCTGGGCATTCCACTCCAAAAAGAATGAATAGACACTCTCTGCATCTAATCTCACTAGATATACATTTTAAAGGTCTTTCTTATTCTCTACACGTTTCACTATCATGGGTAGTGTATAATATCTGTATGTATGTTTTCTGAATGCATGAGCAATAATAGTCAAAGAGAATGCAAGAGACATTTTCCATAGAGAGGTACTCCTCTTTTTTGTCCCTTTTTTCCCCTTAGATAATGTCAATTACTTGTCTATCCTTTATTGTCATGAGGTAGGAAATAGGAGCTTCATATTGACTTCTGTGACTATGCAACTTGCACTAACCAGATTGACTTTATTGACTAACTTACTAATCAATAACCTACATTAAAAATACAGTGATGCCTGTTAAATAATTAATGTTTACATTTAGACACAGACTGCAGGTTGTAGTCCAATTAACTCCATATATCTCTTAAAACATTTACAGTGTATTATCTTCTTGAGTGCATATAGATTGAGCAATAGACTCTTAGGCACTACAGCAAGTAGATGTCAAGGCAGTGAGTAGAGATGCCTATATGTAGTGATCTGGTCTCATGTGTTTGCATGTTCTACCTTACTGCCTAGACTATAATGTTCTTGAGGGGCTGACAGCCTTTGGGTTAACAGTACAATTAATTGCTATTATGCCATCAAGCCCAGATCAACACATAGCAGAGCTGTTGGTGGATTCAAACCTCCCGCCTTTAGATAGGTAGCACAATTCCTTATCCACTAGACCACTAGGAGCTCCGTTAAAATAGACTAAGCTAACAGATCTCCCTCTTACTTTACTAACACAGAAAAATAATGAATTATAATTCTATAGGTACATTTATAGAGAAAGCCTAAGGATTTTACAGGAAAGCCCTGTTCAATAAAATATAGGATTTTCTTGGGAGATAGAAAGTCCCAACAGACTGTAAAAAATGAGCAAGAGTAATTCAGACAAGTGAATATATATATGGCACCAGAGGCACAGGAAAGTTTATGGCTCTCTGAGACCCACAGGAGATGCCAGCTTGATCATGGAACTGAGCTCCTTATCCCTGGCCTTCTGGTTTCTCCTCTAATGATGTTTTATTAAAATGCATTTGAATTTGATTATGATGCAATCCTGTTGTAAAACTGACCTTCAAAAAATCATTGTTGTTTTTGTTATTATGTGCCATCATGTTGCCTGTGACTAATAGTGACCCTATGCACAACAGCTATAAATCCTGCTCTATCCCATGTCATTCTTTTTGTCTCCAACATGCCTTTCCCCATTACCCCAGTCACTGAATGAATCCACCACAAGGGTCTTCCTCTCCTGCACTGTTCCCTCCACCCTCCCAAGTATGATGTCCCTTTCCAAGGACTGATCCCACCTTGCAACATGTACAAAATATGTCAGATGACATATCACGTTATTTTTAATGTAGGTTATTGATTAGTAAGTAAGAATTGATTAGTAAGTAAGAATCCTTGTCTCCAAAGAGTAATCTGGCTTCACCCTCTCCAGGGTGAACTTGTTTGTTCTATGCACAGTCCATGGTATATTCAGTACTCTTTTTCAGCACCACAGCTCAAAGGCATCAATTCTCCATCTATCCTCTCTAGTCATTGTTCAGCTCTCTGAAGCATAACAAGTAACTGCAAAGCCCATGGCCTGTATCTGGCGCACCTCAGTCTCCAGACTGACATCGTTACTCCTCAGTACTCTGGAGAGGTCTCTGACAACAGACTTTCCAAGTACAATTAATCTTTTCATTTCCTGGCTGCTGGTTCCAAGAGTGTTGATTGTAGAGGCAAGCAAACGGAAGCTGTTGACAATCTCAGTCTCTTCACCATCCATCATGTTGCTGCCAATAGGCCTAGTGTTAAGAATCTTTGTTTTCTTGATATTGAGCTTTAATCCATATTGAAGGCTGCACTCTTCGACCTTCTGAAGCCAAGTGCTTCAGGTCATCCTCAGTTTCAGCAAGCAGGATTATGTCATCTGCATAACACAGATTGTTGATGAGTCTACCTCCAATCCTGATGACACATTTCTCCTCATAAAGCCCAGCCTCCCAGACACTTTGTTCTGACTACAGATTGGAAAGATATGGAGATAGGACACGTCCTTGGCACACACTTTCCCCAAATTTTAACAATACAATATGTCCTTGCTCTATTCTGACGACTGCCTCCTGGTCCAACAAAAATCATTAATTAAACATAACAACAGGGTCGTTAACTAAACTTAACAACAGGGTGATCTTTACATTCCCTCTTCTTTAACTTCTGCTTTCAATATGTTCTCTGCACTTTCAAGTTCCATGTTTATTGCATGTGACAAAGCTGAGTAGAAAGAATAAGGGAAGTAATACAAATATATTATGAACAAACCAAAATGTCAGGAGATTTCTGATTGTATGAGTCTCAAGCAACTTGATGGCACATAACAACAACAAGAAGATGTGATTTGTAATTGTAAACAAACACCTTCCCCGGGGCTGTAATAGCTCAGCCCTTCTTTTTCCTCTGCTGTTGTTGTTAGGAGCCTTCAAGATAGGACAGGAGCCCTGTCCTATCTTAGGTCATCCTCATTGTCTCAGACATACTTTAACGCATTGCTGCAGTCACTGTGTTAGTCTACCTTGTTGAGGGTCTTCCTGTCTTTCATTGACCCTCCACCTTTCCAAGCATTTTGTTCTTTTCCAAGGAATAGCCTCTCTTAGCAACTTACCCAAAATAAGTGAGATTAAGTTTCTTCGCTTTGTCTCTATTGCACTTTCTGGTTGAATTTTCCCAAGAGATATCTGTTAGAAATTATTTAACAAGTGAACAATTTGTTTTCTTCTCTAGCTCTCACTCTAAATAAATCATTGCTTACTTAGACTTGAAAGAATGGCTTATCTTAACAGCAACACACAAATAAATTCTTAGAAGTGCTCCATAAAGATTGTCATTTATGAGGTTTTTAGTATTATGACATAACTTTCTTTGAAAGGTAATTGAAAGTATTTGTGGTCTATGTACAAGGATGTTTAGATACAATGGGATGATTAAAAATACACACACACACACACACACACACACCACATACACACACACACACAATTCCAAGAATAGATGTGGACTGTGCGTGTTTCTATTTTGAAATTGCTGCTTTGTTAAAAAACATATTGGTCTGCTCAGGCAGCAAAAGCTGCCCGTCCCAACCAGCTGGTTCTATAGAAGAGACTCAGGTACACTTGGACATTAACAAGTAGCAAGAATTCAAGCTGCATTGTTGAAAAATGGTCAGTTCCCTGAGCCTTTGTCTGCTCAGGTGGAATTAACTGCCCCCAGCCAGTCATGGGAGAGAGAACACCTGTATGCAGCTCCAGACATTAGCAAATAGCCAGAACTAGGAGCTGCATCATTCAGAAGTTGATGGCTCCCTTAGACTTTATCTGCTCAGATGAGAATAGCTGCCCTCCTCCCAACCCCAGTAGAGGAGACACTCCTCTCTGGACCTCAGCAAGTAGTCATAATTGTGAGCTGCATTGTTGAGAAATTATTGCTCTCCTGAGCCTTTGTCTGCTCTAGGGAAAATAGGTACCCTCCCAAACAGCCCAGGGAGAGGTACATGGCCATCAAAAACTACTGAGACATGGAGGCTACACTGTTGGGGCCTTGTCACTTTTCTGGACCTTTCCCCTGAGAAGTTTATCCTGAACAGCACTCCTTGAACTTTGTTTATCCCTGGGGGAAACATGTCCATCAAATCACAAAACAGGACAGGATAGAAGGTGGGCTCACCACAGCTGGGCAAAGGGAAGGACCCCAACTCTTTGTCCCTCGAAGAAAACCGGCTTGTCACAGGAAACAGGGAACTGAGCTATCAATAGATGATCTGCAGGAAAGACTGCCACTGGAAAACTTAACCAGAGGCAACACTTTAAATCTCCTACCTATCAGTAACATAATAAATATATGGAACTGTCAACAACCTTCACAGACACAGCAGAAACTACTTCATATATGTTCAGAAAAGAATGTTCCATAATATAAAGAAAGCAGGAGGCAGCAAAAAAACAAACCCCCCCCAAAAAAAACAGAAGAAAACAAGCCTTCTCCTAAAAAAGATTAGATTGCTGACCTGATGAATACCTCAGAAACAGGGTGGGAGAGGAATTTATCAACATGGAGTTACATGAACAGCTGCTGAAGAAGTTATAAATGATGGAAGAAAGAATTGAAATTATAAATAAAGCAAATACCACAAAGACAGGGAGCCAGAAGAAATATATTAACATGAAGCTGCATGAACAACTACTGAAGAAGTTCCAAATTATGGAAGAAAGTATTGAAACCATAAATAGACATATACAAGACAGACATAACCAACACAATATGCAAAATAACAGAAATGCATGAAAATGCAGCAAAAAATATCAAGACCAAAAAGGCAAATTTCTAAACCTACTGAAGGGATAAAAAAAAATCAGAACAGGACAGATAGACTAGAAAGTCAGTGACCTAGAAGACAAGATCCTCAATGAGAACTTACTGAAAGAAAAAGAAGTGAGAAGATGGATAAAAATTAAAGCATTAGAATCATGTAGACTAAAATCAAATGGAACAACATACATGTGACCAGAATTCCAGAACTGGATGGGGGGAAGGAAAAACACTAAAACTAGTGGAAGAAGTGCGAGAAGAAAAGTTTCTGTGTGTCATGAAAAATGAAGAATTTCACATTCAACAGTGAACTGCAAAGACATTAGAACCCAAAAGAAAAACATCAGGACATATCATAATCAAATTATGCAAAAATAAAGACAGAATACTAAATGTAGTGAGAGGAAAACAGTCATCTACAAAGAAGAACCATTTAGACTAAGCTCTGATTTCTCAGTAGATACCATGCTAGCAAGAAGGCACTAGGGTGGTATAGACAGAAGGCTGAAAGGAACAATAGCCAAGAAATACTAAGGGAAGTCCTTCACAGGTCATTAAAAGAAAGTGGGTGGACCAAAGTAGTCAGAAGAAACATAAAAAGAAATATAGCAAAATGGCAATGATAAAATTAGGCCTGTCGATAATAATACTTAATGTGCATGGATTGAATGCATTGATGAAAAGGAAAAGAATAATTGAATGGATAAAAAAACAAAGCTCATGAATATGTTGCCTATAAGAGACACAGCTGAGAAATTAGGGTGGGGGATAGACTAAAATTCATCTTCATGAAAGATACTGGTCTATAGTTTTGTGTTTGTTTTTTTCTTTTCTTTTGTAATGTTTTTGAATGGTTTTGGTATTAGGGTTATGCTTGTTCTAAAGAATGACTCTGGGAGTGTTTCTTCCTTTTATATTTTCTAAAATAAGAAGTGATGATAGTTAATGTCTGAATGCTTCATAGTATTCACCTTGTGAAGTTGTCTGGACCAGGAGGTGGTCTTTTTACGTTCTACTCAATGTCATCTTTTGTGATAAATCTGTTCAAATGTTGTACTTCTCTCTTTGTCAATCTGGGTAGAATGTGGGTTTCTAGGAATTTGTCCATTTCCTTTAAATTTTCAAATTTATCAGAGTATATCTTTTTTTAATATTCCAATATTATCAATTTAATTTCAGCTTATTCCATTGTGATGCCATGTCTTTCATTTCTTGTTTGAGTCATTTGTGTCTTCTCTTTCTTTTCTTTTGTAGTCTGCCAGTGACATATCTATTTTATTGACCCTTTTGAAGAATCAGATTCAGGTCTTGTGGATGGTTTCAATTGTTTTTCAGTTTTCTATCCCATTGATTTCAGTTCTTGAATGTTCTTATAATTTCCGTTCTTTTAGAGGCAGTTGAATTAGCTTGCCATTCTTTTTTCTATTTACTGGAAACGTTAAGTATTTCTTTTGCTCTTTCTGTCTTTTTTTATGTGTTTGTCTATTGCTATGAATAGCCTCCTAAACACAGGCTTAGCTTCATCCCAGGTTTCAGTATATTGTGTTTTCATTATAATTCATTTGTGTAGGTTTGTGTTTGGTTTTTTTTTTATTTCTTCTATAACCCAGTTGTGCTCAAGCTAGGTGTTACTTAGCTTCCAAAATGGGTGAGTTTTTAATTACTTATCCTTTCATTGTTAATGTCTAGTTTTATGGTATTGTGATTTGAAATTATATTTTGTATCATTTCCATGTTTTTTAAATTTTTTGTGTCCTAATATATGTTCATTAAGATAAATGGTGAAGAGGTTGAGATTGTTAACAGATTTGCTTTGCTCCACTCCACAATCAGCGTTCTTGGTACCAGCATCCATGAGTCGAATTGCACTGGGAATGCCTGCTGTCAGGGACCTCCCCTGAGTGCTGAAGAACAATGATGTCAGTTTGGAAATTAAGGTGTGCCTTATTCAGGCCATAGTCTTCGTAATTGTTTTCTATGTATCAAAGAGCTGGAAAATGACTAGGAATAATAGAAAGAGAATTTGATGCCTTTGAGCTGTGGTGATGGAGAAGAGTGTTGAATAACCATGGACTGCCAGGAGAACAAAAAGTTCATCTGAGAGAGAGTGAAACAGGCTGCTCCTTAGAGTCAAGGATTCTGAGGCTTCATCTGACATACTTTGGGCATGTTTCAAGGAGGGATGAGTCCTTGGAGAGGTACATCATGCTTGGAAAGGAAGAGAGATGGAGAAAGAGAGGAAGACCATCAATAAGATGGATTGATTCATTGACTGGGGTAATGAAGGTAGGTGTGTGAGAGACATGAAGTTGGCTAAGGATAGAGCAGGTCTCAGGGCTATTGTACATAGGATAATATAACAACAACATAGCAACAGATATATGATCAATTCTGGAGAATGCACCATGAGAAAAAATAAACTGAATTTTAGTTGAGTGAAGTATCTTGAATACATCTATTAGCTTGAATTGGCTACAAGCTAGGTTTAGAAGAAGTTGAGACACTAGAGAAATCATCACTAATGTCATATGGTTCTTGGCAGAAAGCAAAGAGTACAAGAGGAATATCTGTTTGTGTTTTATTGACTGTGCAAAGGCATTTGACTGTGTGCACCAATCCCAAAACACTTGATTGTGCTTATTTGAAACTTATACTTGGCCCAGGAAGTAGTCCGCAGAACAGATAAAGGAAACACTGCATGGCTCAAAATCAGGAAAGAAGTGTGTCAGGGATGCATTCTGTCTGCATACCTTTTCAATACATGTGCAAAACAGATCATTCAGGAAGTGAGCTTTATAAGAAGGAATGTGGCATCAGGATTGGAGGAAGACTCATCATTAGGTAGATGATTCAACTTTGCTTGCCAAAACTGAGGAGGAGCAGAAACACTTGCAGAAAATCAAGGACTGTAGTCTTCAATATGGATCAAAGGTCAACATCAAGAAGACAAAGATTCTCACCACTGGGCCAATTGGCAGCACCATGATAGCTAGAGAAGAGTTTGAGGTTGTTAACAATTACGGCTCGCTTGGCTCCACAATCAATAGTCATGGTACCGGCAGTAGGGAAATCAAAAGACAAATTGCATTGGGAATATCTGCTGTCAGGGACCTCCCCAAAGCACTGAAAAGCAACAATATCAGTGTAGAGACTAAGGTGCACCAAATTCAGGCCACGGTCTTCGCAATTACTTGCTATGCATCAGAGAGCTGGAGAATGACTAAGGATAAGAGAAGAACTGATGCCTTTGAATTGTGATGCTAGAGAAGAGTCTTGAACATGAACTGCCAAAAAACCAGATAGGTCTGTCCCAGAGAGTGTGAAACCAAGTTTCTCTTTGAAGACTAGGATTTTGAAACTCCATTTCACATACTTTGGGCACATGGCCAAGAGGGATTGATCCTTTGAGAATTACATCCTGTTCAAAAGGGTGGAGTCACAGTGAAGTAGAGGACGACCCCAGACAAGATAGATTGATACAGTAACTAGGGAAATGGTGTGTGCCAGAATCAGTGATTCTGGCTTGAGACAGGTCAGGAGTCAGAGCATAGGGTTGCTACAAGTTGCCTCAATAACAACAACAACAAAAATAGTCTAGTTCTTCTGCATCTTTGTTGAGTTTCTTTTGACTTGATCAGTCTTTTGATGAAAGTGTTATGCTAAAGTCTTCTACTATGATTGCTTTACTGTCTATTTCTTTCTTCAAATCCATTAACTATTGTTTTCTGTATTTTGCAGGCCTACAATTTGGTATACAGATGTTGTTGACTAACAATAGATCTTTTTGATCTTTTGTGCCTTTAATCATTATATAGTGCCATTCCTTAGCGGTTTTGGCTGAAATGTTTTGTCAGAGATTACTATTGCCACTCTTGATTTCTTATAGATGTCATTTGCTTGGAATTCCTCCCACCCCCCAACCTTTGGAGTTTAGTCTGTCTTTCTCCTTACTTCTTGGATGGTCTCTGGGAGGCAACATTTTGATGGACTTTGCTTTTGGCTATTCTTTTTCTCTTAATTGGTTTATTTAAGTCCTTCATATTGAGTGGTTATTGGCAGGTCAAGTTTTATCTTCTCCATATTGCTATATTTCTTCTTCTCTTGTTATCAGTTATTTTATCAATCTTCTTTCCATTAGTGGTTAGTGTCTCTGTGTGAAAAATGTCTCTTAATATTTCTTGTAGTGTTGGTCTTGTTTTCATGAATTCCTTAAATTCTTGCTTCTATGAAAATTACCTAATTTCTCCTTATTATTTGATAAACAGCTTTGCTGGGTACAGAATCTTGCCTGGCAAGTGCTTTCTGTCAAACTTCTGCATACATTATCTCATTGTCCTCTTGTTTCCATAGTTTCTGCTGAGAAGTCAGAGTTTAATCTAACTGGTTCTCCTTTGCAGGTGACTCTTTTTCTCATTCTGCTTTTAGTATTCTAGTCTTATATTTTATTTTAGAAAATTATCTATAATATAAGGAAGTTTTTCTTTTGGGATCTAGTTTGTTTGGGCTTCAATGAATTTCTTCAATGTAGATTTCCTAACTTTATTTTTTTTAGCAGTGAAAAGTTCAGGATTTTTTATTGAACATGTTACAAAAGTAGTTTAGTCAAAAAGACCAAATTCCATGTCATCATCAGACTTAAGATTCTTCTTTCTTTGTTTCCACTTTCTTCTCCTCAGCTGGAGCAGCAGCAGGGGTTTGGGGAGCAGGTCCTACAGCCTGTGTGGCCCTGGCTGCTGGGGCAGGTCCACCAGCGCCCACATTGCAGATGTAGCTCCCAATGTTGACATTTGCCAGGGTCTTTGCAAACAGGCCAGGCCAGAAAGGTTCAACGTTGACACCGCCTGCCTTAATGAGGGCATTGATTTTATCCTCGGTGTTGGTCACCTTATAGTCGTGCAGGATGAGGGCTGAGTAGATGCAGGCGAGCTTAGAGACAGAAGGCTGCCAGAGGTGGTGCTAGTCATCGGATGAAGTGAGGGCCTCACCCCAATGCAACCTCAACCTTCTCAGAAGGACCGAGCACCTTAGCAGCAACTGAGGAAAGGGGCAGATTTCCTAAGTTTTTATGAAACCTGGGAAATTTTCTTCTGGTACCTCCTCTAACATTTTATCTTTCTTTCCCTACTTCTGTTTTGAATTCGGATCACATGTATTTTGTTCCATTTTATGTTATCCCACATGATTCTAATATTACCTTTTTTCCCTATCTTCTCCTGTTTTTTTCTTCTAATAATATCCCATTGAGGTCTTTTCTTTCAGTTTGGTAATCTTCTATCTCTTCTATTCTCTTTTTTTGTCTCTCCAACATGATGAAAATTTCCACCATTTAGGTCTTGAGAATCTGATTGGCATTTTCATGCATTTTTGTTGTTTTTAGTAATGGGTTGTTTGTACTATCTCTACCTTTGGATAAGTTTTTTTTCAATTCTTGTATCTATTTATTATTTTAATACTTTCTTCTGTAATTTATAACTTCTTGCTTTTAAAACTCCACATCTATCTATCTATCTATCTATCTATCTATCTATCTATCTATTTTTCTTTTCTTCTGTCTCCCTATCCCTGGGGTATTCCTTGGGTCTGTGATCTGTTCTGTATTTTTTTAGAAGAAAGATCATTTTCAATTTAATAATGTTATGGGATGCCTGCTATTTCCTTGACATTATGTGATATTTTTTTTTTCTTTGTATCTATGAGGCAATTTCCATTGTGTCTGTGTAGGTTGTTGTCAATTCCTTATCAATATAATTCTGTTGATAAGTTTTAGACTTTAAATGTTGCCCTCATTCACTGCCTCAGTGGCAATCTTACTTGGTAATTGTCTATGAGTAGCTCTGCTCCTCATTTCCTATGGTACACTTCTCATCTCCTTGTCATTTCAGGAAACTGGTGTCACTCTCTTTTCTAACATTGGTAGGCCTGCTTCTGTGTTCTGTCCTGTAGTTTATTGGGAGGAAGCAATTTCCCCCAGGAGTAATCAAAGTCCTAGGAATACATCATTGGGTATTTTGCTGTGGGTAAAGGCCCAGAGAAGTGGTTAAGTCTCAAACAATGAAGCTCTCAAGTCGCAATTGATGCTACCAATTGATGACCTACAAACTCTCTCTTTTCTCTATTGAGTATTCAAGGATGTATAGTTTAACAGGAATTGATTGCCTCATATTTCTCCTATAGACCTACTGGTTTTGAATTTCCCACCTTTAAGTCAGCATCCAAATACTGAACATACTACTCCACCTAGGCTCTTTCTTTTTTAAAGAACAATGTAAAAAAGAACAAAGAAAAAAAAATTCTGTGTTGAGGAAAGTGTAACCAGGGTAACCTTTAGAGGCAAGGATGGTGAAACTGTCTCATATACTTTAAACTTGTTGTCAGGAAGGACCAGTCTTTGGAAAAAAAACACTGTACTATGAAAAGCAGAGGGATAAATGAGAAACTACCCTCAATAATATGGATTTACAGAATAACTATAACAAAAACTTTGAGTAAATCAGAATTTGTGATCATGGTATAGGATAGGGAAGGTTTCAGAGCATTTTTAAACAAGAATTGTATCATTACTAAGTCTACCAATGCGAAGAAGCTACATTTTAGATTCAATGTAGCATGAGGAGAGGTTTTAATAAAAATAAGTATACAGTGCAGGAGAGGGAGATCCTAGATGAGATAGATTGATACAGTAACTGGGGCGATGGGGGTTGGTGTGTCAGAATTCGTGAGACTGACTCAGGACAGGGCAGGCTTCAGAGCTGCTGTCCATAGGGTAGCTATGCATTGCAGGTGACTCAATCAATAATATTCTATTACAGGTTTGAAAGCAGGAGTGGCAGTGACTTCATAGACAACTTGCCTCCCAAAACTCTATGAATTTTGATAAATGTCAATAGGTGTAGAGGGGCTTTAGGCCTTTTATTTATAGGGTCACTATGAGTCGTACTTTACTGGAAGGCAATCATCATCATCAACAACAGCATGGTATGAGTGAAAAGAACAAAGTACTTAAACCACAAAATTAATTTGGTAAGTCACCCGAAGGAGACTTCCCCAAGGAGGTGATATTTGCATTGGATCACTAAATATTTCTGAGGGAAGATGAGAAGTAAAAGAAAAAAAAACAAACACTGAGCTCAGGCAAGAATTTATTCTTAGAGTTGCCAATTGGATAATACAGAAATATTATATATTATAATTGTATTATAATAAAATATTTTAATACTTCTTATAATACAATACTGCTGATGATAATTAAAATGATAATTTTTTACAATTACCTACATGGCAGACAAGTATTTAAAATCATTATTTTTGCTTTGTTATATTTTCTAAGTTCTTAGGTTTATCAATTATTAAAATTATGGTCTCTGTGTGTGTGTTTATACCGTTACTATTTCAAAAGTTTTTCCAAAGTGGTTTTTTAATTCTTTTTCTGTCTGTGTATCTATCTATGCATCTGTCTATATCTAGGTTGTTGTGTGCCATCAAAGTGGAATACACTCATAATTGACTCTCCAGTAAGTTTTCAGAGACTATAAACCACAATAGAAAATTTTGTCCATCTTTGTCCCAAAGAATAGCTTATGGATTTGAACTCCATGCCAATTGGTTGACAGCACAAGCCCTTACACTAGGCAACTGGAGATATCTCTATCTATCTCTATCTCTAGCCTTTTTTATCATAATATCACGCCTATGATATAGGTTTTTATAGTATTTTTATGGTGAAATATGTACCCCCAAACCTGATATTTTATCTCCAATGAAACTGTCCAGCATATTCGTAACTTACAAGTATCCAGGGATGTTAGGATGGTGCTTTGTGTCGAAAACAACAGTTACTTATTTAGCTCACAGTCCTCTGTGGGTTGGCAATTTAAGCTGGAATCTACTGGGTGGTTTTCCTGACCTCTTCTGGGCTTACTCATGAATCTGTGGTCAGCTTCTGGTCAGAAGGGGCCTGATTGGGCTGGAACAGCCTCAGTGATGGTGGCTTTCTGGGTGTGGTAGTTTGTCTTCAGCATTCCAATCTAATCTTGTTCACAGGGCAACCCAGTAAGAGAAGGAGAAGAAACCCATAATGACTCTTTAAGTCTAGCTTTGACACTGGCATTCCATCATTTTTCTTCATTTTTATTTTGGCCCAAAGCAAGTAATAAATTACAAGAGCAGCTTGGAATAAAACGGAGGAGAAATAAGCCCTTCCTCATGATGGAACAAGTCATCCTGGTGCTGCACTGATTAAGAGCTCAGGCAATACTTTAAGGTCACTGCTTGGAACTCTTTCTCTGCAGATTTGCTTCTGTGAAAATTACAGCTTTTGAAAGTCTATGGGGTAGTTCTACTTTGTCCTACAGAGTCATTGTGAGTCACAGTTACTTACAAGGCAAGAGCTGTTTTATTTTTCATTGTTTATTGTTTTGGTTTTGTTTGTTCATTGTTGTCATTATTGTAAACCTCTTTCAGAGTTGTTGCTGTTGCTGTGTTTTATCCAGTCAGAACTGATTTGTGGCTGACCCTCCAGGGGATTTTCAGAGGCAGTAAATTTCATGATAGGATATTACCTATCTTTCTTCTGTGGAACAGCTAGTGAATTCAAACTGCATGCCTTTGAGATGGCAGTACAGCGTCTTTCCACTAGGCCACCAGAGCTCCCTTTTCCATGACACAACTATTATTATGACTGTACAAATGAGGACACTTATGTCTAAAATTGAGATGATAAAGCAATGCATATTTTGTTCTTAGAACTTTAAAATTTCCTTTCTTCTATCCTCTCCTAAACAACACGATATTATTATTTAAATTGCTCTTCCTTCAAGGGAATTCTTCTAACCCATTATTTTTCTTTCTTTTTAATGAATAGGTAGAATGCTTGCCTTACTGTTTTACATTTCTTAGAGTACAATTACAAAACATATTTGTAACACCATGTTAATTCTCAAGTGTTTAACTAGAACATCACATTGTCCAATAATACTGTGAAAAGAGATAAAGATACTCTACCTCTTCATAGAGGGATGGGTTCCCTAGATGCATATTATTTTATACCTATATTTAAGAATCTGAATCAATATGACTACAGTGAATTTGCTTTTTTTTTCCAGTTAGCCAAGACAAAAAAAGAACTTTTATTTAGTCATGAAAAAGAACAAAATATTGAAACAATATACGTGGTATGTTGATGAATCTTAAAACATTGTTCTTGTTAAAAGAAGCCACTTATATAAGATCACTTACAATAGTATGTGATTCCATTTATATGAAATATCCAGGATAGTCAAATCCATAGATAAAAGTTGATTAGGGTCTACTTAGGGCTGGAAGGCATGAGAGGTAAAGAGGCAAGAGCTAAAGGATTTGAGGTTTATTTTCATTTTTAAGTTATTTTTGCTGAAAATCTAAACAATAAAAGCATATACCCAATTTAACAAATTTTCACACACAGTTCACTGACAATGCTTACTTGCTTCACATTTTGTCTCTATACTCCATATCTCACCAGTTAATTTACACTCTCTGTCCTAGAAAATTTCTGTTTCTGCTTTAGAATTACTAAAGTCCATTTAACCTCACATCAATCAAAATTCAAATCAATTACCATCAAGTAGCAAACATCTCATAACTGACTCTACAATGTGTTTCCAGGACTATAAATAAGAAGGGGGAGATGGATTTGAACCACCAGAGTGGTATGACTTTTGAGCTAGTAGCACTAGCTTCCTACTGACTAGGCCATCAGAGCTCTTAATATCATATAGAAGATGAATTTGTTGAGTTGTTGTTATGTGCCATCAAGTCGCTTGTGACTCATAGCAACCC
>NW_006399823.1:11052431-11089407 GCF_000299155.1 Elephantulus edwardii | reverse complement strand
GACAATGACTAAGGATAATAGAAGTAGTATAGATGCCTTTGAACTGTGGTGTTGGAGAAGAGTGTTGGATAGACCATACTACCAGGAGAACAAACAAGTTTATCCTAGAGAGGGTAACATCAAGCTGCTCCTTGGAGGCAAGGAGTCTGAAGCTGCCTCCAACATACTTTGGGCATGTTGCAAGGAGTGACCAGTCCCTCGAGATGGCCATCATGCTTGGAAGGGTGGAAAGACAGCACAAGAAAGGAAGACCCAGAATGAGATATATTGACTCAGTGACTGGTATAATGGAGGCAGGTGTATCAGAGACAATGAGGTTGGCTCAAAATAGAGCAAGGTTCAGGGCTGTTGTACATAGGGTCACTAAAAGTCACAAGCAACTTGATGGCTCATCACAACAATTTTGAATGTTTTATAAAAATGTATATTGATGGTGGCTGAAACCATTTACTATTTCTGGTCTCATGATTAAGCAAGTAGTAGTTTTTGGAGAGAATGAAACAGGCAGCCAGTCTCCTTCTAACTTTCTGAGTCCTAACCCTCTACTAGTTCAAGTGTAAAATGCTTACAATATTTTAAGTGACTGTGAATGAGTTCTGCTGTTTTAGAGGTAAGAAATTGTGCTACCAATTCAAATGAATATGGTTCAAATTCACCAGCTGCTCAGAAGGAGAAAGAGAAGCAATGTCCTCTGGTACAATTTATTGCCTCTGAAAATCTGCTGGGGGTTCAGCTATGGTTTGGTTCTGACTCAATGGTCCATAGCAATAAAAGATAGCTGTATAGCCTTTAAGACCCAGGCACTACCCAGTAAGTATGGAAGAGTAGAAATAGAGTTTCTTTTTGAGGTAATGAAATGGTGTTTAAATTGAGTTTTGTCATGGTTGCACATACCAATGAATATGCTAAAAATATTTAATTGTATGCTTTAAATTGTGGAAATATGTGATATGTGAATTCACTCACTCATTCATAACTTATTACCATGGAATCAGAACCAACTCAAAAATGACCTTCCAGAAGATTTTCAGTGGCTATCATTTGCACAAGATTATATTTTCCATATTTCTACCTTGGAATAGGTCATGGATTCAAACCACCTGCCTCTGGCTTGGCAGCTGTAAACCGAAAACACGGGCTAAGTATACTATGTAGTGACTACCAATATAAACTATGATTTTTAAAAATATTTGCATGGTTTTATTT
The DNA here is from genome assembly GCF_000299155.1 of Elephantulus edwardii. Taxonomy (NCBI): domain Eukaryota; kingdom Metazoa; phylum Chordata; class Mammalia; order Macroscelidea; family Macroscelididae; genus Elephantulus; species Elephantulus edwardii. The sequence goes on along the minus strand of NW_006399823.1, from coordinate 11,088,201 downwards.
TAAAATATACTCTTAATATTTTATACCAATCTTATGAAGATTTTTTACTTCATTAATATGTTTTACATTTGGTATTTTGATCTACTGCTTTTAATATCTTCACAATTTGGATTATTCTGTAAAATGTTGATAATTTAAAATACTTTTATGTGAAATATGACATTATCTGTGCTTGATGAAGCATGAAAGGTGAAAACAAATTCCATTGCAAGGGTGATTTAAAGTCATTTTGTCAGCAACACTTGTACAAGAGGTTATCATTTCCCCATTTGATAGCTTTGATTTCCTTGTCGAATATCAGTTGAGCACAGAGAGCTGGATTTATTTCGGGGTTCTCAGTTCTGTTCCATTGGTCTGTGTGCTTGCCATAGTACTAGTATCATGATGTTTTGATTACTACTGCTGTGTAGAAGGTTTTGAGGTCAGGGAGTGCTATGTCTCTTCTCATTTTTGTTTCTCAGAAATTATTTGGTTATTCAGAGTCTCTTGCCTCTCCAAATAAATTTGACAATTTCCCTTTCAATCTCCTTGAAAAATGAATTTGGTATCTGGATTAGGATTGCTAAACATGTAGATTGCTTTGGGTGGGATTGTCATTTTCATGATATTGCGTTTCCCATCCATGAACAGGGCACTTCCATTTCTTTAGTTTTTTTATTGTGTCTTGCAGAAATGCTCTGTAGTTTTCTTTGTATAGGTCTTTTGTTTGTCTAGATAGGTTCACTCCCAAGTATCTCAATTTGCGGTTGGCTATTGTAAATGGTATTACTTTCTTGATTTCCTTCTCTGAGTTCTCTTTGTTTTGTAGACAAACCCTACTGATTTTTTTTTTAAATATTGGTCTTATATCCTGCCATCCTACTAAATTAGCGTACTAACTCTAACAGGTTTTTTTGTTGAGTCTTTGGGGTTTTCTTTGTATACTATCATGATTTACATATATTGACTGGTTAACCATCTGTTTGACAATTTGGACTGGACTTCCACCTGCAGAAAGTTGAAACAGGATTCACATCTCACACCATATTAAAAAATCAACTCAGAGTGGTTCAGAAACTTGGGAGTAAAACCCAAAATCATAACGTTTATAATAGATAAAGTGGGATCCAGCTTAGAAATCCTAGCCCACGGTATAAAGACACTGTCAAATGCAGCCAGAAATGCACAGTCCAAACAGGACAAAATTGATGAATGGGACCTTCTAAATATTAAATCTTTGTGTGCATCAAAACGTTTTTACAACAGGGTGGAAAGGAAACCTACTGACTGGAAACAAACATTTGGTAATACCAACTTGGATAAGAGTCTCAAAACAAAAATTTACCGAATACTCTTGGGCCTTCACAAGAAAAAGACTGATAACCCAATTACAAAATGGGCACTAGATATGGAAAGAATCTCTCCACAGGGAAAGATATTCAAATGATAAACATACACATGAAGAAATGTTCAAGATTACTCCCAATAAGAGAGATGCAAATCAAAGCCACAGTGAGGTACGATCTCACTCCAGTAGCAGTGGTAAAGTTTAACAGGGTAGCAAGTAATAAATGTTCAAGAGGATGTAGAGACCTAAGAACTCTTATGCATTATTGGTGGAATTGTAAAATAATACAAACACTCTGGAAGGAAGTTTGGAGCTTCCTCAAAAAAACTGAACATAGAAATTCCATATGAACCAGCTTTCCACTGCTTGGAATATACCCCAAGAGAATGAGAGTTGAGGCACAAACAGACTTGTACAGCAATATTCATAGCAGCATTATTCACCATCAATCACAAGAACATGGAAATAGCCCAGATGTCCAACCACAATTGAGTGGACTGAGAAATTATAGTGCATTCACACAATGGAATACTATGTGGCATGCACAAGCAATGATTCGATGATTTTGTAAATTATTACCTAACATAGGAGGGACTTAAATGCTGAGTGAACTAACTCAGTCCCATAAGGACAAATGTTGTATGAAACCGTGTTTGTAGAATGAGTATTGAGGAGTCAAAGGAGGCAGGGAGGGGGGAAGCAGAGAGATGAGGATGTGCAGGGTGGTCGGTGCTTAATCATGGGGTTGTACACATTGATGGGGGAGGTGAAAGAAATTAGAAGACTCTGGTCTGGAAAACAGTGTATTAGAATTTTGTAAATAAACTAGTATAATTTTTTTAAAAGTCACTTTCATTTTGAAGGAAAGTAAAATAGGTAAATATTCTAAGTCCCAATAATTTACAATATAAAAAATAACTCATATCATTGGTTTTGTGTATAAACGTATCTAATTGTGTTGATTGAAAGTACATAATTTTTCATTTTCAAGATAAAGAGGAAAATATCTAAAATTTGGATTCATTGACTGTCCCATAAAAAGGTAAACAAGGAAACTATAAGAAAAGTGAAAACCTGGAGCAAAGATAAAGCTAAATATGGTTAAATTATTTAAATATCCTTCAGTAAAGTGCATAGTGAGGCAGAAGGGCAGGGAGAAAGGGAGATTTCTGCAAAATTCATCAGCATTAAGTGAGTCTACAAATATCACAGAACCAGTAACCCCAGATGGTAAGCTTGGCCTCAAATATTTCCCATGGTAAAGCTTTTCCAAGGTTTGCTGAATGATGTCAATGCAAACTTTTCCCAAACTTCCTGGAAATTTTACAAGCAATTCACTGGAGATACAAAAAATATCTGGGGCCTTAGCCAAGAGCATTCCTTTATGAATACTGGCTCTCAATTTGTGTTTTCTTTTCTTAATTGGAGTTATACAATTTTAAAGATTTATTGTTAAGGAGAAAAGTAAAATGTAAAACATAAGAAGAAACAAGTAGAAAAATAACTACCATTTTAACCCTATTGAGATCAAGTCCACACACACCCCCCCCCTCGGATAGAAACAAGCTGGCTTTTCTAACAGACACAATCTTTTTAACTAGCTCTAAACCCAAAATCAGATTGTTGCCATCAAGCTTCTTCTGACACACAGCAACCCTGCAGGACAGAATAAAACTGGCCCAGAGGGTTTTCAAAGCTATAAATCTTTACGGACGCCAACTGCCACATCCTTCTCTTGACAGAGCAGCTGGTGGGTTTGAACTTCTGACCTTTAAGTTAGCAATTAAGTACTTAATCACAGCACTACCAGAGCCCCTTGTAATTAGCTTAATATTTATTAAGTTCTCACTTTAAGTTTTATGGGGACTTCTTAAATCAATGTTTTAATCTAATAGGTTAGTAGTGAAAGTATAATTAAAGTCATTCCATAAGAAAGGTCATCTTTCTAGAACTGGGAGAAGAAAAGAAGGCAAAAAATGGGGGGAAATCATGTTGCAGTTTTCTCTAAAACCCCATTCTTTTTTATTACTATTATTATTATTATCAGCATTTTATTTGTTCGTTCTGCTTTTTGTATCCTCTAATTACATTTTCTGGACATATCTCAGCATGAGCTGCAAATAGAAGATATAGTCAGTATTTAATGCACCTCAAATAAAATCTTATCCTGAATTATTAGACATTGTCTGATGAGGCCGACTTCTTCTCAGCTGCTTGGGGAGCACAGCTTCTAGGAGCTGCTTTTTTGGGGGGAAGATGGCTCAGGAAAAATGTCTATCCGTCTTGACAAGTTATTCTAGGTTGGGTGTCCGTGAGAGTAGATGAGGGTGGTGTCCCTTTAAGCACAAGGAAAGGGCAGGTCCTGCTGTTATCCTTGACCCTCTGACAAAATAGTCAGACACTGTTTGTAAAAGAGAGAAGTAATTAAAAGTATCCCAGGGTTATGGTGAAATAGGGCAAGTAAAATACGCTCCTGGATACCAGCTCTCTTTCAGGACCAGCTCTTTTGTATTTGCTCTCTATTTTGTTTTCTTCTTTATTTCAATTTTTCGTGGCACAGTTTCCCCTCTCTGACATTGTTCCTTTCTGCCTGTCGCTTGGTAAAATGATAAGTACCATTATTAATGCTTATTGAGCTTGAGGTCTATTTGGGGTGATTTGCTTCCAATCCCAAGCTCTAGAGCTATATATGCTCCCCTTTATTCCAGGTAGATTGTTAATCATTAGTAATAATTTGGGAGGGTGAAGAAAGAATTGGAATCCAGGTAGATTGTTAGTCATTAGTCATAATTTTAGAAGGTAAAGAAATAGTTGAATTCAGTCACAAAGGAAAAGAGGAAGGAACCTTTTTTTTTCAGCGTTTCATATGTATTTTCTTTATGGTGATGTTTCTAACAGAGAAAGAGAAGGAGAGAGAGAGACCTGAGCATTCACCTTGCTACTTAGTGGTTGTCTATACAATCTACTTAAACTAGGACATTCCCAATTTATGCTTACTGGGCTAAATTAATTTTTTAAGACATTCCAGCCTCCAAAATATCTTAAACAGATAATAGATCATACATTAATCCTATCTAAGCTATCCTATTAAGCTATGCCTTCCCTTAGGTATTTAGTTAACTGCCTACCAAATAGAGATTTAACTATATTTTTTATTTGTTTGTTTGTTTTTAATTCATTTTAATGAACGTTTACAGAGACTTTGGATTTCCATTCACTCATTGTTGCACTTTTCTCCCTGCCCACTCCTCCCTGATTTCTTTTTTAAAGAGAGTTCACAAAGTTATTTTCTGAGTCTTCACCCTAGTTTCTGTCATTCAGTTACCATTTGTGCCCTCTAACATATGACTGGAAACAACTTGGTATTGTTCAGATATTCCCATATCTCTCTATGCAGTATCATAGAACTGTGGGAAACATAAGTTTTGTGCCAGGTGAAGGGTTGGAACTCAGATTTGACTTCATTAGACCACTCAATAACTGTGTGACCTTGGAAAAAATCACTTAATTTCTCTGAACCTAGGTGGACTAGCGTTAACATCATAAGATTTTGAGCTGATATCCCAAAAGTTGCATTGTTCTTGTAGTTTGAATCCAATAGCAGCTCCTAGAGAAAAAGATAGTCTTCTGTGCAATTTAGAGTCACCAAAATCTACTGGCAGGTCAGCTATGAATCAGTTGCATCTTGATAGCAATAAGTTTTATCTGTAAAATACACGTAATAATTTTAACTTCATTTCTAGATTGTTGTATAGATTATATAATAATTCATCTATCAGAATGTAGACAATTTCAAACATTAATATCCCATGCAAGCAAAACATTGCTGAAGATCATCCAAATATGACTAGAATAATACTGCCAGAAGTTCAAAGTAAGGTTTAGGAGAGACTGTGGCACCAGGGATATCATTGCTGATGTCAGGTGGATCCAGGCTAAAAGCAAAGAATTCCAGACAAATATCTACCTATATTTTGTTGATTATGCAAAGGCATTTGACTGTGTGGATCATAACAAGCTATGGCTAACTATGAGAAGAATGGGATTTCTAGAACACTTAATTGTACTCATACAAACCTGAAACTAGGTGAAGAAGGTGTTGTCTGAACGGAGTGAGAGGATATTTTATGGTTTAAAGTCAGGAAGGATGTGTTCCAGGGATATATCCTTTCGCTATACCTATTCAATCTGCATGAGAAAATAATTTGTGAAACTGGACTCTGTAAGAAGGTTTGTGGCATCAAGATCCAAGAAAGACTCATCAATAACCTGTCTTATGCAGCTGATACAGACCTGCTTGCTGAAAATGAGGAGGACTGGAAATGCTTGCTGCTAAAGAACAAGGACTTACATATCTCAATATCAGAAAGTCACAACTGGGCCACCACATGGCTAATTAGCAAAATCATGATGTTGTTGTTCTTGTTATGTGCTGTCAGGTCGCTTGCGACTCATAGCAACCCTATGTACAACAGCCGTAAACTCTGCTCTGTCCTGTGCCAATCGCACTGTCTCCGACACACCCATCCAGATTACCCCAACCACTGAATCAATCCGCCTCATAGGAGGCCTTCCCCTTCTTCGCTGTCCCTCCACCCTACCAAGCATGATGTCCCTCTCCAAGGACCTGTCCCTCCTTGCAACATGTCCAAAGTATGTCAGACGGAGCCTTAGAATCCTTGCCTCCAAGGAGCAGCCCGGTTTGACCCTTTCCAGGATGAATCTGTTTGTTTTCCTAGTAGTCCATGGTACCCTCAATACTCTTCTCCAGCACCACAGCTCAAAGGCATCAATTCTCCTTCTATCCTCCTTAGTCATTGTCCAAAACAGAGGAAGACCAACTCCTGAGATGAACAGACATAATAACTACAGGAACATGCTCAAGTGGTCAGAGATGATGAGGATGGCACTGGATAGAATACATTTCAGCCTGTTCTTCATAAGTTCATTGTGAAACATACTTGACTTGATGGCACCTAACAACAACATGTATTCTTTTAGTCAACATATCCATTCACCAAATTATATTTTTTATCCATTTTTTTCAGTGCAATGAGTAGCAACACCATTTAAAGTGATATTTTTTTTAAAAATAAGAGGATATTTTTTAAAAAAAATTAAATGTTTTCCCTCTCTCTTTGCTGTCAACTTAGAGCCGACTAATAGTTGACCCTTTCCCAGGTTTTCTGAGGCTGTAAATTTCACTTGAGGAGATTGCCCAACTTTCTCTCATGGAGAAGCTGATGGATTCAAACCACCTACCTTTGGGTTGTCAGCATAGGTTCTTATCCATTAGGTCACCAGAACTCCCTTGAAATGTTGTGATGTTATCAATGAATTTCCTCTAGGAATATGGTTCTCTTCAAGGATACAACTTGGTTCCAGCATCAAATTTTCATCTGAGTTCTAGCCAACCATGTGACCTTAGATCTTTCTGTATACTTAGGAAAGTCACTCTCTTTTTCTTAATTTATACTTATGTGTGAAAAGAGTTGCTGACTTTCAAATAGTTTAAGATTCCTTCTACTTTTAACATTCTATTCTTTTTACTCAAAAATACAATAGCTTTCAATTCACATAGACATCCTTCTTCCTTTAATTTTCTATTTCAGATTCCACCATTTTCAGATAGCAACGAGCTGGTAAAGACAATAGAGGAAGGGAGTTATTGTTGTGTACCATAGAGTCAGAAATGACCTAGAGCTGACCCTTGGGCAGTTAATCACATAGGAGGAGATTGCTCATCCTTCTCCCACAGAGCAGTTGGTGGCCTCGAACCTTGTGCCTTCAGAATTGCAGCACAGTCTCTCACCACTAGGTCACCAGAGCTCTCAGAGTAAGGGTAGAGCCAGGTTCAATTACAGACTTGTTAATTAATAATTCTGTGTGGCTTAGTCTGTAGGGATTCGCCTACTATAACCCAAAGGCCATACCTCCTGGCAGTTCAAATCCACCAATGACTCTTGAGGAGAAAGATGGACAATCTCTTCCCATGCATTTCTAAATTTAGAAATTCAAGAGAGAATCAATCAGTCATGAGTCAGTTTCAACTGATAATGAAATGAAGTTCATTAAAGAAGAAATACATTGTAATTGATAAAATACTATTACCATAGAGTCAAAATGTGAGAGACATGCAGCCTTTGGATTAGCCATGCAACTCACTAAGGACTATGTCACTGGAACTCCTTGTAAACGATAAAACTCAAACTTCAATACAATTGAGGTAGAACCAAGTCATAGATGACTCTCAAGTGGGTTTTCAGAGACTGTAAATTCTCTGAGAGGAGATTGCCCAACTGTTCCTGTGACACAGGCTTCTGGTTAGAAGTACAATTCTTCCTTATTAGTCCAACAGAGCTTCCTGAAAACTTTATATATCTACATAAGTCCAAATTATTGTTAAAGTATATTTATCCAACTGCTTTGGTGATTTGAGTCAGTCCCCACTCAACAGTACATAGCAACAATACCAACGGGAGGGGAATTATTGTTGTTGTTGTTATTGTTATGTGCCATCAAGTCACCTGTGACCCATAAACAACCCTGTGTACAGCAGCTCTGAAACCTGCCCTGTCCTGAGCTAGTCTCCCTAATTCAAACACACCCACCCCCTTTACTGTATCAGTCCATCTCGTCTGGGTCTTCCTCTCCTGTTCTGTCCCTCCACCCTTCTGAACATGATGTCCTTCTCTAAAGACTGGTCCCTCCTGGCCATGTGCCCAAAGTACGTGAGACAGAGCTTCAAAATCCTAGTCTCCAAGGAGAAACTTGGTTTCACCTTCTCTAAGACAGAGAGAGTTGTTTTCTTGATGGTCCATGGTATGTTCAAGACTTAGAAGGAATAAAGGGCAGATGTGGAAGTCCAGTGAGCCCACATATAATGGACACTATTTATGCAAATTAACCTTTAAAATTGGTCCTGAATGTTAAAAAGTTTAGTGTTATGTGTAGGCTCATTCTAAGTCAGAGTTGACTAAACAAGACGTAACAGAAGAAATCTGATAATAGTAGAACACTTAGACTTTGAACTTGACTTTCATATCTGTTCTTTGTTCCTTCTAAGCAAGGGACCATGGACAAGATAAAAACAAGGACTTGGACCTAATTTCCTGTTTCAGTATGTGCCACTGTTTGCAAATGGTTTCACAGAAAGACTCTAGTTTAAACCTATGACTTGTATAAAGGTGTAAAAAGTTCTGATGGTATAACCTACTGATGCCATGCATCATGGTTGGTCTTTCTACACTTCCTTTGTCCTTGATCATTATTATGGAAAGTGTCAGGCTTTTTTCTTTCCTCCAAAAAAATAAGAATGAACAGGGGAGACAAGATGTACAGTATCACATATCATCATATTTGCCTTCCGTAGGGTTCAAATCCACAGGAATCAAAATTTGACCTTGGGTCTATCCCACCTGAATTTAAAAACCAACTTAGGAACATTTTGGGGCCTTCAACACTAATGAACAAAGACCAGATGAGCTGTGGGAGGATATTAAGCATATCATCCATGAAGAATGCAAAAGACAAAGAAGATTAAGAAAGGAGAAAAGACCAAAATGGATGTCTGAAGGGATTCTGAATATTACACTACAGCATTGAGAAGCCAAAGCAAAAGGAATAAATAAGAAGTCTAAGAGCTGAATAGAAAATATCAAAGGGCAGCATGGAAAGACAAAGCAAAGTATTTTAATGAAATGTTCAAAGAACTGGAGTCAGAAAATAAAAAAGGCTGTACTCACTCAGCATTTCTTAAGCTGAAAGAACTAAAGAACAAATTCAAGCCTTGGTTTACAGTACTTAAGGATGTTATTGGTGGAATATTGAATGATCCAAGAAGTATTCAAAGAAGATGGAAGGACTATACAGAATCACTGTACCAGAAAGAATTGTCTGATGCAGAAGAATTTCAAGAAGCAACATATGATTAAGAAACAATGGTAATAAAGGAGGAAGTTCAGTCTGCTGTGAAGGACTTAGTAAAAAATAAGGCCCCAGGAATTGATGGAATACCAATTGACATGTTTCAGCAAACAGATGCTGCGCTGGACATGCTCACCAGGTTTTGCCAAGAAATCTGGAGGACAACTACCTGGCCAATTGACTAGAAGAGGTATATATTTATTCCCATTCCAAAAAAAATGATGACCCGATAGAGTATGGAAATCACTGTACAATATCACTCATATCACATGCAAGCAAAATCCTGCTGAAGATTATCCAGAAATAACTGTAACAACAGTACGTTGACAAAGAACTACCAGAAATACAAGCTGGATTTAGAAGAGACTTTGGAACTAGAGACATTATTGCCAGTGTCAGATGGATCTTGGCAGAAAGCAAAGAGTATCAGAGGGATATCTATTTCTGTTTCATTGACTTTGCAAAGGCATTTGACTGTGTGAATTACAACAGACTCTGGTTAACTTTGAGAAGAATGTGAATCCCAGAACACTTGATTGTGCGTATGTGAAACCTATACTTGTGCCAGGACGGCATCCTCAGAACAGAGCAAAGGAACACTGTATGGTTCAAAATCAGGAAAGGAGTGTGTCAGGCATGCATCCTGTCTGCATACCTTTTCAACCTATTTGCAGAACAAATCATTCAGGAAACTGGGCTTTATGAGGAGGAATGTGGCATCAGGATTGGAAGAAGACTCATCAACAACCTATGTTATACATATGACACGACCTTGCTTGCTGAAACTGAGGAGGTCCTGAAGTGCTTGCTCCAGAAGGTCAAGGACTGTAGTCTTCAATCTGGATCAAAGGTCAACATCAAGAAGACAAAGATTCTCACCACTGGGCCAATTGGCAGCACCGTAATGGTTGGAGAAGAGATTGAACTTGTTGATAACTACAGCTTGCTCAGCTCGACAATCTGGGAACTGGCAGTTAGGAAATCAAAAGATGAATTCATTGGGTAAATCTGTTGTCAGGGACCTTTTCAGAGTAGTGAGAAGCAATAAAGTCAGTCTAAAGAGTAAGGTGTGCCTGATCTAGTCCATAGACTTCACTATTACTCGCTATGCATCAGAAGAGCCATAGGTGACCAGACAGCCCCTGAACCTGAACCAGATGCCAGTGGGAGGTTCTGTTGGGAAAGAAAATACACACCAAGGTAAAGTGCTACACTGCCCAGTGCCACCAAAGGGAGCCCCCGGGGCTGTATTTTGCTTGTCACAATAAGCAGCAGGTCACCAGGGCAGCCTCAGACTTAAGACACTTCCAATCACTTACTTTTTTAGAAAATGCTCAGATTTTTCTTTATGTCTCATCTTTCTTCTTATTTCAAATCCCTGACATGATTTTAATAAAATGATTATATTTTATACTTATTCTTTCTATTATAGTGGGGTGGGAGTAGTGAAAAATAAACCTTGATAAAAGAAAAATTAAACTACAAGCAGTTATTCAAGATGCTCCCTGAGAAGACCAACAACTCACAATGAATTCTCGGTTGTCACAGTCTTCGTTAATCACTGAGTGCTTTGCCTTTTATTCTCTTCCCTGTGTTCTCGTCATTTTTTCCCCTCCTACTCATTAGCTACTTGAACATAGGTGGGCCTTAAATGAGGTGGGATTTTAAAACTGTCAAGTTGAAGTTCGGTTAACAGTCATGTGGAGGTATAAGAGGAGAGGTGGAAGGAGGGAATGAATTCTATATTTGGTAGGAAGAGCTGCTGTGCTAGAACTAGTCTTAACTTTACCTTCTCCTTTGTGACACTGTCCCCACTATCTACCTGCTCTGAATGAGGCTCACCTTCCAAATGATAGGTTTTGAGGATTGTTACAGATACCAGTTATAAGATAGTGTTCTTATCAGTGAAAATTCTCAGTTGTAGACAAGTAAACTATGATACAGAGGAATAAGAGATTAAGGATAGTGATAATGAGATTTAGGATTAGTGGTTAGAATGACTGCTACTTGTTGGATGCGAATAGAATTGTGATCAAGGTTCCAACCTAAATTGGCTCAGCTCTGGCTTATTTCCCCCCATGCTACCTGGATTTGCTCTGGTGGCATAGTCTGTAGGAAGTTAAGCTGTTAACTTTTGTTGTTGTTTTTGGAGGGTCAGCTATGAGTTGGTTCTGTCTCTAAAACAATGTTGTGTTGTGTGTTTTTCTTTTAAATCTTGATTTTAACTACCACGGTGTCTGTGACACACTGGCACCAACTTGGAGCACATTTATCTGACATCATCTAAGAGAAAAGGCATTGCTCAACATTTCGTAAGCTGTCATGTTGTTAGGAGGAGGAAGGATGTATTTACACTCGATAGTTCCAGGGACCCCTATAGTTCCCAATTACATAGAATCTCATTACCTATTTGCTTAAATAAACAATTGTTTTATGTCTTCTTTATTTAAAGATGGTAAAATTATTTCAAGATCTTATGATTAAACACACCAAAATTTAGAAAGACTCCTATTTTAGCCTCTAAAATATCCAAACTATGTATTTGCCTTTCCTTTGGCGATGCAACTATGCTCTCGTTGCGTAAGAGGGATATATTCTTGGTCTTTGTTTCTTTTCAATTTGCTCCCAGTCTGCCTAAAGCTGAACAGAGACGATCTGTGTCAATCATTAATGCATTCTTTTCATTTTTCAAATTTTGTATCAATTCCAAGTAGCAGTTACTAAGCACATAATGTCCCATGACCCTAACAACAAATTACTTGGACCATGAGGCTACCACTGCATGTCAGGGCAGGGCAATAATAAATGTAATTATTCCTGCATCATTTCATGATAGAAACATATCAGTATGAACTAGATCCTGCACCATCTTTGAAGTCAAAATATACCCTAACTTAGATACTAGGCTTCTGGCTTCTTAGTTGCAAACAGGCCCAGAAATGCCCCTGATCCCTCCCTCCTCTTGCCAAGAAGGAGTCTTTAGCCTAACTTTCTTTAAAACCAGAATAGGAGATCTAAATAATCATAGTCTATGGTTGAAGCGTGCCATGAAGCACATCACCAAGAACATAGCAACACCCAGCATTCCCTTTTGAGGAATAGTCGACTCTTGTTGTTTTGCACCATAGAGGCAGAACAGACCCTTAACTGACCCTCTGTAGGGTTTTCAGAGGTAGATAATCACATCCTTACCCCGTGGAGCAGCTGGTGCATTTCAGATATTCTACCTTTGGTATTGCAGTCCAGCTTTTTGGCACTAGGCCACCAGTGCTCCCTACTAATTCTCCACTCTCATCTTCCTCAAGTCCCCAAGGTGGGTAGCAGTTTTGCTGTAGTAGCAGATTCTGGCAGAGAAAGGGTGAGTGATCACATCCCAATCCAAAGGTGTCAGGTGAGCACCTTTGCATCCTCCTTGCATGTGTCTTTGGGAGCGCTCTCAGGGCCAGAGAAGCTGGGCGGGGTGGACAAGCAGCCAGGCTTCTGGGAGATCAGAGTTTTTGTGGGACTTGGAGAGGAATGGACTTTACATCTGTTTCTGGATGCGGTAATGTTCAGCTGAGGAGGTGCATCTCTGCTGGAAGACACTAGCGCCTTTTGGCTCTGAATCAGAGAAGCTCTTCCTCTGCTTCGTCCGCTTTACCCCAGAGACACGCCTTTGTGAGGCCAGTTATCGCAGATGTGTTTGCGAAAGCAGTTGCTAGAAGCAGCAGAAGGCAGCAGCGTGGACTTTACATCCCCAAAACAGACTCTGTATTGTCTGCTTAAAAGTCTGGCTGGTGGACTAGAAGGTAATTTGTAACTCCTGATGCTCCACAGAACTTCCTTCGCCTGGTGGGCAGCACTGGGTTCAGAAGAAATCAGACTCTGAGAAAACAAAACAAAACAAAACAAAACAAAAAAACCCAACAACAAAGCCAACAACAAGCTACAACTTCAAGAAAAAACAAGCAACAACAGTCACTTCTACCGCATTCCTTCCCTCCCCCACCCCCAAACTGTGCTTTTTAATGGAGCTTGCCTGGGATTTTCATCAAACGGAGTCACAGTGGCTGAAAGTCGAATCTTCCTTTCATTCACCAAGAATCGCCTACACATAATGAAAATTTTAAAAGGTGGAAAAGAAAACCACCTGAATCTCAATTAGATCCCTGGGCAGCCTCAACCGATTGAGCTCAGCTGGTACTGCTGAGGGTTGATGGTTCAAACCCACAGAGTGTACAGTGGAGAAAGGAAGGCCTGGTAATCTGTTTTGTAAAGACTGTTGTCATTGTTGTGTACCATCAAGTCTGAATCCATAGCTGACCCTCCACTGGGTTTCCAGAGACAGTAAATCCCAAGGGAGGAGATTGCCCATCCTTCTCTTGTAGAACTGATGGTGGGCTTGAACCACTGGCGTTTGAGGTTGCAGTTCTGCTTCTTACCACTCCCTTACCAAATATTAGACCCGAAAAAGTCCTGTGGAGCAGTTTTACACCGTAACAAGCAGGGTCATGGGGAGTCCTAATGAACTCCATGGCAGTGGGCTGGGCTTGACTTGAATCCAGGTAAAAATGTTTGCCTAGCATAAGTTTCCAGTGGATTCCCAGCTTTTGGGGCACGAGACAGAAGCCTGACTGATGCTGCCAGGGATGAGAGAGGTAATTAGAAGAGGCAGGCTCAGCTGTTGCTGACATTACATTCTGCTGTATAAATCCCAGCCCCTGCTGTAAGGAACCCCCTAAACAGAGGAACAAGGATGAGAATTGTTCATGAAAAGCCGGGGCAGTTGGGAGTTTGGCCTTCTGCGGGATTGCTTCATTGATACTGACGGCTCCAACTTTTCCAGGGCGCCTGTGGTTGGATTAGAGACTCTGCTCCAAGCCAGGATTGCTTCTAACAGCTGGAATAGGAGCCTGCCCCTCCTCCAACCTCCCGCCTCCTCGCCTCCGTTTTGCTTCTCACAGGAGACTCATCTAAAAGGGGAGTTTAAAAATTATTAAATGTCTTTTGGGCAAAGAGCTTTTACTTTTCCAGACTGAACTGCCAAAGACCTTCAGGAAATGAAAGGAGGGGAAGAAAAAGTGAGTGGCTGCGTCCAGCAAATGGCATTTCTCGAATTTGGTGGCTGTGTGGTTATTAAGCTAAAGTTGTTGGAGATGCTGAAGTATTGTTTATTTACCTTGGCACCCAGAGTTAAAATGTAGAGTAGTAAAGCGCAAATATGGTGACAGGATAAGGATAATGAGGGGAAGCAAATCCATTGTAAGATAGCTGAGTTCCTAATGTCTTACAGAGTTTGTTTTCCCAGAGGAGGGAAACAGGAATATTACCTCATTGCAAAACAGTCATTAAAACATAATTGAGTGCTCTGCAGACGACAAAAGTGCACAGTTAACAACATCTAACCTCACTTTTAGTGCAAAATGGAATCACAATCAGTGCCCTGGTGCAGAGCAATAAACTGGAATATTGAACAATACCAGCAAGGTTTTCTAGGAGGATTTAGAATCAGCTCTGCTTTTTTAAAAAAAGAAATAGAAAGATTATTTTGTCTTTGCTCTTTCCAGTGCATAGTCTTGAGAGAATGAAGCTAGAAGAGGGAATTGTTAAACAATAAGATTTTCTGGGAGATTTATGAGGATGAGCTGAAATATTTTTAAGCAGAGAACATCTGATTTTTCTACCCTATTTTGTAGAGGTCCCCGCCTCATCTCCTACCTCATATGAAACATGAATAACTGGAAAGCAGCCTTATTTCATCCACTGGGAGACTTAAAATCATTTCAGAACGTTTCTAATTTCTATCATAAGATAAAAATAGTTTTGGAGGTCTCCCCTCAAGTAAATATTAATTAAGCACACAAAATGTGCAACACTGGCTTTCCTGGAAGGAGTTGTAGAATGGAAATGAATTGAAGAAACAGTTATTCTATTACCAGCCAGAAAGGATTATCTAATTTGAGGCTCTTCTGTGTTTAGTTTACCATGATCCTTCTAGGTATTTCCTGACTAAACAGATCAAGCCTTTTAGTCATTCATGTAATCCTTTAGCAAATATTTATCAAATGCCTAAAATGTGCCAGCCTCTGTGTTAGGATGAAAGACCGTCCCTGTCAGCCAGAAGTCTTTAGTCACCTGGGGAGGAAGAGAATTACCATATTGTGTCACCTACAATGAATGAAACTTGTGCAAGGCCTGAAGAGCACCCAACTCAGCAGCAGGAAGTAGTCCATGTACTGCATTTTACAGGCTGAGAAGTGGACATAAGGGAGAACATGATCTCAGTAGAAGGAACAGAGTGGCGAGATCAGTAGAAGGAACACAGAGGCTTACAAACATAGCCTATTATAGAGTCCACACTTACCACTGCAGCTAAAGTGAAGATATTGACATATTTTGTGTAGTCTTGGTAGAACCTAGTCATTTTCTGTAGGGGACATAATAGAACCTACTCATGATGATGTTGTTGTGTGCTGTTGAGTCAGAACTGACCCATCACTGACCCTCCAGCAGGGTTTCAGAGGCAGTTACTTGCATGAAAGGATATTTTCCATCCTACTCCCACAGAGCAGCTGTCGGATTCGATCTGTGTGCCTTTGGAATTGCAGTGCAGCTTTTTACCACTAAAGCACCAGAGCTCCCAAATGAACACTTTTTATGTCTATGTGGCATTGTGCTTTTGAACCATGGAAGGTTTATTAAGGTACTGTGAAAACTCTTAGGCTTATTGCCATCAAATTGAAAACTTAAGTTCATGAGATTTGTGTTCGTGTTTTTCACTCTGGTGGCCTAATAGTGAGGAGTGCTCTACCAACCCAAAGGCATGTGGTTCAAATCCACCACCTGCTCCTCCAGAGAAAGCTGAATTCTCTTCCTATGCCATTTACAGCCCGCTGGAACATCAGGTGGGAGTCCGTGCTGACTCAGAATCACAAAACAAAAATATATTTAACAAAAAATTATTACTTTTCTCTGTTATTTTCACTCTCTCTCATTCCATCAAATCAGAGGAGACTTACAACTCATTTTGCCTTAGATATCTAGGACTATACATCTCACATGAAAAAAAAATCATCCTTCTTTCTCCTGTGAAGCTCTCGGTATATTGGAACTGTCTGTGCAACTCAGCCTTGGTGTTAGCCTCATAATTCGCTACAGATTCCAACTCCCAAGGTCCCCTCAAGAACAGAGGTAGCCCAAATTAGCTAAGTTTTAACCATAGTATGATTCATTCAGAATTCTTTCATTAAGGATGCCAACAATTATTTTGAAAGATTGTTTTGGTACCATCCAATACCCAATGAAGGTGAAGATGCATTTAATGTTAAAACAAGGCTGAGACTCACTCCCATGCAATTGTAGTCCAAAGAAAATTTTCCTTGTGGTACAAGATATCAACACTGAACTCAGATAAGTTTACTTTTGCATTTCATTTAGTTTGCCTACATGGTATTTTCAGTTGATTCCTGTGCATGTGAAAGTGGACATATATAAGAATGACAAAGAAATGATACTCCGAATTGTGGTATTGGAGAAGAGTACTGAATATTTCATAGACTGCCTTCATAGAAATCTGTCTTGGAGAAGGTTAATCAAGATGCTCTGTAGAATCAACAAGGCTGAAAATTCATCTCACATATTTCGGGCATGTTTTTTTAGGAGGGGTCAGACCTTAGAACCTCAAAAGCTGGAAAGGATGTATTGCTATTGGAGTTCTCCTACATTATTGGTGGGAAGGTAAAATGGTATAATCACTATGGACAATTATTTGTTGGTTTTGTGCTTAATTACAAATGGAAACACCATTTGATTCCAAAATCTCATTATTTGGCATATGTCATAAATAAATAAGAATTGGAAGTCAAACTGATATATATATATATATGCGCCAATGTTCATTGCAATGTTCCTACAGCTAAGAGATGCACTGCGGTTCATCTGTACAATTGAATACTATGAAAAACAAAAGAATTTTTTTAAATACTGCATAACATGGATGAATCTAAGGGACATTATGCTAAATGACATATGTAAAAAAGGCAAATATTGTACAAGAACATAGTATAAAAGACTAAATATTTACACACAGAATCATTTTAAATGATTACCAGAAATGGGAAGAATAAAAATTAATAAATAATATATTACTATTAATATGAGTATAAGGAAAGATAGTTTACAAACAGGGAATAATTTGACCTTATTAGTGTTTTAAATAATGTTATAAAACAAAATATGTATGAATGAAAACCAATATGCTATGTAACACTGCTCTCAAAGCATAATAAAAAGAAAATTATTTGAATTATATAACTGTTGGTGGAAAGTATCATGTGGATTATGGAGTCCCATTAAAAATGGAGATATGGGACTTATTTTAGAAATGGGAAGGAAAGAGCAAGGCTGAGAACCTTCATCCTAATTTAGAGACTGAGAGTAAAGGAAGAAAGAAAGTTAAGGGAGCAGATCTTTATTGTAGGTAGTGGGGCAAAGAAACTAAATATAAAAATCTTTCAATATGGAAACAGTATCTCAGTAGGATGTCCTGGGTTTAACTGTCAGGAATCCAGCAGGCTATGTAATCCAGACAGGGTTGTAAATTATGAGATAAGGGATTGAGAGTGTGTGTGCATGTGCTTTCCTTTGAAAATTATGGACCTTTAGAGAATCCTCAGTCCTGGGAGGATTATCATTTCTCCATATGTACTTCAGAATGATAAAGTCTATGTTGTTGTTAGGTGCTGTGGAGTTGAGTACAACTCATAGGGACCTTATGATTCTGAACTTTATGGATCTGTCCTTGTGGATCTGAACCCTGTGCTATTCTACAACAACCTCATCATCTTGGACAGATTTGAGCCCATTGCAGAAGTCACTATGTCAGTCTACCTGGTTGAGGGCCTTCCTCTTTTATGCTGACCCTCTACTTTTCCAAGCGTGATGTCCCTTTCCAAGGAATAAACTTTCCAAGAATCATGACCAATGTATGTGAAATGAAGCTTTGTCATCTTTGCCTCCAGGAAGCATTCTGGTTGCACCTTCTCCAAGACATAGCTGCTTGTTCTTTTCACAGTCCATATTTTAGTAATACTCCAACACCACAACTCAAAAACACTAGTTCTTCTTTTGTCATCCTTATTCGTTGTTCAGCTCTCAGATGCATTGAAAGTGATTGAAAAGACAATGGCCTGGATCAGACTCACGTAAGTCCTCTAATTGACATCATTGCTCCTCAGTAATTTGGAGAGGTCCCTGACAACCGACTTACCTGGTGCAATCTGTCTTTTGATCTCCTGACTGTGGGTACCAAGGGTGTTGATGCTGGATCCAAGTAAGATGAAATTGTAGATGATTTCGATCTTTTATTCATCTGTCATAATGTTCCTTATTGCCTTAGTGGTGAAGATTTTTGTCTTCATGTTGAGATGCAGTCCATATTGAAGGCTTTTAGTCTTTGATTTGCCACAACAAGCATTTCAAGTCCTCCTCACTTTCAGCAAGCAAGACTGTGCCATCTAAATAACATGGGCTGTTGATGAGTCTTCCTTCAATAATGATGCCACATTCTTTTCATAAAGTCCAGCTTCTTGAATGATTTGCTCATTGTACAGATTGAATAGGCATAGAGAAAGTACATCATCCTGACACATACGTTTCCTGAGAGAAAGATGGTTAAATGCTCTCTCACATATTTTGGGGGCATGTGTTCAGGAAAGACTTGTCCTTGCAAAAAGACATCATGCATGGAAAAGTAGAAGATCCGACATAGAAAAGAAAGACCGTCAATGAGATGTGTTGACACAGTGACTCTAACAGTGGGCCTAGGCACAGTGAAGAAGGAGCGGGATCTTACAAAGTTTCTCTCTGTTATTCATAGAGTCATTATGAATTTGAGTCATCTCTGCTATACTTACAGTAATAATATCTTAGGAGGAAATCTGCTTATCACATTTATTAGGGAATCAAAATACTTTAGGAAACTTCAAAAGGCTTTTATATCATCATATAAAAAGGAACCCAGTCTTGAGTATGAAAATGCTGGCAAAAAAGAAAAGTCAACATCTCTTATCTGCATGTTTGTCCTTGATATTTTTTCTAGTGTGTCTTTTTAATTTTTAATAACGTCAGTTTTAGATACATAAGAAAAGCTTAATGTCTGTGATCTGTGGCAGGGTTGAGAAATTACTTTCTATGGGTCAATTCCAGCTCTAGTTTGTGTGTGTGTGTGTGTGTGTGTGCTAAGAATTGTTCGTAACCTGAGAGTTAAGAATTGTTCGTACATTTTTAGATGGTTGAAAAATTAGAATAAAGATATAAAACTAAATAATCAAATTAAAACAGAAAAAAGGCTCCCATAGTCTGAGCTTGTCAATGAACAAATAATAAAAAAATTCCTAAGTATTTAGACTATTCTTGTTTATTATCATATGGTCACAATAGACCTTATGATTTGTTAACTTAGATAATTATAGAAATTAATGCTACAGGTAGCTTGATTAAGTAACCCAAACAAAATTTGAATGTTTTAGCAGTAGAGTGTGGAGTGCAGCAGGATGGCAAATCTAAACATTTTCTGGCTAACAAATATAGACATCACTTACCAGTCAGCCTGAGACTGATTCTGACTTGTGGTGGCCTCATGTGTATAGAGTAGAACTATGTTCAAAGTATTCAGTGGCTGATTTTTCAGAAAACTGCTAGACCTATTTTCTGGCATCTGTCTGGGTGCACTTGAACAGTTAACCTTTGGTTGGAAGCCAATTGCATACCTGTTATGCTCTCTAGAGTTAGCCGTCATCTACTCTTCCTATTTGCTTCAAGATAAAGAAAAATCTCACTGTTGAGACTTCCATGTTTCACAGAAAAAATACATAGTTTTACTAATTTAGGATTTTCAGTGTTGTTGAATAATTCTCAATGGAAATTCAGCTTCTACAATGTTTTAATTGTTGGTAAATGATCCTGTTATTAATAAGCCATCTATTTTTGAGATGTGCATAGAGCAAAGTAACAAGAGCTCAATCAATGTTCTGATTCTTTAGAAGTTATTTACGCTTTCAGTTGATATAAGCTAGAAAACCTGGAAGTATAAACCTTTTATCTCTAATCCCCTGAGATAGCCAACCTCAATAAAATAATAACTTTGAGCTTCAACGTCCTAAGCCTTTTTACAGATTTGTACTCATGTTTCCCTCTGTCTGGCTCATTCCTTGGGTAACTGTTTCATTTTACTGAATTACAATCATTGCCTGTTTGTTCTGCAAGTAAAGGTTTGACAGTCTGTGAACTGGGTGTGCTATTTATTTTTAAGGACAGTGAGATACATTGGCAGCCCCTATAAGAACTTTATTCCATTGGGTCAGAGCTTATGTGTTTGACTGAGTTGCGGCCAAATTTGAAAGATATTTCACTCTTTTACTTAGTATTTCCATTTTATGAATTAATGAGTTAGATTTTTTTTTTTTATTATCTAGGGTTATGGTAGCATGGTCCATAGGGAGTTGTATTGCTTATACAAAGGCTGCATTGCTCTGGCATTGCAACATTGTGCATCAATCTACAGGATCAAGATGAGCAGTCTCCTCAATGGAGGGTCAGCTGTGAGTTGGGACTAACTCTGTTCATCAGCCAGAGTTAGAAGAGATCCATATTTGTCCACATTCCTAAGCAAGGTGATTCAACAGAATGTGGAAACTATCAAATAATATCATTTATACCCCAGGGCAGCAAAACACTGCTGAACATCATTAAAAACATCTGGAACAGTACACAGATAGGGAACTGCCAGAAGTTCTAATAGGATTTAGAAGAAGCTGTGGCACCAAGGATATCATTGCTGATGTCAGATGGATCCTGAATGAAAGCAAAAAATATCAGAAGAATGTCTGTTTCTGCTTTATTGACTACGCAAAGGCATTTGCTGCATGGATAATAACAATTTATGTCTAATATTGAGAAGAATGGGAATATATCAGAACACTTCATTGTGTTTATGTGAAACCTGCTAAAGCAGTGGTTTAAAATTAAGAAGGAAGTGTGTCAGGGTTATATTCTCTCAATAGCTATTCAATCTGTATGCTGTACAAATCATTCAAGAGACTGGACTGTATGAAGAAGAATGTGGCAGTAAGATCAAAGGAAGACTCCTTAATAACCTGCATTTATACACATGACACAGTCTTGTTTTCTATAAGAGACAAAGACTTGAAGCACTTTTTGTAGAAGATCAAGCATGGTAGCTTTCAATATGTATTACATGTCATTATCAAGAAAACAAAAATTCTTACCACTGGACCAATAGGCAACGTTATGATAAATGGAGAAAAGATAGAAACTGTCTACAACTTAATCTTACTTGGATCTTAGAGTAAATATCCTTGGTAGCAGTCGGGAAATCAGGAGACGTATTGCACTGGGAAAGTCTGAAGCCAAAGACTTCTCCAAATTATTGAGGACTAGTCATGTTAATTTGAGAACTAAGGTGTCTCTGATTCAGGCCATGATCTTTCTGATCATTTGTTAAGCATCTGAGAGCTGTCCAATTAATAATGATGACAGAAGAATTGATGCCTTTGAGCTGTGGTGTTGGAGAAAAGTATTAAACAGCCCAAAGACTGCCAAAAACCCCCCAAAAATGTCTTGGAGAAAGTGCAGCTAGAGTGCTTCCTGGAGGCAGAGATGATAAAGCTTTACTTTGTATACTTCAGGCATGTTGCTAGGAAAGGCTTGCTAGGAAAGGAGAGGAACAGGAAGCTTGGAAAAGCAGAAGGTTGGTAAAGGAAAGGAAGATGTCAGACCAGGTCAATTGACACAGTGACTGCTACAGTGGGCCCTAGTGTGTAAGGAAGGTTTAAAATGGTACAGGATAGGACTGAGTTCAGATAATATTGTTCATAGTGTTACTGTGAGTAGTACACGGCTTAATGGCATCTAACAACAACCGTCAATGAGTGTGTTTCAAGAGGAAGATTTTCTTTTCCAGTGTTTAAAATGTTAATCTTGTCACTTAAGAATTAAAATCGTTTTCCTTTTGAAGGAGTTTCACAGTAACAGTAATATTAGGTTGCATTTATAGAAGTCAGATGGGGAAAAGTGTTATAAATATTTACCCATATGGAGTAATTTCCATCTTTCACATTAACAGTAATATTGTTGCCATTGTTGATTGCCTTTAGTGAAGCATGACTCATAGCAACCCTATAATCAAAAGGCCTGAAGTCTTTCTATAACAATTGACATTTATCAAAGTTCATAAAGTTTCCAGAGGCATGTTGTTTAGGAAGTAGATGTTACTTCTGCTTCCCAAACAGTAATGTTAGGATGTATTTATATAGGTCAGACCCAATTATAAATGTTTACCCATGTGGAGTAATTGCCATCTTCTGGTTACTTGCTAAGAGAGAGCTCTGGTAGTATAGTGTATAGGGAGTTGCACTGCTTACCCAAGTTCCATTCCTTTCAAATCCACCAGTGGTTCCACTGAAGAAAAATGGTCAGTCTTTCCCCTTGTGATTTACAGCTTCAGAAACCCAACTCTGAGTGAGTATTGCTTAATGGAAGTGAATACAGGTTACTTGTTATGAGCTAAGAAGAAAAGAAACTATTCACAAGGCAATAGGATACATTTTAGTGACTAAGGAACTATTTAAATGGAAGTTGCTTGCTAATTGTAATGTCATGTTTAGAATAGAAGAAATTCTACTTCATTAAGACTTTCTATCCAACATCCTTCTCTAAAATGACAATTTTACTCTATCTTGTTCTATTTTTTATTTATTTTTGGCATCTGGTGATAAATTAATCTTGATTTACTCCTTTATTGTTCTAAGGTATGGCCTACATTTATTTTTTTTAATGTAAACTTTTTATTTTATACTGACTGACTTACAAATTTCATAGACATTGTTTTTTTACACCAGATCTATCTCATTTTCTTAAACCACCCCTTCACCCATCAAATTGTATGTCCCTATGATTACACTCCCCCATCCATCCTCATGCGTGTGCTCCCACATTTTCCCTCCCCTTAGATCCTAATACACATTTTACTAGTTATCTATTTCTACAATAATAAATAGTCTTATACAGTATTTGACCTTATGGGGCTGAATTAGTCCAATTAGCATACTGCTCTCTAGTCCCTCCTACTCTAGATAATGATTTACAAAATCATTGCTCCTGCATGCTACATAGTATTCCATTGTATGTATGCACCATAATTTGTCAATCCATTCTATTGTAATTGGACATCTGGGCTGTTTCCCTGTTCCTGTGATGGTGAATAATAGTGCTATGAACTTTGGTGTACAAGTCTCAGTTTGTACAGCCTCTGTTCTCATTTTCATTTAATTTTGAGTAAAAGTTCTTCCTCCAATGATTATTTTATCATTAATGTGTTATTAGTAGATGTTATCAAGTTGAGTACTACCCATAAGTGACCCTACAAACAAAACATCTGAACCCTGTTCTATCCTGTGCCATCCTTACACCTCCTGACGCACTAGAGCCCAGTGTGGCTTGCTGATCCTCCATCTTGCCAAGCACCATGTCCCTCTCCTAGCAACTTACTGACGTATGTAAAACAAAACTTTATTATCTTTGCCTCAAAGGAGCACTTTAGCTGCACTTTCTTCAAGACATATTTGTTTGTTCTTTTGGCAGTCCATGGGATGTTCAGTATTCTTCTCCAACACCACAGCTCAAAGGCATCAATTCTTCTTCTGTCATCCTCATTTATTGGCTAGCTCTCCAATGTATAGCAAATAATTAAAAAGACCGTGGTCTGAATCAGACACACCTAAGTCTTCAAAATGACACGACTGTTCCACAATAATTTGGAGAGGTCTTTGGCTGCAGACTTTCCCAGTGCAATACATCTCCTGATTTCCTGATTGCTGACTGTGGTGTTGATTGTGGATCCAAGTACAATGAAGCTATTGATAATTTCTGGCTTTCTATCTTTTCTCCATCTATCATGATGTTGCCTATTGGTCAGGTGGTAAAAATTTTTGTTTTCTTGATGTTGAGATGCAATCCATACGGAAGGCCATATATCTTTGATCTTCTGCAACAAGAGCTTCAAGTCTTCATTACTTTTAGCAAGCAAGGTTGTGTCATCTGCACAATGTAGATTATTGATGAGTGATGCCACATTTTTTTCATAGCGTTCAGTTTCTCAAATAATTTGCACAGCATACAGATTGAACAAGTATTGAGAGAGAATACAACCCTGACATACTCCCTTTTTAATCTTAAACCATGTAGTGGTCCCTTGCACTATTCACAAACAGACTCTCAGTCTGTTTAGGTTTAGGTATAGGTATAGGTTTCACATGAGCAGAATTAAATGCTCTGGTATGCCATTCTTTTCAATGTTATTCATAACTTTTCATGATCCACGCAGTAAATGCTTTTGCATAGTCATAAAGCAGAAACATACATTCTTCTGATATTCTTTACTTTCATCCAGGATCCATCTCATATTAACAATGATATCTTTTAAATCCTACTTCTTAAAGCTCCCTATGCACTATTTTAGCCATTTTTAAGTGACCTTAAACAGTACTTTGCTGCCATGTGATATTAATGATATTATTTTACAATTTCCACATTCTCTTGAATCACCTTGCTAGGGAATGGTAACAAATATGAACCTCTTCGAATCCTTTGGCCAGACAACTGTCTTTAAATTTTCTGCCTAGACTGGTGAGCACATCCAGGGCTGCAGCTGTTAATTGAAACAAGTGAATTGGTATCACATCAATTCCTGGGGCCTTATTTTTTGCCATTGCCTTCAGTGCAGCTTCTATTCCCTCCTTCATTACCATTGGCTCCTTCTTCCAAGTCATATAGTACTTTTGTCAATTTGCTGTGCTGAGGTAATGTGGGTTTGCTGTGACACTAAACTTTGTGCCATTGGGGCCTCAAATGCAATAATGGAACAACTATGCCATAGGTATGTCAAACACCATAATGACTACCCATAATGACTACCATAATGACATCTTGGGTAGTGTTTGGTGGAGCTCCCAGATTGATTCAGGTTTGGAAGCAGGAGTGGCATTCACTTCCTAAACCACATCCCTCTGAAAACTCGATGAACTTGGAGAAACAATCATAGTTATAGAAAGGCTTCAAACCTTTTGTTCATAGGGTCGCTATGAGTAGTGCTTGACTCAACGACAATCAACATAACAACAACCTGCTTATATGGTACTTCCTGAAATTTTTCAGTGTCAGGTTCTTTTTTGGTATAGTAACTCAGTGTAAGTGTATTCTCTCCATCTTTTTTATTTGCTTGTTTCCTGAATCATTCAGCATCCTGCCCATAGTATCTGTCAATATTGTGATTCATGGCTTAACTTAGTTTTCAGTTCTCTCAGCTTGAGAAAAACAAAACAAGTTCTTTCCTTTTGAGTTCATGCTTCGATCTCTCTGCACAGTTTGTTGTAATAGGGTGTTTGATCTTCTCGAGCTGCTCTTTGAAATTTTCTGTTTAGCTCTTTTAGTTTGGCATATTTTCTCTCTGTTATGGCTTCTGGACACTCTAGAATAATTATGAGAGTATCTTCTGACATCCATTTGAGTTATTGTTTTTTCTTCTCTGTATTTTTAATGACCTTTTGCTCTCTTCATGGATGATATCCTTGATGTTATCCTACAATTCATCTGGTCTTCAATCATTGGTTTTCAGTGCTTCAGACCTATTCTTAAGATGATTTTGAAATCCAGATGGAATAGTTTTAAGATCATATTTTGATTCTTAGGAACTTGTTTTCATTTTCTTCAGCCTCAGTTTGGACTTGGACAAGAGTACTTTATAATTTGACTCATAGTTCACTCCGACTTACTTTTGACTGCTAGTATTAAGCTTCACCAATGATTGCTTCTGCTGATATAGTCAGTCAGATTCCTATGCAGTCCATCTGATGAGATCCATGTGGAAACTCAAGGTTTGTCTTTTTTTTAAAAAAAGATATTTGCAATGGAGAAATCATTGAAGATACAAAATTTTACCATTCTATTTAATAATAAATAAAAAGTAAATAATAAATTCTCATTCACAAATAGTAGTTGGATATATGGACTTTGTGACAAAAATAAGGCTGTCAGCAAGTGCATATATCCAACTACTATTCTTTCTTCATTGTTTCCAACTTTTGCATTCCAGTCACCAGTTATCATTAACACATCTTGATTGCATGCTTGGTCAATTTTGGACTGCAACATATGATAAAATTTTTCAATTTTTTGCTATTTGGCTCTAAATATAGGAGCCTACATTTGAATAATAGTTGTATTTACAGGTTTGGGTCTTCTCTTTTTTTTGGGTCTTCTCTTTATGCATGTGAATAGTATCCTATCCCTTACCATATTGTACTTGAGGCTAGAACTTGAAATTTATATTTTTACTATCAATGCAAAACTATTCTTTTGTATTTCATTCCTGTTTTTATAAATTTGATTAACAGTTGATTGGGTGCTGCATGTCTCTTGCTATAGCAATTAGAACCTGCTTGAAGGGCTAAGGGAGCTCTGGTGGTCTAGTGGCAAGAAGCTGTGCTGCAATTTCAAAGGCACACAGTTCAAATCCATCAGCTGCCCTGCAGAAGAAGAATGGGTAATCTCTTTGAGTGCTATTAACTGTCTCTGAAAACATACAGTGGGTCAGCTATGGGTCATTTCCAACTCTGTAGTACTCAACAATTACAACAGGTGGGCTTTCTAATTAACAATTGATTGGGGGGGGGTATTGTTGTTATGTGCTGTTGAGTAGCCTGAGACTCATAGCAACCCTATGTACAACAGCCCTAAACCCTGCTCTATCCATTGCCAATCTTATTGTCTCTGAGAAAGCTATCCTCATTACCCCAGTGACTGAATCAATCAATCTCATTGAGAGTCTTCCTTTCCTGCGCTGTCCTTCCTCCCTCCCAAGGATGATGTCCCTCTCCAAGGACTGATCCCACCTTGCAACATGTCCAAAGTTTGTCAGATGGAGCTTCAGAATTCTTGCCTCCAAGGAAAAGCATGGCTTCACCTTCTCCAGGATGACCTTATTTGTTCTCCTTGCAGTCCATAGTATATTCAATAATCTTCTCTAGCACTACAGCTCAAAGACATCAACTCTCCTTCTATCATCTTTAGTTACTGTCAAGCTCTCCGAAGCATAGCAAGCAATTGCAAAGACCATGGACTGTATTAAGTGCCCCTTAATGTTTGGACTGACATTGTTGTTCTTTAATACTTTGGAGAAGTCTCTGAGAGCAGACTTTCCCAATGCAATTCATCTTTTAATTTCCTGGCTGCTGGTACCAAGAGTGTTCATTGTAGAGCCAAGCAAACTGAAGCTATCTACAATCTCAATCACTTCATCATCTGTCATGATGCTGCCAATCAGCCCAGTGATGAGAATCTTTGTTTTCTTGATGTTGAGCTTCAATCCATATTGAAGGGCTGCAATACTTGACCTCTGCAGCAAGCGCCTCAGGTCCTCCTCAGTTTCAGCAAGCAGGGTTATGTCATCTCCATAATGCAGATTGTTTATGAGTCTACCTCCAATCCTGATGCCACAATTCTCCTCATAGAGCCCAAACTTCCTGATAATCCGTTCTGCATATAGATTGAAAATATATTCAGATAGGACACATCCTTGTTGCACACCCTTCCCTATCTTGAACCATACAGTATTTCCTTGCTCTGTTATGATGACTGCCTCCGGGTCCAAGTATATGTTTCACATAAGCACAATCAAGGGTTTTGGGATTCCCATTCTCTTAATGCCATTGGAGTCTGGAAGGTAGATCTTTTTATTATTATTATTTATTTTATTAATAGTTGATTTGCAGCTGGGATCCTCTTATTTGAAATCAGAAAGTAGGTCTTTTTAAATTTGATTAATAGTTGAGTGGGGGCTTGGGAGCCTTTTGTTTAAAGCAATTAGGGCCTGGTAGATGGGCTGTTGCAATTAGCAGTTTGTTTGGGCCTGGGAGGCTCTTATTTAAGCAATTGATATCCGGAAGGTAGGTCTTTTCTATTTGATGAATAGTTGGAATCTGGTAGATTTGCTTTTTTAGTTTGACACTTTTTTAGTTTAACACTCCATTGGGGGCTGGAAACCTCATATTTAAAGTAATTAGAACCTAGAAGGTGGGCCTGTGATTAACAGTTGGTTAGAGGCTTGGAGTCTGTTACTTAAAGCAGTTGGGATCCAGAAAGTAGGTCTGTTGTTATATGATTAACACCCCATTGGGGGTTGGGAAATTCTTGTGTAGAGCAATTAGGACCTGGTAAGTAAACTTTTATGTTTAACAGTCATTTGGAGACTAAGAGTCTCTTGTTTAAAGCAGTTGGAATCCAGAAGATAGGTCCTTTAAAAAACAAAAAAGAATTAACAATTAGGGGCTGGGAGCTTCTTTTTAATGCAGCTGAATTCAGAAAATAGGTCTATACTTACCTGGCAGAGGAAACACCATGATCAGGCAGGTGGTTTTCCCAGGATGAGGCTCACCCATTGCACTTGGGGTGTGCTGACCCCTGCGATTTCCCCAAATGCGGAAACTCGACTGCATAATTTGTGGTAGTGGGGGACTGCGTGTGCGCTATCCCCTGGCAAAAGAAAAGAAAAAAAAATTAAAAAAAAAGAAAATAGGTCTAGGTCTTTTTTATTTTATTAGGAGTCAGTGCGAGCTGGGAGCCTCTTGTTTATAGTAATGGTGGGCCTTTGTGATTAACAGTCAGTTGGAGCTTATAGCCTTTTGTTTAAATTTATTAGGATCTTGTAGGTGGACCTTTGTCATTAGCAGTTGAATGGAGACAGGGAGCCTCTTGCTTAAAGCAATAAGATTGCAGTACATAGGCCTTTGTGATTAACAATTGGTTGAGGCTAGGAGACTGGTGCAAGGCCTGATTTGCTATTAGAGGTACAAATCTTAATTGTCAGTTAGTTGTATTTTAGAAATTCATTGTTCTAATTGGTACAGAACTTGACTGTCAGTTTTCTGTGCTGAGATCATCTGTGGGTTGCTGTGATGCACAATCACCCTGCCTTTCTAGATCCCTATCAAATCTTTCCAATTTCCTTTACCCACTTTTCCCTCCACCCACCAAATTGTGTGACCCTATGATGTCCTGCATACCCATCCTCACCCTGCTGCTCTCACCAAATACTTCAAGGTTTACCTAGAGTGGGCAGGCTTTAGTAAAGTTCTCATTTTAAGACAGGCTAGGAAGCAGGATTGGAGATGCACATCTTAAATAACAGGCCTCTGAAAACCCTAGGAACAGTAGAGGAACACAGATCATTACAGTTTTAGAAGTAAACCTTATATAGGAAGTCAATCAAAAGGAGGGAAAATAGGGTCATACACTCTTTAATAATTGGAAAATGGAATGTAAGAAACATGAATGTTGGAAAACTAGAAATTGTGAAAAATTAAATGGAATGCATGAAAATCAACATTCTAGGCATTAGTGAAATGAGATGGACTAGCTTTGGCCACTTTGAATCAGATAATTACATGATATACTATGCTGGGAATGAAAAACAGAATAATTTTGAGTTCATAGTAAAAAAGGTCAATTATTATTGATGGATAGTGCAAAATCAGTACTAAATTCTGACTGAGGTACTTATATGTCTTTGGCACTTACCCTTTCTCCAGACTGACAGCCTAGTGCTGTTATCTCAATTCTTGTCTAAACTTGGGCTATACCTAGTGAAAGAGTCAGGATCACTGCCAACAAGCCTCATATCAATTAATTCCTCATACTGCACCGGAATAATCTTTGAGAAAACATAGTCTGATCACGATATTTATTTTCCTGACATTCCTCAATTTCTTCAGATAATTATTTGAAAGAAGAACAAAAACATTTTCATTATCCATATGTACAAAGCTCTTCATAGCTTTTTGTTTACTTGATAGGTATATATATATATATTGTAATGGGGCTTTTTTGTTTTTAATATTAAAGTTTTTATTAACTCATTAGTGTGGAAACAGGTAAGGTAGTATGATTAGTTTAACGGAGGATATAAAGAAAGATAAATTATAAATAATGAATATCTGCAATGAGAATTTGACATTGAACAGGATAAACTGCCTACATTCTTCCTGGGATTTTTTTTTCTTCTTTTAGTTTTTATTTTGTATCGATTTGCTTACAAAGTTCATACACATTGTATTTTACAATATCCTTGATTCACAGTGTGTTTTATACAATCATTCTCTCTCTCTCTTTTTTTTTTTCTTTGTGATCTTTTATTTAACTGGTCTAAATTAGTCAGTGTACAGGTAAAGCCCTGACTGCATTCATTTTTTTTTTTTAGATTTTTTTTAAAATTTTATTTTATTATTTTTTTTGTGTGCGTGTACCGTCAAATCAGATCTGACTGGTACAGGAGGAGATTGTCCCTCCTTACTCGGCAGAGCATCTGGTGGATTCAAACCGTTCGCCTCTGGGATTGTAGTTGCAGCTCCTTGCCACTAGGCCACCAGAGCTCCCCTGCATTCATTATTTTTTATAAAATTATCATCATCGAACTATGCTCACAATCACCCTGCCTTTCCAGATCCATACCAGATCTTTCCCATTTCTTTTACCCACGCTTCTTACCCACTCTTCCCTCCACCAACTAAATTGTGTGACCCTATGATGTCCCGCATACCCATCCTCACCCTGCTGCCCTCACCCTACCCCCGTGGACTCTCATACTCGCTTTACGTATTATCCATTTTTACAATAATGATCTTATGCAATTTTTGTTCTTATGATTCTGTTAGTTCACTCAACATAATGCTCTCCAGTACCCTCCCAATTTATGCAGTAATTTTCAGTATCATTGCTTCGGACTACTGTGTAGGTGTAGCGTTTCATCATGTGAATGTACCACAGTTGCTCGGTTCATTAGATTGTGGATGGACATTGGGTTGTTTCCATATTCTTGTGATGGTGAATAATGCTGCTCTGAACACTGGTGTACAAATCTGTTTGTGTCTCAGTTCTAATTTCCTTGGGTATGTTTTTAGCAGTGGAATAGTGGGTCATATTAAATATTTATTTTCAGCTTCTTTTGAGGAAATGCCAAACTGCCTTCCAGAATGGTTGTACCATTTTACAATCTAGTGGGGCTTTTTTGGGTGTGTTTTATTTATTTAATTTTGGGGTATTATGATAGTCACTATTCTAGTGCCTGAAAACAGTGATTAAATAAACGGTAAAGGTCTTAACTACATGTAGACCTTGTTCTGATGGGATCCACTGACTAAATCTCTAACCTAATCATGAACTCCATGGGAATTTTTAAAGACTTCTGTTTCTGACTATCCTTGTTTGTTCACACATGCCCTCTTCATCTTTTCATTCTTTCATCAGACTTTGATTCCAGTGTCCTTTTCACAGGAAAACCTTCCTTGACTAGATATTCTTACAACTGTATGCTGTCATTGCCAGAGCAGGCAGTGTCTCACATCCAAGTACTCCAGTATCTCCACAAGGAGGAATAATTTTAATCAACACAATCTATACCATAAATCCAACTTCTATGGATCAACATCGTCTCCACATCTACATCTATCAATTCTAACATCAAATATCCCTCTCAGGGCTCTTGTTCTTCTGCTTCTGGGTCAGCTAATCCATTGCAATGACCATACAGAATTTATACAGCCATACCATAATTATGGAATTCATCAGGGGATTGAACAGATTATAATTCAGATTAAACACAAGATACAGTTCTTCAGTAAAGACAGTTTTTCTGGTGATAATTGCAGACCTTTAGGCCTTCAACTTCTCAGTTTTAGTCCAGTGTTACAAAGGTCTCTATTCCTAATTATGGCATCACTTCCTCCAATCTTATAGCAATGTTGGAGATATACTTTATTTTTCTCATTGTTTTGTTTTGTTTTCCATTGCCATTGAAATTGTAAGATAAATACTTCCCAAAAGTTTAAAATTACTCCAGAAGGCAGTTTGATGTATCCTTAAAAAGATGAGCAGCAAAATTCCATATGAACCAGTGATTCAATTGCTAGGTATGTACTCCAAAGAAATTAGAATTGAGACACAGAGATTTGTACATAAGTGTTCATAGCACTATTATTCACTATCTCAAGAACCTTTAAACAGCCCAAATTCATCAACAATTGAATGGGTTTAGAAATTTTGGTACATTCACACACTGGAATACTATGCAACACTAAAAAGTAATTATTTTGAAGAACACTGCATAAAACTGGAGCGACTGGAGAACATTGTGCTAAGTGAACTAACTGGGTCTCAAATAATGCATAAAGCCATTATAGTGAAAAATATAAGGATAATTAGTAAGATATGAAAGTCCAAATGCAGCTGAGGGTGGGGAGGGGGGACAGCCCTGGGTTTGCAGAGTTGGGTTGGTGGAGAGAAGAGGTGAAGGAATTAGGAAAGATCCAGTGAGGACCTGAAAAGATGGGGTAATGGTGGGCATAGATGAATGGTGATTAATTTTATGAAACACAATGTATGGCAATGATAGTATGAAACACAATGTGAATAAAATTTGTGAAACACAATGTACGTGAGTTTTCTATGCAAGCAATATAAAATAAAATTCAATGAAGTTTAACATAGATCTGAATCTTAAATCTCCTTTGAACTACATAAGGACTTTAACTAATTCATTCTTAAATCACTTTTCATTGTCTTGAGCTTTATTTGAACTAGCACAGAAGTAAGTGATGGTTCCATAGTTAGCCATCTCAATCCAGTAGCAGTGGCAAAGTTTAACAGGACAGCAAGTAATAAATGTTGGAGAGGATGTGGAGAGAAATGAACTCTTACACACTGTTGGTGGTATTGCAAAATGGTACAACCACTCTGAAAGGCAGTTTGGTGCTTCCTCAAAAAAACTGAACATAGAGATTATATATGGCCCAGCTATTTCACTACTCTTGAAATATAACCTGAGAAATTGAGAACTAAGACACAAACAGAGATTTGGACACCAATGTTCATAGCAGCATTATTCACCATTGGAAGAACATGGAAACAAGCCAAATGTCCAAGTACAAACAAATGAATTGAGAAAGAATGGTACATTCACAAAATGGAATACCATGCAACACATGGGAACAATGATTTTGTAAATTATTACCTAACTTGGGAGGGACTGGAGAGCATTATGCTGAGTGAACTAACTCAGTCTCACTAAGATAAATATTGTATAAACCATTATTGTAGAATGAATATAAGGATCCAAGAGGGGTGGGGGAGGTTGGAAGCAGAGAGGTGAAGATGTGCACTGAGAAGGGAGATTAGTCATGGGGTTGTGCAATTTGTTGGGTGGGGGGGATGAGGGCAATGGAAAAAATTTGTTCTTGAAAACAATAAAAATTGGGTAGAACAATACACTGACAGGAACCTGCTAGAAATTGAAGCTAGATTCAGAAAAGTCTTTAGTAGGAGGGATATCATTGTTTAAGCCAGCTGTAATTTGGCTGATAGCAGAAAATACCAGAAAAATAATTACTGTTCCATTGACAATGCAAAAAAATTTGACTTTGTAGATTAAAACAAATTATAACTAACATTGAGAAGAATTGGAATGCATTTCTTTTCTTTTATCATTGACACAATTTGTTTTCTTGAAACAAAATGAATGCTTAGACACTTATTATAACAATATTTTACTTTGTCATGAACATTTTAGCATTGCTAGGAATTGAGGGAATGTGTGGTGATATCTTAGAACAGCATTACCCACAGACAATGAAACATGGCACTTAAGGAAGTCCTTTGTTGAATGAATGGAAAATTGCAATAAATTCAACTTGACGATGA
Organism: Elephantulus edwardii; assembly: GCF_000299155.1. Classification (NCBI taxonomy): domain Eukaryota; kingdom Metazoa; phylum Chordata; class Mammalia; order Macroscelidea; family Macroscelididae; genus Elephantulus; species Elephantulus edwardii. The sequence continues at coordinate 11,054,144 of NW_006399823.1, read as the reverse complement.
AACTCACCTTCAGTCATTAAATACTTCTATAGCTTTTCTATGAACATGCCACTGAATCTCTTTGATAATTAAGAGTTGTTCTTGTTGTTTTTGTGTGCTATAGAGTCAAAACTAAATTCTCTGTTAACCATGTGAAGAACTCTTGCTTTTACATATACATGAATTTTCTGATTTTTCTAGTCTCCATTCTTTTACAATGAAGCCTTGTGTATTGGGAGCCCAAGTGCTAAATTTCATCTTGAGTCACATGGGTTTTTTTATCTAGATTTAAAGATGGCTTTGCAGTTGTCCTGCTGACAAGGACTTCAGAGACACAATTATAGAAAGACAGGCAGCCTGTTACAAGATCAGGGAAAGCAAAACAGAGCTTTGGTGCAATTCAAAGCTGCACATGCTGAAAAGAACTCTCCAGAAATGACTCATAAATTGTTTCCAACAAGGCTCCGGTCAATGATGACAAAAATCTTTTAAATCCCAACTATGTGCAAATGAATCCCAATTTGGCTTTGAATTATGATTTTCCTTCTATTTGATTCATTTTGAAAGTCAGCATAGTGTCATCATTGTTTCTTTCAGAAGTAGCAAATACATCCAAACTTGGACATATGGAATTATTGTGCTTCTGGTGGATGAATTAATCCCCCCAAAGACTGAAAACTTAAAAGCCAAACATTTGGCATTTTTTCAGCTAGACTCTGAGGCATCAGACTAAGTGGGTCTTAATTTAAATGCATGGATATAAATCTAATTGAGGAGACTATTTGTGTATATTATAAATTATTGAGCAGTGCCTGAAAAGTAGTCTGAATTGTCCATTGAAAACCCATATTCAGGTATTCAGAATGAAATACTGTGACTTCTTTTGTATTAACTAAGTGCTCTTTATTCCATGGGAAAAGAAAGACACATTTTCCAAGTGCTAATTCAACCAGGTAGAGAATTATTTTGCAGATTCACTGACAGATGAAGTTAATTTTCACACAGACAGTGATACCACTGTTGGAATATTGCTCTATTGGAAGTTATATTTAGCTTCATTCATGCTTGTCCTCTATTATAATTCTTTACTAATTTACTATCTTAAATAGATCTGCTTTTCTTAAACTAAAACCTCAAAAGTCGTCTTTGTCTCTTTGTTCTTCTTTGCTTTTACATGGTATTATTAGGTGGTCAGTTAGGACTCTTAGTGACTCCATACAACACAGTAAAACCTTAGTCAGTCCTGTGCCAGCCTCATGGTCTGCATTGTAAGACCTCTTGCTTTTGTGCTCTGTTTCTAAAATCTGTTCTTTTTGTCTCTATTTTTTTCCTGCCTCTTCTCTGGTTCAGCTTGTTCCTTTACTTGTCTGGACTGTAGTCCATGGACATCTTCTGGCTTCTGTATTCTTTTTTGCTTTTGTCCTTGATGTCAGTTACTGTCAGGAACACTCAGTAAATAAAAGTCCCATACTGGCAGAATACTTTTTTAAAATCTGTTTCCTTAATATACATTCCATTTTGAGAAGGCATCCCTTCCACCACTTATCTGAACTTTGATGTACTATATAATATTTTAGTCATTATACAAAGGTATTTGACTGTATAGATTATAACACATTTTAGGTAACATCGAGAAGCCTGGGAATCTCTGAACAATTTAAATGTGAACTTTGTTAGTGACACTTTTGTGATACTTTGGACACATTGTTAGGATGGGCCAATCCTTGTTGTTGT
>NW_006399823.1:11050194-11052072 GCF_000299155.1 Elephantulus edwardii | reverse complement strand
TGCTGTCAAGTAGTAGACGACTCATAGCGACCCTATGAACGAAAGGCCTGAACACTGTTCATACATAGAGTTTCTGGAGGCAAGCCATTTCGGAAGTGTTAGAAAAGTAAGTCATCCTAGGAAAGATGGAGGATCAGAGAATGAGAGGAAGACACACCCAACAAATTGGACTGACAGAGTGCCTGTAACAATAAGATTGAGCTTATGAGAAGTGGTGGGAATGTCATAGGATAGGGCAAGGTTCAGATTCATTGTGTATAGGGTCTCTATGAGTCAAAGAATATTAAGTGTCTTCAACAATTCCATATATATATAGTCAATCCAATACATATGTAGGAAGTTTGAGGACTAAGGTGTATCTCTTTCAGACCATAGTCTTTCCAAACATTTGCTATGCTTCTAAGAGATGGACAATGAATAAGGATGACAAGAATTGATGTTTTGGAGCTATTCTGTTGGAGAAGAGTACTGAACATCCCATGGACTTCCAAAAGAACAAACAAATATGTCCTGGAGAAGTTGCACCTGGCGTGCTTTTTGGATACAATGATGAGAAAGTTAGTTTGGCCTCACATACTTGCGGCATGTTCCTTGTTGTTGTTGTTATGTGCCATCGAGTTGCTTGTGACTCATAGCGACCATATGTACAAAAGCTCTAAACACTGTTCCATCCTGTGCCAACCTAGCCATCCCAAATGCACTCATTCCCACCACTCCTGTCACAGAATCGATCCATCTCATCGAAGGTCTTCCTCTCCTTGACCACCCCTCCACTCTGCCAAACATGATGTCCCTCTCCAAGGACCAGTCCCTCCATGCAGCATGCCCAAAGTATGTCAGATGAAGCTTCAGAATCCTTGATTCCAAAGAGCATTCCAGCTTCACCTTCTCCAGGACAAACCTGTTTGTTCTCCTAGCAGTCCATGGTATATTCAACACTCTTCTCCAGCACCACGGCTCAAAGGTATCAATTCTCTTTCTATCATCCCTATTCACTGTCCAACTGTCTAATGCATAGCACACAATTGTGAAGACTATAGCCTGGATCAGGCGCACCTTAGTCTCCAGCCTGACTTCATTGCTCTTCAGTACTCTTGAGAGGTCCCTCACAGCTGACTTGCCCAATGCAATTTGTCTCTTGTTTTGCTGGCTGCTGTTACCAAGAGTGTTGATTGTGGAGCCAAGTCAACTAAAACTGTTAAGTATCTCAATCTCTTCACCATCCATCCTGATGCTGCCAATTGGCCCAGTGGTGAGAATCTTTGTTTTCTTGATGTTGAGGTTCAATCCATATTGGAGGCTGTAGTCCTTGACCTTCTGCAACAAGCGCTTCAGGTCCTGCTAAGTTTCAGCAAGCAGGGTTGTGTCATCTGCATAAGGCAGGTTGTTCTCTTCCACCAATCCTGATGCCACATTCCTCCTCGTACAGCCCGGCGTCTCGGATGATCTATTCTGCATACAGATTGAAAAGGTCTGGAAACAGAATACATCCCTAATGAACCCCCTTCTTGATTTTGAACCATGTAGTGTCTCCTTGCTTTGTTCTGACGACTGCCTCTTGTTCCAATTATAGGTTTTGCATTAGCACAATCAAATGTTCTGGGATTCCCATTGTTTTCAGAGTCAGTCGCAGCTTGTTGTGATCCACACAGTTAAAAGCCTTTGCTTAGTCAATGAAGCACAATAGACATTCTTCTGGTATTCCCTACTTCTGTCAAAATCCATCTAACATTAGCTATACTATCCCTAGTACCACGACCTCTTCTAAATCCAGCCTGCACACCTGGCAGTTCTCTGTTGACATATTTTGGATAATTTTCAGCAGAATCTTGCTTGCATGTGATATTAATGATATTGTTCGATAATTTTCGCACTCCA
>NW_006399823.1:11038907-11039466 GCF_000299155.1 Elephantulus edwardii | reverse complement strand
ATATTCCCAGTAGTGGAATTGCTGGGTCAAATGGTGTCTCTATTTGCAATAAAGTTGGCTTTTCAAAGTAGAGTTTACTGTTATGATGTAGATGAAGCATTGCTTTCAGCTGATGAGGGATCTTTATTTGCTGATATGGCATGACTTAGTATGAAGATAAAAAGCTGAAAACACTCATTGATAATTACAACATTGAAAGTTAGAAGTATGAGCTTAGGTTAATTAGATTATAGATACTGTAGGTATTAATAATCGGAAATAGGACAATTCTGGCCTTTGTGAACCAGACATGATTTAATACAGAAATGACAGAAAGAGATGCAGTTGAATTAATCTAAAAATATAATTTAAGATTTATCTTGAGGTAGAATGCTATCAGTAATAGGATAATATACATACATATACAAAGCACTATGATAACATATTATTCAAATTTACACATCAGCAACTAAAGCCAATTTTGAAGAAACTGAGGGTTTCTACTGACTTCTGTAGTCTGACATTGATCAAACATGAAACAGGAAATTGAGACACATTAATAGTACTGATGATTAAAATG
>NW_006399823.1:11025956-11038342 GCF_000299155.1 Elephantulus edwardii | reverse complement strand
GATTGCAAAGACCATGGCCTGTATCAGGTGCACCTTAGTCTCCAGAGATACACCATTGTCTTGAGCACTTTAGAGAGGTCCCTAACAGCAGACTTTCCAACTCCAAAACATGAGTAATGACTATGCACATGGATCTTACAATGGAATACATAAGAACCTAATGGATTTCATTTGTGAAAAAAGATGACAGAGAAATTTAAATCATCATTTAGAGTAAGGGCAGGTGATGACTGTGGAATAGATCAAATGCTCATATACAAGTTCGAGTTGAAAGAAAATTAACTTTATGAGAGCCAAATACAATGATAAGTATATGTTGTTGCTGTTCACAACTGAGTTGAAACCAACTCCACCATATTTTTAAAGTCAATAAATCGTACGAGAGGACATTGTTCATCCTTCTCTTATGATAAATATATATGTATCTATGTGCATATATATGTGTGTGGGTATATAGATATATAGACATATAGATATATAGATGATAGATAGATAGATAGATAGATAGATAGATAGATAGATAGATACAGCTGAATTTAGAATGGTTCAAATCCACCAGGAGCTTCAATGAAGAAAGCTGGGCAGTATCCTCACTCTAAGACTTACAGTCTTGGAAATGCAATAGTGAGTGATTATAAACTGTAATAGGTTTGATCACAATAAGTTTGACTTAATCTCCACAGATGAAAAACTGGAGGTAGTGTTGTTAGGTGTCATTGAGTCAAGTATGACTCATAGTGACCTTATGAACAAAAGATCTGAATCCTGTTCAATCCTGTGACGTCCTCACACTTCCTGACATGCAAAAGCCCACTGTGACAGTCACCACATCAGTCCACCTTGGCGAGGGTTTCCCTCTCCTTAGCTGACACTCCACCCTTCCCAGCATCATGTACTTCTCCAAGGAATAGACCCTCCTAGGAATATGCCCCAAAATATATGAGGCAAACCCTCATAATTCTTGCCTTCAAAGAGCACTCTGGTTGCATCTTCTTCGAGACATACCTGTTTGTTCTTCTGGCCGTCCATGGGATGTTCAGTGCTCTTCTCCAACATCACGACCCAAAGGCATCAATTCTCCTTCTGCCATCCTTATTCACTGTCTAGCTCTTAGATGTATAGCAAGTGATCAGAAAGACTATGGCCTGAATCAGATACACCTTAATCCTCAAACTGACATTATTATTGTTGCTATGTACCATTGAGTTACCTACAACTCATAGAGACACTACATACAACAGCCCTAAACCCTGCTCTACCCTGTGCCAAACTCATCTTCTCTGACACACCTACTCTCGTTACCCCAGTCACTGAATCAATCCATCTCATTAAGAGTCTTCCTCTCCTAGGCTGTCCATTCACCGGTCCAAACGATGTTCCTCTCCAAGGTCCCTCCTTGCAACATGACCAAAGTGTGTGAGACAAAGCTTCAGAATCCTTTCCTCCAAGGAGTAGACTGGCTTCACCCTCTCCAGGACAAGCCGTTCATTCTTTTAGCAATCTATGGTATATTCAATACTCTTCTCCAATATCATAGCTCAAAGGCATCAATTCTCCTTCTATCATCCCTAGTCATTATCTAGATCTCTGATACATAGCAAGTTATTGCAAAGACCATGGCCTGTATCAGGTGCACCTTAGTCTCCAGTCTGACATTATTACTCTTCGGTACCTTAGAGAGGTCTCTAACAGCAGACTTTCCCATTGCGATATGTCTTTTAATTTCCTGGCTTCTATCGCCAAGAGTGTTGATTGTGGAGCAATGCAAACTAAAGCTGTGAACAATCTCAATCTCCTCACCATCTATCATGATGTTGCCAACTGGTCCAGCAGTGGTAATCTTTGTTTTCTTGATATTTAGCCTCAATCCATACTGAAGGCTGCAGTCCCTGACCTCCTGTAGCAAGCACTTCAGGTCTTCCTCAGTTATAGCAAGCAGGGTTGTGTTAATCTGCATAATACAGATTGTTGATGAGTCTTCCTCCAATCCTCATGCCGCATTTCACCTCCTAGAGCCCAGCCTCCTGGATAATTCATTCTGCATAAAGATTGAAAAGGTATGGAGACAGGATACATCCCTGGTGTACTCCCTTCCCAATTTTTAACCATGCAATGTTTCCTTGCTCTCTTCTGATGACTGCCTTCCAAGTATAGGTTTCACATTAGCATGATCAAGTGTTTTGGGATTCATTCTTCTCAGAATTAGCCACAGTTTGTTGTGATCCACACAGTCAAATGCCTTTGCACAATCAAAGAAACACAGATAGACATTCCTCTGGTATTCCCTGCTTTCAGTCAAGATCTATCCAACATTAGCTACAATATCCCTAGAACCAGGACCCTTTCTAAACCCAGCCTGGTCTTTTGGCATTTCTGCTGGTGTGCTATTCCAGTAGTTTTGGGATATACTTCAGCAGAATCTTGCTTGTATGTGATATTGATATTGTTCGATAATTTCCACACTCTGTAGGGCCACCTTTCTTTGGAATGGGAACAAATTTAGATCTCTTCCACTCAGTTGGCCAAGTGGTGGTTCTCCAGATTTCTTGGCACAATTTGATGAGCACATCTAGGGTAGCATCTGTTAGTTGGAATATGTCAATTGGTATACCATCAATTCCTGGGGCTTTATTTTTAACCAATTCTTTCAAAGCAGTTTGAACTTCTTCCTTTATCACCGCAGGCTTTTGCTCATATGTTGTTTCATGAAATTTTTCTTTGTCTGTCAATTCCTTTTATTATAATGAATCTGTATACTCTTTCCATCTTCTTTTAATGCTTCCAGAATCATTTAATATTCTGCCCAAAGCATCCTTAAGTATTGCAACTGGAGGCTTGAATTTCTTCTTCAGTTCCTTGAGCTTAAGAAATGTTGAACAAGTTCAGCCCCTTTGATTTTCTGACTCCAGCTCTTTGTACATTTCATTACTTTGTCTTCCCACACCATCTCTTGAAGTCTTCTGTTCCACTCCCTAATGTCTTACTTCCCATTAACTTGGAGAAGTCCCTAACTGCAGATTTTCCCAGTACAATGTGTTTCCTTATTTCCTTACTACTGGTACCAAGGGTGTTAATTGTGGATCTAAACAAGATGAAGCTGTTGACAATTTCAATCTCATCTCTTATCTATCATGATGTTACTTATTGATCCAATGGTAAGAATCTTTGTTTTTTGAGTTTGGGTTTTTTGTTTTTGGTTTGGTTGGTTGTTTGTTTTTGTTTTTTTTTTTTGTTGTTGTTGTTGTTGTTTTTTTAAACTTTGAGATGCATTCCATACTAAAGGCTGCATTTCTTGACCTTCTACAACAAGTGCTTCAAGTGCCCCTTACTTTCAGCAAGCAAGGTTGTGTCATCTGCATAAAACAAGTTACTGATCATTTAAAATGGCTGAAACATAATATAGACAGGGAACTGCCCCAAGTTCAAGTAGGATTTAGAAGAGGCCATGAAACCAGAGACATCAGATGTCAGATGGGTTCTGGTGAAAGTAAAGCATATCAGAAGAAGATCTATTTGTGCTTTTTTGACTACGTGAAGACATTTGATTGTGTGGATCATAACAAGTTGAGGCTAACATTGAGAAGAATGGGAGTTCCATAGAACTTAATTGTTTTCAAGAGAAATCTATACTTGGTCCATGAGGCTGTTGTGAGAACACAGCAGGGAAACACTGAATACTTAAAATTAAGAAGGCAGTGTATTAGAGTTGTATTCTCTTTCCATACATATTTAATCTCTATGCTGAGTGTGTTATTTGAGAAGCTAGACTATGATAAGGAATTGGACATGAGTCACATAATTAATAAGTGGCACATCTGACTTCAAAACCTATAATGTCTTTGTTTTACTGACTTAGCTTTATAGCTTCTTTGGTGCACTCTGTTTTCATCATTTTTTTGTTATTGGGAGGGTTAGTTTAGCATTTAATAACCTTCAATACATAGATGATAAATCTTTTAAGAGTTTCTTTCCATTTTGTTTTCCTTTATGAAGTTTGAATACCTTATGTTTCATACTATTCTTCACTCTTTTACTCATAATCCAACTAAAATGTTTAGGATGCATGAGATAATTGTTTTAGGCCAATTTACAGGGTTAAAAATCTGAAGAGACTTACATAATCAATCCACTAGGAAAAATTCATTGTCACTGAACATGATAACTCACTGGAATCTCCATTGGTTTCTGAGGTTGTAAATCTCAACAGGAGGAGCATGCTCATCTCTCTCTTATGAAGCCACAGGAGGATTCACACCACCAGAGATGCAAAACATATTACTTAGTAGAACTACTTGTTACAGACTATGTACCCCAACCAACCAACCAACCAACCAACCAACGAGGTGCCATGAAATCAGTTCCACTTTATGGCAACCATTATGTGCATCAGAATGGAATAGTGCTCTACAGGGTTTCAATAGCTGAACTTTTGGAAATTAGATCTGCAGCCTTTTTTTCTGAGACAACTATGGGTTGACTTGAACCTCCAACTTTTTAGTGATCATATATTAATCTTTGGCACTACTCAGAGACTCCAAAGGCTTATATCCACAAGGTTCATTGTGAGTGCCATGGCCTTCCATATCTGGAAGAGAATAAAAATGAGGAGACTGTGCAAAGAGAGAAATTGAACTGTAATTTATTTTTCAGCAGAAACCTCAGCTCATCCCATAGGGAGGTTTAGATCTAATATTACCTTTAGATCAACCTCATGAGACAAGTGAGCTGAGCACTTATATCTCTGCTTTGACCAGTCCTTGTTTATAAGCTGTCACCAGAGAAAGACTGGAGTGTAAATTGTTTCAAGGACCTATTCCTGGAAAAGAACTCAGTATCATTAAAAATTATTCTTTCTATGTTGTCTTCCTTTGTTTTCTCATGGGTTAGTCAAATTTCTCTTCCTTTCTGTTTTATTTCCCATTATTAATATGGGAGCTATGCAGTCAATGTTTTTAGTGGTTTTTATTATAAATGCTTGACTTACCGTTTGCAGTTAAAATCTATATCTTTCTCCCTCCCACTTGACACATCAAAACCAAACCTACTGATGTGACGTTGTTCTGATCATGACAACTCTATAGAAGAGAGTGCTGTTGTTGCTGTATACCACCGAGTAGGAACAGATCCATAGCTGACCCTCTTTCAGGTTTTCAGAAACAGTATCACAAGGGAGGTATTGCCCAGTCTTCTCTCACAGAGCAGCTCGTGAATTAGAACTGTGTGCATCAAGGATTTCAGCATAGTTTCTTCTTGGAAATCAAGGGTTTCCAAGGCTGGAATCCTTTACTTGTTTCTTCTGTGGAGAGATTGGTGGATTCTAACTACCATCTTTCCAGTTTGCAATAAAATGCTTTAATCACTGTACTGCCAGCACTCCATCAATTGTCAAAAAACCTCAAAATGCTATAAATGTGATCATTTTTATTTTCTTTTAAATGATATCATTGTTTAGCCCTTTTATTCCAGTGTGTTCCAGTGGTAATTCATTGGCAGGAATATTATTGTATTTACAGATTCTCTAATAGTGTTCTCCATTTTTCCCCACTTCTCACTCCATTCTTGAGTTTGTCTTTTTTTATTCCTGTTTGTTTTTATTCCCAAGAAAAAAAATCTCCCCAAATCAAACTTACTGTTGCCCAGTTGATTCTGTCACCTAAAGAATCTGTAAGACAAAAGTGTAATTACTCCATGAACTTTCCAAAGTTGAAATTTTTACAGGAGCAGATTTTGTTTGTTGGGCCTCTAGTTAACTGACCTTAAGGCACTAAGTTCCTTTCTTTCAGAAAAAAAAAATATTTAAAATTAAATTTATTTGTCTTAATTCTCTGAATTATTTTATTTGCTTCACCTTTGAATGACCATTTAGCAAGTTGTAGAATTCTTGGTTTATTGTACTTTCTGTGCTTTGAGAATATCATTCCATCTCTCTGGGCCCCTATTATTACCTGTGTGATAATTGTGAGATGGCTTCTCACTCACTGCTTTTGGGTTGGTTCTGACTCACTGGCTTTTTGAGACTGTGTTATAATGGAAAGAGACTTCCCATCTTCCTCCCTCAGATTCACCAGTGCATTTGAACCCCCCAGAGATCTGCATCCTTTGGATTGGCAACTCAATTCACTGGTGATTATACTATCAGAGCATCCTTTCAGATACCTTCAGCTTAGGGACTCAGCTGAGTCATTAATTCAACTTATAATTGCTAGGTAGAGTGGTTCTGGGGTTATCAGTGCAACTCCTTACACATTATGTCACCAAAGCTCCCTATATTCAATTGAGCTGGAGGAATTCACATTTGTTCCTGAAGGCAGAATCTTGGAGGTGTGCTATATTATATGTTAGAGTAATCCCTTTTAAGGAAGAAGATAGAAAGGGAAGAAGAGATGGAGGGAAAAAATCCAGATAATTGTTTCATGTAAAAGTTAGAGCTTGGATGATTCTAAAAAGACTCTTAGACCGTCATTCTTTAGCTCAGTGGCCAAATAAAATAATATTGAATTGGTTGGTTTGATGGTTTGTTTGGGTTTTTTTATTACAGAATGTACAACATAATTTCCTTCCTTTTGCCTAGTACTTCAAACAACCCTTGAAGTAGCACAAGCATTAGTTATTTATACTCTGATTTAGTAGAGAGTAAACTTAATTTTTATACTGAAATTCAAGGAAAGGGCATTGATAACACTTTCTATTCTACTAAACTGAACTAGGTCTGGACTTGGAGGCAAAGAGTAACTGAGTGACTCATTAATGAAGCCTGAATAACCTCAACAAACTCAGCTAACTAAATTATTCCATTCAGTCCAGGGTATGTCCTTGCAAGAAGCCCCAATACTAGAATACCATTATTTCTTGGAAGCAGAATTAGGAGGGGTACTTTTCCTAAGGGTGCGTGGATCCTCATTCTGGCTTGTCAGTCTAGGCTATAATCATCAACCATGGATGTTGATTAACTATTACAGTCTAATTACATCCCACTGTTTCCCAAAAGGATAAGCACAGGAAGAATTCCCCCCAAAATATGAATAAACTTAAGTGAAAAGAAATGAGCGTTAATTAGGATGAAAGTTATGGATGCATGGATGTCTACCACAGGACCTAAAACATGAATAAAGATGAACCACAGTTACTGATGGGTATTGAGGAGAGACAAGTTAATAGGTTCAAAATAACTTTTGTGCTTTAGAGAATGACATGTAGCTCTTTTTCTGGTATTTTTGTTGTTATGTGCCATCAAGTCGCTTGCGACACATAGTGACTCTGTGTACAAGAGCCCTAAATGCTGTTCTATCCTGTGCCAACCTAGCACTTATTCCCACCACTCCAGTCACAGAATCAATCCACCTCATCAAAGGTCTTTCTCTCCTGCGCCGCCCCTCCACTCTGGCAAACATGATGTCCCTCTCCAAGGACCAGTCCCTCCTTGTAACATGCCCAAAGTATGTCAGACAAAGCTTTAGGATCCTTGACTCCAAGGAACATTCCAGCTTCACCTTCTCCAGGACAAACCTGTTTGTTCTCCTAGCAGTCCATGGTATATTCAACACTCTTCTCCAGCACCACAGCTCAAAGGTATCAATCTCTTTCTATCATCCCTATTCACTGTCCAACTCTCTGATGCATAGAATGTAATTGCAAAGACTATAGCCTGGATCAGGTGCACCTTAGTCTCCAGCCTGACTTTGTTGCTCTTCAGTACTCTTGAGAGGTCCCTCACAGCTGACTTGCCCATTGCAATTCGTCTCTTGTTTTGCTGGCTGCTGTTACCAAGAGTGTTGACTGTGGAGCCAACTAAACTAAAACTGTTAATTATCTCAATCTCTTCACCATCCCTCCTGATGCTGCCAATTGGCCCAGTGGTGAGAATCTTTATTTTCTTGATGTTGAGCTTCAATCCATATTGAAGGCTGCAGTCCTTGACCTTCTGCAACAAGCGCTTCAGGTCCTCCTCAGTTTCAGCAAGCAGGGTTGTTGAGGACTCTTCCACCAATCCTGATACCACATTCCTCCTCATACAGTCCAGCATCTCGCATGATCTGTTCTGCATACAGATTGAAAAGGTATGGAGACAAAATGCATCTCTGATGTACACCCTTCTTGATTTTGAACCATGTACTGTCTGACGACTGCCTCTTGGTCTAAGTATAGGTTTCACAATAGTATAATCAAATGTTCTGGGATTCCCAGTCTTCTTAGAGTCAGCACAGCTTGTTGTGATCCACACAGTCAAAGGCCTCTGCATAGTCAATGAAGCACAGATAGACATTCTTCTGGTATTCTTTGCTTTCTGTCAAGATCCATCTAACATTAACTATAATATCCCTAGTACCTTGACCTCTTCTAAATCCAGCCTGTACATCTGGCAGTTCTCTACTGACATATTGTTACAAACATTTTTGGATAATTTTCAGCAGAATCTTGCTTGCATGTGATATTAATGAAATTGGTATAGAAACTTAAAAAAGAAATTCTTCTATATTCCAATTTTTAAGAAGTGAACTAATACCTTACATTAGGGAGCTCTGGTCGCCTAGTGGCAAAAGCTGCAATGCAATCTCAAAGGCACGTTGTTCTAATTCACTAGCTGTTTTTGGGGAGAAGGATGTGTGGTCTCCTCCCTTGAGATTAACTGCCTCTGGAAACCCACCAGCAGGTCAGCTATGGGTCAGTTCCAACTTGCAGGTACGCAACAACAATGTCCTACATTATCTAGAATATATTTTGTCAAATACAACAAAAATGTGAAGTATCTGTTCTGTCCCACACAAAGCATAAATGATGAAAATAAAGTAGTAATTGAATAACAACAAATAATTTCTTCCCTCAAGACTTTTTAAAAAAACTCAAGAAGGTGTTAATATATGCACAATCTAAGATTCGTCAAACTCTTGAGTAAGTATTGCAGAATAGAAGTGACTGGGCTGAGAAAAAGGTCAGTCCTTTAACAAAAATAAAACAAGGAGGAAATTTAGAAAGTATTGCATATCCATTGTTACAATACACGTCTTCCATTTTATAAATGCACTAATTAAGTCGAGAAAATATGATTGCTGCTCCTACTACCATCTCCACACACGTACACCTTTCCTTCACTACTTTTCTGTCAGTTCATTCTATTGTAGTGTCTTGTGTGTTGCTGTGATGTTAGAAGTTATGCCTCACACATCTAAAATACCAGTAGGGTTACTCAGAGTGTTTGGATTTCAGTAAAGGTTTCAAACTAAGAATATGAAAAAGGGCCACATTAAAAATGGCCAGTGGAAACCATATTAATAACACATGAATAGCAATGGGACATTGTCTAATATGTTGCCAGAAGATGAACCTCTCAAATTGGAAGGCATGCAAAAATATCACTGTGGAAGAACCAAGGTCAGACTGCCTAATGAGCAAGGTACACAGATATTTATTATCATCCTGCAGTGAATACTTTTAACTGTCCTGCATATAAAAACATGGTGAAACACATGTGAAATTGTTCATCATATTACCGAGTAAATATAAGAACGTCTGACTGGCTAATCCACCTGTAAGAAGAGCTGCTTCCTCAAAATATACAAGATTTGAATGATATGGATGGAGTAAAATTTCACTTGCTGATGTGGTATAACTCAAAGTAAGAAAAAACCAGCAATATCCATCAACAATTAGATTATTAATATCCATAACATAGATTATATGATGTGCTAATCTTGGAAAATGGAATATAGTAAAAATTAAATGCCTAAATATTTGTATCTTGGGCATTAATGAGATTTAATGTACTGATATAGCCCAGTATAATATATTTTAAAATATTTTATAGTGATTTAAGAGAAAGTATACAGAGTAAATTAGTTTTCCATTCAACAAGTCATGCATACATTGTTTCATGACCTTGATTTTAATTTCTGCAATGTAATAGCACCCTTATAATTTCCTTGCCTGTTTGTTTGCATTCTCATTTCATATCTCTTCCTGCACTCTGAGCTTATTTATGGAGCTCCAGAACTACATTTTTCAACTTGTATTATAAGTTTTCATTAACATGTTCATGTTTCTGGATCTTTGAGCTATGCTCTTCCCTCTTGTTCTTTATTCACTTTCATTGCTACTCCTACTTTTTAATTGAAGTAAATTAACATTCCTTCCAAGAAGTTTCATGGTTACCCCAGTCTTCCACTGTGTCCCAATAGAAATATATACTTCTACCTGTTGTCACTATTTTAATATACAAATATTCACATGAGGTCTTGAGAGTCTAGAGATTTTTTTTTAACTGGCTACACTGAAGGCATTGGCAAAAAAGAAAAAAAAAATTAAGGCCCAAGGAATTGGTGGGATGCCAATTGACATATTTCAACTAACAGGTGCCATCCTGGATGAGCTAACCAGCCAATGCCAAGAAATTTGGAGCAGCTGACTGGAATGAATTAATTTTGGTTCTCATTCACAAGAAAGAGAAAGGTGATCCAACAGAATATAGAAATTATTGAGCAATATCATTAGTATTACATGTAAGCAAAATATTGCTGAAGATATTTGAAAAAAGATGAGAACAGTATGTAGAAAATTGCCAGAAGTTCAAGCTAGATTTAGAAGAAACCATGGCACCAGGGATTCCATTGCTGGAGTCAGATGGATCCTGGATGAAAGCCAAGACTATCAGAACAAGGTTTATTTATACTTTATTGACTATGCAAAGGCATTTGACTGTGTGGATCATAACCAATTATGGCTAACGTTAAAAACAATAGGAATTCTATTGAGTTCATGGGAAACCTATACTTAGTCCAAGTGGTTGTTTGGTGAATAGAGCAAAGAAATACCACATAGTTGAAAATTAAGAAAGGATTGTGTCAGAGTTGTGTCATTTTTCCATACCTATTCAATCTGTGTGATGAGCAAGTTATTTGAGAAGCTGGACACTATGAGGTAGAACGTGGCATCAGGATTGGAGGAAAACTCATCAATTACTTGTACTTTGCAGATCACACAACCTTGCTTGCTGAAAGTGAGTAGAACTTGAAGCCCTTGTTGTAGATAATCAAAGACTACAACCTTAAGTATGAATTGCATCACAATACTAAGAAAACAAAATTTGCAATCACTGGACCGTAAGGTTATGTCGTGAGAGATGGAGAAAAGATTAAACCTGTCAACAGTGTCATCTTACTTGGATTCACAGTAAACACCTTTGGTACCAGCAGTCAGGCAGTCACTTAGGAAAACTGAAATCAATTTAAGGACTAACGTGTGCCTGATTCAGGTTATGGTCTTTTCAATTAGTCACTATGCATCTTGGAGATGTCCAGTGAATAAGGATGACTGAAGAAGAATTGATGCCTTTTGAATTGTGGTACTGGAAAAGAGTGCTATCCCATGAACTGCCAAAAGAATAAACAGATATGTCTTGGGAAAAGTGCAGCATTCCTTGGAAGCAAAAGTAACAAAGCTTCGTCTTACATACTTTGAACACATTGCTAGGAAAGGCTATTTCTTTGAGAGGACAACAATGCTTAGAAAGGCAGAGGGTTGCCTAGAAAGAGGAAAACCATCAACCAAACGGATTGACAAAATGATTGCAGTAATGGGCTCAAGTAAATCAGAGATTGCGAAGATGACATTGGATAGAACAGGATTCAGATCACAGGGTTCATAGAGTCACTATGGGTCCTACTCAAGTATACAGCACCTAACAACAAACAACAACTACATAGAGTGTTGTAAATATGGGATTCTCATTCTTCTCAATGTTAGATATAATTTGTTATGATCTACACTGTTAAATGCCTTTGCATAGTAAAGGAAAAGTAAGTAAACATACTTCTGGTATTTTCAGCTTTCAGCTAGGATTCTTCTGACATCAGTAATGATATCTTTAGCACCTCTTCAAAATCAAGTTTGAGTTTATGGCAGTTCTTTGCCAAGATACTTTTCTAGCCAATGTTTTATTAATCTTCAGCAATATTTTACTTGTTTGTGATATTAATGATACCATTTGATAATTTATATATTTGTTGGATCTCCTTGTCTTGGAATGGGAACAAATATGGATCTCTTCAAGTAATTTGGCCAGGTCTTCCAAATTTATTGGCATAGACTGATGTATCTGTTCATTAAAATACTTCAGTTGGTATCCCATCAGTTCCTAGATAATTATTACCCCCACTCCCAGTGTATTCAGTGCAACTTGAAAGTCTTTCTTCATCACCATTGTTTCATGATCATACACTAAGACAGAAGAGCAAGAAAAGACCAAAATGGATGTCAGAAGATACTCTGAAAATTGCACTGGAGCACAGAGAAGCCAAAACACAAGGAAGAATTCAAGATACTAAAGAGTTGAATAGAAGATTTTAAAAGGCAGCACGGGATGACAAAGCAAAATATTACAATGAAATGTGTAA
>NW_006399823.1:11021631-11024001 GCF_000299155.1 Elephantulus edwardii | reverse complement strand
TCTGTTCAATTCTTTCACTTCACCATTTCTTTCCCTTTGTTTTGGCTTGCTGAAATTCTAGTGTTAATTCTAGTGTGTAAATTTTGGAGTCTCTTAGGACTTTTTTTTTTTTTTGTCTTTGCCTTTTTCTCAATCTTTGCAAAGACTTTTTCTTTCTTTTGTCCCCCCCACCCCGGACAATATCGTTGATGCTATCCCACAGCTCATCTAGCCTTTTATAATTGTTGTTCAGTGACCTCAAATCCCTTCTTGAGATAGTTTTTACATTTCAGAGGGATAATATAAAGTTCCAACTTTGGTTCTTGTGGACTTGGTTTTTCATCTTTGTTTGTTTGTTGTGGTTTTTATTCCCTTCAGTTTCAATTTGAACACTTAATTGTGTTTACATGAAATCCAGAAGACAAAAAAAGCTGTCTTCCAAACAGAGCAAGGGAATACCCCATGTTTTAAGAACAAAAAAGGTATGCAGCAGGGCTGTATCTTTTTTCCATACTTATTCAATCCTTATGCCAAGCAAATCATTCAAGACTGTGGACTTTTTGAAGAAGAGTGTGACATCAGGATTAGAGGAAAATGGATTGAAAATCAACACCCTTGGTACCAAGAAAGAACAGACATTTTGCATTGGATAAATATGCTGTCAAGGAACTCTCTAAGATACCAAGGAGCAATGTTGTCAGTTTAAGAACTAAGGCACATTTGATTTAAGCCATTGTCGTTTTAATTACTTGTTATAAGTGTGAACTTGAGACAATGACTCAAGGTAACAAAAGAATAATAGATGCTTTTCAATTGTGGTGTTGAAGAAGAATACTGAATATCATATTCCCTGCCAAGAGAACAAATATGGCTTGGATCAAGTGCAGCCACAGTGCTGTGCATGGTTGTAAAGCTTCATCTCATTTATTATGGTATATTACTAGGAGAGGTTTGTCCTTGGAGAAGGACATCATGTTTGAAAAGATGGAGGTTCAGTGAAAAAAAAGAAAGACCATCAAATAAATGGATTGACTCAGTGACTGTAACAACAGGGTCAAGTATTTTAGAGATGAGGAGGATGGCACAGGAGCAAACAAAGCTTAGATTGATTGTTTACGGCGTCACTGTACATTATTGTCATCTTGATGGCACCTAACTAAATAACTAGAGTGTGCTAAATCCATCAAGAAAAGAGAGTGGATTCAGATTGATGCTTTGTTTCTAGTGAAAGAGTGATGAAATAGAAGGGAACAAGTTAGCACAAAAAAAAATCCATATTTGTTCTAGACTTGATTATTAAGTATTCCATGATCACTTTTAACACCTGTAATTGAAGAGGAATATATTCTCTAATAGAGAACCTTTTTCCCTTAGGAACAATAAGAAGGAGATTCTACTCTTAGAAAAGCTTTGCTGTATGAATGCAGGCAAAACAGCAAAATTCCTTGTATGTTTATCATTAAGGGAAAGGATTACATTAGGATTTTTCTTTGTAGGTCTCCCGCCTAATACCAACAGTATAAAAATAAGTATTTATAATACCAAATCAAGATGTGTTCTTTTATACATGAGTTTAATCACACTGCTTTTTCATTTTCCCCCTCACACTAAACATGCCTTAAGCAAACTTTAGTTACATTTTCCAGCTCCCAACAGAATTTTCTTGTTTGCTTAAAGGCTCTTGGATTTACTAGGATTTGTCTACCTACTTTCCTGGAAAGTGTTCTCCAGACCTGCTCCTGAGGAATTCAGAATGCCTGAACAATGACCTCCCTTGTCATCATAAGGCATAGTTGGCAGCAGACATATGGCAACATGGTCAGTATTTAAAGTCTAAATCTCTTCTCAGCACTTCGGAATAACTTACTGCCAAACAATATTTGGTTTTTGAATGGTTACCACAGAAATACTCTGAGATTAGGCAGTTGTAACAATTTTGTGTAGCTAATCCAACCCAGACTAACTAATTAAATATAAGTTTTTATATGTGAGAATATCTTAGTAGAAAAATGCAGAATATAATTCACTTATAAAAGATGGGTTGGGGTGTACTTTTCATGCTTTCTACTTTTTTTCTGGGCTAGGAGGAGTGGCATCCACTTCCATAATAGCTTGCTTCTGGAAACCCTATGGAACCGGGGAGAGGATGAAAGGCACCCAAGCGTCGAGGACTCTCCTTCATAGGGTTGCTATGAGTTTCCTGGGATTTGATGGCACTTAACAACAACAACAGCAACAACAACATATTATGATAGGCTTCCCAAGAAGAAGGGCCTCCCCCCCTTTGCTATGCAGTATACTTTCTTTTGTATTTCTGTGTTTTTCTGTATAGAATTGGTAAAAATATTCTTACTTTTTTATTCAGTGTAAGCTATTGTTGTTTTTGTTATG
>NW_006399823.1:11007241-11017381 GCF_000299155.1 Elephantulus edwardii | reverse complement strand
TGTTGCTAGGAAGATCTATTCCTTGAAGAAGGACATGTTGCTCAGAAGGGTAGAAAGTCGGTGAAGGAGAGGAAGACCCTCAAACAGGAGGATTCCTATGGTGACTATCACAATGGGCTTTTGTGTGTCAGGAAGTGTGAGGATAAAGTAGAATAGAACAGGTTTCAGATATTTATTTATAGGGTCGCTATGAGGAGAAATGTGGCTTCAGGAGTGAAAGAAGACTCATCAACAATCTGCATTATGCAGATGACCCTGCTTGCTGAAACTGAGGAAGACCTGAAGCACTTGCTGTAGAAGGTCAAGGACTGCAGATTTCAATACAGATTGAAGCTCAATATCAAGAAAATAAATACTCTCACCTCTCAGCCAACTGGCAGCATTGTGATGGATGGCGAAGAGATTGAGATTGCAAATAGTTTTAGTGTGCTTGCCTCTACAATCAACACCAGCAGCTAGAAAATGGACAACAGCAGCTAGAAAATTAAAAGATGTATTGCATTAGGAAAGTCTGTTGTCAGAGATTTGTTGAAAGTACTGAAAGAGCACTGATATCAGTCTGGAGACTAAGGTGCGCCTGATACAGGCCACAGTCTTTGCAGTTATTGCTATGCATCAGAGAGCTGGAAAATGACTAGGGATGATAGAAGGAGAATTAATGTCTTTGAGCTGTGGTGTTGGAGAAAGGTGTTGAATATACCATGGACTGCTAAGAGAAAAAGCAGGTTCAACCTGGAGAGGGTTAAACCAGGGTGCTCCTTGGAAGCAAGGATTCTGAAGCTTCATTTGACATACTTTGGACATGTTGCAAGGAGGGACCAATCCTTGGAGAGGGACGTCATGCTTGAGAAAGTGGAAGCATAGTGTAGGAGAGGAAGGCCGTCAATGAGATGGATTGATTCAGTAACTTGTGTAATGGGGGTAGGTTTGTCAAAGAGATTGGCACAGGACAGAGCAGGGTTTAGGGCTGTGGTAGGGCCGCTATGAGTTGCAGGGGACTCCACAGCATATAACAAGAACAAGAGTAGTACTTGACTTGATGGCACCTAACAACAACAACCACAACCAAAACGAGTCTCTAGAATTCACTTGTAAGAATTTAAATAGAGTCAAATTCACAAAGGTACTTGGGTTAATGCACTAAAATACAGTTATGCTTGATATATTAATGCATATTGTGAAATTGTTTCTCAAAATTGATATAGCAATGCATACTTTCCATCTTTCATGCTACTTTTTCTTTCATATTCTAATTCTATGCCCTTTTCATAAGTATGACAATAATACAACTCTAGCTGCTTTTGAAAATCAAAGCCAAAACCAAAACAATTTATTCCAGATTCCAGTAACCATTTAAAGGAGGTCTGGTGGCTTAGTGGAAATGAATTGAGCTACCGTCACAAACGATTGGAATCGTCTGCTGCTCTGCAGGAGGAAGATAAGGAATCTCCTTCCATGCACCTTCTGAAAACTCTCTGGAGGTTCAACTTTAAGTCAGTTCCAACGTGGCAGCACATAAGAACAGCAACCTTATATGACAGAGCAGAAGTGTTCGTAAGGTTTCGAAGTCTGCAAATCTTAAGAAAGGCAGCATCTTTTCCTTAAGGAGCAACTGGTGGTTTGAACATCCAACTTCTCTGTTAGCAAGTGAGCACTTAATTACTTAACTGCTGCACCCATAGTGCTCCTTTATTTATTTCCCCCCCCCCTTTTTTAGATGAAGTACGTAAATATCCTGGTGCAAACTAAGAACTTGGGTTGAAAGAAATCTTACTTAGGTGTTAATACTTTAGGACATGAGCTCATCTGTGGCTCTACCATAACACTATCTGTATGGCTTTAGATAAGTTGTTTAACCTCAGTAATTTTATTCTCCATGTGTTAGGTCAGCAAACTACTTCTTTCTTTATACATTTATAAGGATCAAATCAGATAATAGAGACATTTGTGTAACACTAGTACTATGATTTATGAGTAAAGTGGAATTTTTACAAGAAAACATGCTGTTATGTGGCCTGATTGGATTTGACTCCTGGAACACCAAATTAATTTCAATGGAATGTTGGACAGCCAGTTCTTTCTGTCAAGGGTTATCAATAAGCAAACAAACCAAAGAATGTTACTTTGCAAATTTCATGATAGGTAGAAATGAATATATTTTTTTTCCTTAGTAGGTTAAAAAATACCATGGATTGCTAGGAGAGCAAACTAGTTAGTCCTGGAGATGGTAAAGCCAGGCTACTCCTTTGTGACAAAGATTCTGAGGCTTCACTGACATACTTTGGACATGTTACAAAGTGGGATCAGTCCTTGGAGAAGGATGTAATGCTTGGGAGAGTGGATGGACAGCACAGGAGAGGAAGACCCTGGATGAGGTGGGTTGATTCAGTCACTGGGGTAATGGGGCGAGGTGGTGTGTCAGAGACAAGAAGACAATAAGCTTGGCAAGGTATAGAGCAGGCTTTATGCTGTTGTACATAGGGTTGCTATGAGTCTCAGGTGACTTGACGGCACATAACAACAGCAACAGGTTAAAAAATTAAGAAAACATGAGGAATATATATTGAGAGAATTTTCCTGGAGGAGAGTGTAGAAAATAGGTAATAGAGAATGGAGACTGGATAAGTCCTGAAGAGTAATGATTACCCAAAAATAAATATTTTCTTTCCCTTGCATTTGATTGAGACCAAGTACTTATGGCCTTGCTCCTTCTGTGAATGAAGCATTGTGTGAAGACATTGAGAAAATACAAGAATATTGAAGAGGATCATTGGATTCTTAAATACTTTACAGTTATCCATTCAGGAGTTAAGAAACAGTTTGAGAATACACCAGAAAATGCCTGATATATTAGTATGTTGTTGTTGTTTTGTTGTTTTGTGCTGTCGAGTTGCCTGCAACTCATAGAGACCCTAAGTACAACAGCCTTAAACCCTGCTCTATTCCTTGCCAATCGCACTATCTCTGACACACCAACCCCTATTACTCCAGACACTGAATCAATCCACCCCATAGAGGGTATTCCTTTCCTGCACTGTCCCTCCACACTCCAAAGCATGATGTCCCTTTCCAAGGTCTGGTCCCTCCTTGCAACATGTTCAAAGTATGTCAGACAAAGCTTCAGAATCCTTGCCTCCAAGGAGCATCCTGGTTTAACAATCTCTAAGACGAACCTCTGTTCATTTTCTTAGCAGTCCATGGTATATCAACAGTCTTCTCCAGCACCACAGCTCAAAGACATCAATTCTCATTCTATCCTCCCTAGTCATTGTCCAGCTCTCTCATGCAGAGTAAGTGATTGCAAAGATCAAGGCCTGTGTCAGGCTTACCTTAGTCTCAAGAGTGACACCATTGCTCTTCAGTACTCTGGAAAAGTCTCTAAGAGCAGACTTTCCCATCTCAATACATTTTTTTTTCAACTTTCCTGGCTACTGGTGCCAAGAGTGTTGACTGTAGAGCCAATTTCCCAATAAATGGTACCAAACTAAATGCCTGGAAATTCAGATAGAAGAGATAATTTAGACAAGGGCAAGCTTTATAGAGAAAATAAGATTGAACTGGGGCTCTAAAGAGGCCTGGAAGCAGGGAAGACATTCCAGGGATAAACCAAGTCCAGTTCCTTACTTCCAGGTTGCTAAACTGCATCTTTCAGGACTGGGTTGCTCAAAGAAACTCAAGCTTCTGCTTTTAGTGTTGTTGATTCTGCTTGGGGCCAAGTGGGGAAGGGACTAATAAACAAGGTTGCTTATTTATTTAGTAACTTTTCTTTGTAGGTGCAAATAGCTTTTTGTAGAATTTCCTAGGATTCCAGAGCTTTGTAGATAAGAATAGACAGAGAGTTTTTGTGTTTTCTCCTGGTGATGGGTCTTTTTTTTTGTTTTTTAATTCAACTATCTTCTTTGTTTTACATTCAATTATACTATATATTTTATGTTTCATAAACTCTTTGTAATCACAGGGATTTGTGATTTTTATAAGCAATTTTATACAAACCACACAGTACAACTGGGAGTCATATTAAAACCATCCACAAGAAAGGAAATATTACAAATCAAGATATGATATTGTCTTTCCTTGTCTAAATGAGCTTTCATGTTACTTGAGATTTTTACCACTCGAGTCATAATTTTGAGCTAGAATAGGGAGTCAGCATATTATGGCCCAAGAGCTAGATAGGACCTACCTACCACCTCTTCTATTATTAAAAATCACTTTTAGTTTTAAAATCATAAAACATCACACTCTTATTGTACAGCATTTTGCAGGCGTCTAAGCCAAAAGATTGTTTTTGGAGGATGGTAGTTAAATATCCTACCTGCAAATATATGGAAAGAGGGAACAATTATTGCCTACTTAGCACCCACGATAATACTTTCCTGAATATTCTTATTTGATCACCTGAACAAACAAGAGTGGGCAGCATGGGTCTCAGGGGCTTCCTTCTTCCTCCCACTTCCCGTCAGTGCTACTTCCTTCACTACAGTTTGTCATGTAGGTTGAAGGACAATAATATTAGAACCTATTCCTCATAAATTCAAAAGTTTAATTCTCTCTTCATGTCCTCATGTAGTTTAGGACTGGCTCTTCCTAGATAAGACTTTCCAAATGCCTTCTGACAACTTTCTTACCTATCACTTCCTGGGAACATCCTACTTCTCCAAATTGGCAAAAAGCTGCACTGTAATTCCAAAGGCACACAATTTGAGACCACCAGATGTTCCACAGGAGAAGGATGGGCAATCTCCTCTTGTGCAATTAACTACCTCTGAAAACCCGCCTGAGACTCAGCTATGGGTGAATCCCAGCTCTATAGGACACAACAACAACAAGAATATTATTTTAAAACAAAAGGTAGAAGCAAGAAAACTTTGACTCAACAGTTCTTAAAGTGTAACCTTGAGACCCTGACCTTCAGTATGCTCCTTTCAAGAGACCATAAGGTGAAAACTATTTTCTTAGTGAAACAAAGTTGCTTTTGGTGCCCTAGATGTGTGCACTGAGTTGTGTCAAGAAATCAGGAGGACAACCACTTGGCCAACTGACTAGAAGAGATCTATATTTGTTTCTGTTCCAAAGAAAGGTGATCTAACAAAGTGTGAAAACTATCGAACAATATCATTAATATTACACGCAAGCAAGATTCTACTGAAGATTATCCAAAAACAACTGGAATAGCACATCAACAGAAAACTGCCAGAAGTGCAGGCTGGATTTAGAAGGTGGCGTGGTACTAGGGATATTGTAGCTAACTAATGTTAGATGAATCTTAGCTGAAAGCAGGGAGTATCAGAGGACATTATATCTGTGTTTCATTGACTATGCAAAGGTGTTTTGACTCTGTGGATCACTACAAACTGTGGCTGACTCTGAGAATAATGGTTATCCCAGAATACTTGATAGTACTTATGAAAAACCTATACTTGGACCAGAAGACAGTCATCCAAACAGAGCAAGGAAACACTGCATGGTTCAAAATTGGGAAAGATGTATGCCAGGGATGTGTTCTATACCTACACTATGCAGAACAGATTGAACTGTATGATGAGAAATGTGGCATCAGGATTGGAAGAAGATTCATCAACAATCTACACAACCCTGGTTGCTGAAACTGAGGAGAACCTGAATGAAGCACTTCCTGCAGAATGTCAAGCAAGTACTGCAGCCTTTAACATGGATCGAGGCTCAATATCAAAAAGACAAAGATTCTCACCACTGGGCCATTTGGCAGCATCATGATGGATGGTGAAAAGGTTGAGACTGCTAATAGCTTTAGTTTGCTTGGTCCACAGTCACCACTCTTGGCACCAAGCAGCCAGAAAATCAAAAGACGTATTGCTATGGAAAAGTCTTCTGTTAGGGACCTCTCCAAAGTACTGAAAAGCAATGGTGTCATTCTGGAGACTAAAGTGCACCTGATACAGACCATGGTCTTTGCGATCACTTGCTATGTGTCAGAGAGCTGGATAATGATTAACGATAATAGAAGGAAAATTGCTAAGAAAATGAACAGGTTTGTTCTAGAGAGCGTTAAACCAGGCTACTCATTGGAGGCAAGGATTCTGAAGCTTCATCTGATATACTTTGGCCATGTTGCAAAGAGGGACCAATCCTTGGAGAGGGATGTCGTGCTTGGGAGGGCAAAGGAGGAGGAAGACTCTCTATGAGGTGAATTCATTCAGTGACTAGGGTAGTTGGGGTAGGTATGTCGGAAACGGTCAAATTGGCACAGGATAGAGCAGGATTTAGGGCTGTTGTACTTGCAGGTGATTTGATGGCACATAACAACAACAATATGTTTACATTGCAGTCCTTGGGTGGTATCAACTATTAAATCCGGGAATACTAGCAGAAGTTTGGTGGTTTAAACCCAGTAAGGAGTGTCTTGGTAGACAGGTCTGGTGATCATCCTCTGAAAGCCCACAGTTTTGGAAGCAAACAAAACAACAACAAAAACAGCTTAGTTCTATCCTACGCATATGAGCCAAAATAAATTTTACTGCACACTACAACATACTTGTGCTTACGATACATATAAAAGCAATAGTGAACCAAACGTTAGGTACCTACATCAAGTTTGCTCTTGGTTTTAACTGCCAGACACCACCCTTGGGAAACCTATACACAATCATCAGACTGTTTTAATCCATAGTCTTCCTTGGTTGATTTTAAGTAACAGGAGTTCTGTTTTAGAGAACTGGTGGTAGAGTCCAAATTAACTGTGCAGTTAATTCAAAGGCCACTATTCTGTGACAATCTGAATCCATCAGTAGCTCCACAGAAGAAGATTAATTATCTGCTTTGCAGCAACTGACAGCCTCATTGTTTCAGAGGCTGAGTTGAATCCAAGCCCAACTGTACAGCAGTGAGTGAGTCTTAGTCCAGAATCCCTATTGAAATGTATTCAGCATTACAGAAACATGTAGCCTTCCGCTAAGAAGTGGTGACCACACTTCAGCCGGCAGAGATTTAAATTTAAGTCTCCATGTAAACTTGTAATTTCGCTCTTGTGAAGTAGATTCTGACTCATGGTGATTCTCCATTGGGTTTCAGAGGCTGTAAATATCAGGAAGATACTATCCAATTTTCTCCCATGTAAATAGCTCTGATAGCATGGTGGATAGAGAGTTGTGTTGACAACCCAAAGGCAGGCAGATTGAATCTGTCCTCTGTGGTAGAAAGATGAGCAGTTTTCTTCCATGAAATGTACTGCCTCAGAAAACCTGCTACAGGGTCAGCTTTGAGCCAGCAGTGAGCTGATTGAGTTTGACTGGTGTGTTTGAACCGTTGACCTTTCAGTTAACAGCCTAACCCCAGCATTCTAGTCACTGCCTCCTGATTGAGGATAGTGATACTTACCACTCTGTGTTAACAGGGAAATTTTTACCGCCTTGTGTTTACTAACTCTTCCAAGTGAGAAGAGTCAACCAATTTCTCTGAATCACTTCCTAAATGAAGCAGAGAAAAACTTTATTTTATTAGATCTGGACTCTGATGGGATGAGATGTATACATAAGGCACTAGTGTATACATAAAGCACTAGGTGGCACTAGTGGCAGAAAAGCACTTGGGTGATTGTTCACAAGCACGTTTGCCATGGGCATCTATTCCTTGCGAGAATCTCTGCTCAACTAAATATAGATATTTATATACAGACACTTGGCAGACTTTTTTTTCTTTATACATACCAAATGAGCCTGTCACTTCAAGGAAAACAACTAATAGTATTTATTGCCTGTAATATGATTGGAGCTCTCAAGTGAAAATTAGAACTTTGAAAACCTTGCATTTACCACCAGGGTCTTCACAGCTTCTAAATACTGCAAGACTTTTCTGACAGGATCCATGATCATTTTAGATAATATGACTTTTTACATGTATTGCACAATGTAGTATGTTAATGTTTAGAAGAGTTGCCTAACTCAGTGAATTGCTGTTTTCCATCAGCCTCGTGCCTAGTGCTATGGAATCATACATTGGGGAAAAATATTCTTCTGAAGTGCAAGACCAGTAGATTCTAATGCAATGGATATGAAAAATTCATTGCTTTGGTTTCAGATTACATACTGTAGCCAACATTTAAGAAACTAGTTTTTTATCATATATTGTCGTCTTACCCAAGAGTAACCCCAACTATCTGAAGAGCTACTACAGCTCTCCTCGTGTTCTTACTGTGCATTTGCGTAGATTGGGTTTTAGTGCATTTTGACCAAAACTACATATCATGTCAGAATGATTGCAGAGGCGGATAAGAAAAGTCAGCTGTTTTCTATTAAGCTACCCATTAAGGAGAGTTGCAAAAATGTAAGATGATGTTTGATTTTAAGGAAATATAGTTATGTTTTAAATATTTTGTTGCCAATGTGTAGCTGATTTATTGTAGGGTTTTTTTGGTTGTTGTTTTTCCTTCTAAATAAATATTTCTTCAACATTTAAGTTTCAATTGTCATTATAGTAAAAACAGCTACAACCCACACATCCAGTTCTTAGGGATTTTCATGAATATTTAAGATTTGTACGAGGCTGTGAGACCATACAGTTTGTGATCCCCTGAGAACAGAGAGTGAAGTTGATGCAAAAGTAGTAATAATGTAATTTGAGCTGCAGATAACTCCAATAGTATAGCAGAGGGTTGAGGGGAAAATGGTAGCTGAAGAAAAATGTGCACCTAGTGAGGGCCATGATGTAAAGAGAGAGGACTGAGAGGAAATGTGTTGATGGTGACTTCCAGATCACCACCCCTAGGCTTGAACAAAGTGAACTTCAAGTCTCTGTAAAGCAACTGTTGTTATTGTTGTTAAGTGCCATCGAGTCACAGACAACTCATAGCAACCCTCTGAAGGAGAGTCCTCAGCACTTGTGTGTCTCTCGTCTTCTCTCCAGTTTCATAGAGTTTCCCAAGTGGATGCTGCTCCTGCTTCTAAACTTGTTTTAATCGGGGAGTTCCACCCAACACTGTCTGCCATGGGTGACCAACCATTAACGCATTTGACACATCAGCGTCACTGTTCAGCCTCACAGCAGCCACAAGTGACGGCTGTATGGCAAGTGGACACACCAGGACTATACGACCTAGAGGAATGTTTGAACAAAAAATGAAAGACAGGACCCAAGGCTGCGGATTAAAACTCACCCACTTTTGGCTTGGTTACATAGCTTTCAGTCCCGAAAAGAAATTAGGAAGAGAAAAAAAAAATAAATAAATAAATAAATCCTCATGAGTTTTAACCTGTCTCCTCAGTAGGGAGCTCTAGTGGCAAGGTCCGTAGGGAGTTGTGCTGCTAACCTGAAGGCTATGCCTCTTGGAAGTTGTAATCTCCTCCCTTGGGATATACAACTTGAAGGTAATGAATATGTTATCTCAAGAAGCAGAGCATTTATCTACTCCCCATTGTTTTAACATAACTGAGTTTGTATATGTTATCTCAAGGAGAGGGTTTATCTGTGCCCTACTGTTTTAACAGAACCAAGTTTACAGAAAAAAAAGTCATTTTTCAACATTGCAGTCATCATAAGGAGAAAAGTAAATTTACCTTCAGAATGATTCTGAAGTAACCTAAATTTCAGAAAGTGCTTACTCGTTTTAAAATTTAACCCTGCAACCTTGCTTGCTGTTGTAGAGACCCTTCAAGGCTATGCCAATTTATATATGACTCCATATGTTAGAGAATGGCAGTTTTGTAGGACTTTCTTGTCTGTAATCTTTAGAGGAAGGCAATCTTGCTCAAATAGAAAATACAAGTGATATCATGATCAGTTATTAGCAATATCATTGATATCACATACAAGCAAGATTCTGCTGAAAATTATCCAAAAACATTTGGTACCATATGTCAACAGAGAACTGCCAGATGTGCAGGCTGGATTTAGAAGAGGTTGTGGTACTAGGGATATTATAGCTAATGTTAGATGGATCTCGGCAGAAAGCAGAGAATACCAGGAGAATGTCTATCTGTGCTTCATTGACTATGCAAAGGCTTTTGACTGTGTGGATCACAATAAGCTGTGGCTGATTTTGAGAAGAATGGGAATCCCAGAACATTTGATTGTGCTAATGCGAAACTTATACTTGGACCAAGAGGCAGTTGTCAGAAAAGGGCAAGGAGACACTACATGGTTCAAAATCAAGAAGGCGGTTCATCA
>NW_006399823.1:11005398-11007141 GCF_000299155.1 Elephantulus edwardii | reverse complement strand
CTGGCCATGTGCCCAAAGTATGTTAGATGGAGCTTCAAAATCCTAGCCTCCTAGAAGAAACTTGGTTTCACCCTCTACAAAACAAACTGATTTGTTTTCTTGGTGGGCAATGGTATGTTCAAGACTCTTCTCCAGCACTGCAACTCAAAGGCGTCAATTCTTCTTCTGTCATCCTTTGTCATTGTCCAGCTGTCTGATGCTTAGCAAGTAATTACAATGACAATGATTATGAATTAGGAAGTGAAAAGTGATGGCATTTTATCTTGAGCAAACTTGGTTAGCATTATATAAGTTTGAGTTTTTTACTTAAATGCATAGTATCTTTTTAATAGATTAACAGACTAAGTTATTGTTGCTGTGGCCATTAGGAACCCTTGGATTAATTCCAACTGTTTGTGTCCTTATGTATAACCTTGCTCAATCCTGCATCATACTTATAATATCTGTGGCACTTACTTTTAATGTGGTAGTAATATTTTTCAGTCCATTTCATTAAGGGTCTTCCTCTCATTTACTGACCCTCTCTACTTTTCCAAGCATAAAATCCTTCTCTAAGGGTTGACCTCTCCTAATAACATGCTGCTCAACATCCTTGACTCTAAGGTCCAACTTCTTCTGAGATAGATTTTGCGTTTCTTTTCTTTCCCCCATAGTAATTTCCATATTCTTTGCCAACACCACAATTCAAACGCGACAATTTTTGTTTTGTTTTTCTTTCACATGCATATGAAACAACTAAAAATATCCTAGCTTGGTCGGGCCCCTTTATGTCTTTAAATCAGCCTTCTTGCTCTTTAGCATTTTAAAGAGGTCCTTGAAAGCAGATTTGTTCAATTCAATATGTCCTGTCTTTCTTGTTTGTTGCTTCAAATCTTTTTCACTTGCAGCCAACAAGATTATGCTATCTGTATAACACATGTTGTTGATAAATATTCCTCTAATCCTGATACAACATTCTTCTTCACAGAATCCAGTTTCTTGGACTATTTACTCAGCATGTATATTGAATAGAAATGTTGATGTTGTTCACTACTGTCGAGTTGGAAACAACCCATAGCTGACCCTCCAATGAGTCTTCAGAGTCAGTAATCACACAGGTGGAGATTATCCATCTTTCTACAGTGGAGTAGGTGGAGGATTTGAACTACTTGTCTTTGGGATTGCAGTGCAAGTTCTTACCCCAAGGCCACCACAGAGCTAGTGAAGTATGTAACAGTGACACACACATTTCCTCATATTAAACAATACAGTAATCTCCTTGGTCTGTTTGAATAACTTTTTTTATTAATGTGTAATTTCTTGGTTCATAGATTCCTGATTCATGTTTATAATATAATAAGTAACACTATTTTTAAAATCCTTTTGTTTAATGATTAGCTACTGATTAAACAAGGAACTTTGGTGGCCTAATGGTAAGAAGCTACATTGCAATCTCAAAGATACGTGGTTTAAATCTATCAGTTGCTCCACTGGAGAAGGATTACTATTTTCCTCTTCTGTCATTTACTGCTTCTGAAAAGCTGCTGGCAGGTAAGCTATGAGTATATTCTGACCCAACAGCAAATAACCCATATATGCATAAATCTACTCATAAACTATCCTCCTTATATTCTAAGATAAAGATGTACTATAGTGTACCTTGATTTTGTAAATATTTATATGGAAATTCAGAGAGCTCTGGTGGCCTAGTGGCAAGAAGCTGCACTGTAATTGCAGATACACAGTTCGAATCCACCAGATGCT
>NW_006399823.1:10995538-11000445 GCF_000299155.1 Elephantulus edwardii | reverse complement strand
TAGCTGTCCCTCCAGTGGATTGTCAGAGGCTTTACATCACACAGAGATTGCCCTTTTTTTTTCCACAGAGTGTCTGGTGGATTTGAACTACATGCCTTTGGGTTGGCATGAGTGCAACCCGGGGATAGGGTGCAGAGCCGTCAGCTGTATGGCATCAGCCCTCTGTGCTTGTGTGCTATGCAATGGCTGGGAGGCTGGGGGTGGGGCGTGGGCGAGAGTCGCCTCTTGGCCTCCGTGTGTCCTAGAGCTGCTAGTTCGTGCGCAGGTCACCAGCACCATAAAGGTCTGGGCCTCTGAGCATATCTTCCACCGCCCCTGGGAAATGGTCACGACTGCTGTGACG
Source organism: Elephantulus edwardii (assembly GCF_000299155.1). Lineage (NCBI taxonomy): Eukaryota > Metazoa > Chordata > Mammalia > Macroscelidea > Macroscelididae > Elephantulus > Elephantulus edwardii. The sequence continues at coordinate 11,000,102 of NW_006399823.1, read as the reverse complement.
CAGAAGTACCCCAATCCGAGGTATCCCAGCATGTGGGTGTCTATGTCCTGCATAGGCACGTGGACCCCTTGCAGGAAAGCTGCACAGCCAGCATCTTCTGAGCACCGAGGGGGGCCTGCCTGTCCTCCGTTGTGCAGTCTATTATCGGTGCAGCTTGAAAGAAGACGTATATGCAGGAGCATTCTGTAGTTGAGCCTTGAGAGAAAACAATGGAACGGAAATCCGTTTAATTTCTTTTACAAACATGGTCGCCATGGACTAGAGGCTCATCTACAAACCCCATCTTCAGCACTCGGACAAAATTATTCTCACTCAGGAAGCCATCATCACCATGAAGGGCGTCCACCTCAGCAACTACCAAGAAAATCTGACAGCGAGGACCATCTCTTCAAATGCTAGTAATGGTCAAGAGTCCATGGAATGAGTAATATAAAAACACTGAGATTGAAGATGTGATGGCCTCCACTCGAGGAAGCATCAGGGTTCTGATGGCAGCGGTAGCGTTTGGAGAGAAATGACAGCGACACGAGGCACAGAGGGCAGGCCCCAAGTCTCCACGCCAGCAGTGTATTTATTGATTATTGTTAAGTTAGCTGACTTAAGAAAATCAGAACAACAGAGAAAGCTTAAAACAGCTTTATTAAAAGGGGGAGGGGAAGGTCCTGGGGGAGGTTCCTCATTCTGAAGAGGCAGAATGGGGAAGTCACACTGTGGGAGGGTGTTTCTAACAGTCTTGAGGGAGGTACATTCATTGTGATTTATGGTTAATCCATTAGTTCGGCCAGGTGCACAGGGCTGTTCACTCTTCTGCCTAAGTTTGTATTCTTTAAATTCTTCATTTTCTCCCTTGGCTCCCCCTGTCCAGACCTATCTGTTGTTTAAGAACTACAACTCTATTTTAAGTGGACTTCTTTCCCCCCCCCCTTTTTTTTTAAGTAAGCTAGAGAGTGTCTATGTGATTTTGATAAAAACAAAGAGGAACAGGGCTTCGCAGCAAGAGATCATTGAAAATTGTTTTTGATGACAGTCTCATTCTGACGCATCCAGTGTTTTTGTGGAAATTTAACGATTATTGAAAAAGTGCACTGAAATTGATAATGCTATATTGGGTCTCCGAGAATTAAAGGATGAAGCTCCTGGGTTATGGGAATTCTGCTGGGCTTTGGCCAACCCCACAACAAGGCCATGTCACTCTGGGTCCACAGACTGCCTCCACTCAGAAGCACACACCAAGAAACTCACTTTAAAGAGTAAAATTGAGACTTTTCACAGCAATATTGATTTGCCTAAATTATCTTACTCTGTTAAAACCACAGTGTTTTGATTTGGTCCTTCGGTGAGATATTTCAAGAGAAAATTATCATCAAAGTAATCTATAATTCCAACAAGATAGGGTTCTGTTGTGTTAAAGAGTACAGCATTGGTTTGCCAAAATTTTGTAACTTAGTCAAAAAGCATTACCCATTAATTAATTGCAATTGTAATGCCTTCCAGAGCCTTGTGATTTCTTGTGTTCTACATGGGCTGATTAGGTTAATGGAAAAGTAGTCACTCCCTGAATTCTTCAGCACCATAAACTTCATGGATTAGCTGTGCACATCTCTTAGCATTTCCCATGTGCCTAACTTAGAGACCACTGAGTGTCTAGGTCATGGCTCTGTGATTGCAAATACCTGATGTATCATGTTGTTTAACTCTTTTTACATAATTGTCACCACAAAACTTTACACAAAGAGATGTACATCACTGGAAATTACTCAAGTACTGCTCTCTTGATCTGAATCATAAATTCCAGGTACTTAATGTTTTTAATAATACAGCACCAATGCAGGGTGTAGGAGGTGGGGGGCGGGGGGGAAGATAAGAAAGGGGGAAGAAACCCCAAAGAATTGGCACTGATTGAACTTGATTGAATTGTGCTGCAGCTTTCCTTTAGGAGAAATCCTTGTTGAGGCTGCCACAGGGCAGCTGCAGTCAGAAAACAATCCAATAACTCTATTTTGGTATCCTCCTTTGTAATAGAGCACTACATTATTGTGTGAGCACTAACACCTCCAGTAGTTGAAATTGTTGCATTGTTTCTGTTACAAGGTGATTGATTAGTTCTTGTCTTTATTTTTATTAACACTTTATGTGTTAACTAGCCTAATTTCCTAGTTAGAGACAACCTAATGCATGTACATAAACTACAGAGATCAGATGCCAAGTTATTAAAAAAATTATTGAGGTTTTGTATTGAAAATAGTATTTAGCTTAAGATTTCTTAAGACATTTGTAAAAGCAAGTTAAAGCCAATCAGTTTTCTAATTATTTTTGTACCTAGAGATGGGGTTTACAACTGAAATTAACATTTCAGCTAAACAAAACATTGCTGTATACTGTTATCTGATAAAAATTGCTTTGTGTAATTTCTGTAAATTGTCCCGGAAAAGGTGTAGTGTTCTAATGATGAAAAGATTTCAAATATAGTTACCTTTTAAAAAGAGCTAATAATTTGGCTTTGGCTTATTAAAATATAAATATATAACAAGCATATGCATTCAGAGGCCAAAACTAGACTAGACGGTAAATTAATAAACAAAAGGGCTTATTGAACATCTTATCTTACTTAATATTAAAAATGTTATGTGAATTAAGAGAAGTCTTTCTTATTAATAAAAACTTGCTCTTAACTGTAGAAAAACTAAAGCCAATAAGAGCAACAACTTAAAATCATTTTTATTTTTACCATTTGTTTCCAGATATATATATATAATTTATTAATATAGATATATTAAGTCAGTAATTGAATTATTCTAAGAGTTTTTAATCTGACAGAATTTTTTCTTAAAATTTGAATAAATTTTAAATGATTTCTGATGGTCAGCGGAACAAAGCATATTACATTTGCATTTGTATGAACCTTCTTCTGTCTTAATGAATAGTGGCTTACATTATAGAGGTAGGAGGTGAAAAGTTTACACTCTATTTCTAATAATTGCCTGGTCAGAGTTATAGAAGGTAACCAGGTCTCTCTCTGTGTCTCTCTCTTTTTTTCTCCTCTACCTCTCTTACTCGCTCCCATGTTCCTTTCTCTTTCTCTCTCATTGTTAAATTCTACTCATAACTAATTGTTTAACTTATTCCAAGGTGGTAAGTTGCTCAGAAGAGTTTTCCCATTTTTTTCTCCTCACAGAGTGGTTAGTAAATTCAATCCGCCAGAGATATGGCTTTGGGGTAAGTGGGCAACTCTCTTACAAACTCTCCTACTCTTTTAACCAGCAGCTTCTCGAAATCAATTATTGAATATGTGTGTATGTATGTATGTATGTATGTATGTATGTATGTATGTATGTATGTATGTTGTTTTAATTGCTGTTGAGTCAAACATGACTCATAGCGACCCTATGAACAAAAGACCTGAAGTCTTTCTATAACTATCGTCATTTCTCAAAGTTCATAGAGTTTCCAGAGGTGTGTTTAGAAGTGGATGCCACTCCTGCTTCCATGTATGTATGATGTTGTTCCGTGCCATCAAGTTCAATATGAATCATAGAAATTCTATAAATAACAGATCTTAACCCTGTCATATCCTGTGCCGTTCTCTTCATCTCTTACATACTTGAACCCATTGCTGCAGACACTATTTCAATCCATTTGGTTGAGGGTCTTGCTCTCTTTTGTTGATCCTCCACCTTTGCAGGCGTAATGTCCCTTTCCAAAAATAACCTTTCTTACAAACATGTCCAAATAAAAGAGACAAAGCCTCAAATATATTTATAAATACAATCATTAAATTGATCTTTAAATATGTTACATTGTTGTTATGTGTCATTGAGTCACTTGCGACTCATAGCAACACTGTGTACAAGAGCTCTAAATGCTGTTCTATCCTGTGCCAACCTAGCCATCCCAAACACACTCATTCCCACCACTCCAGTCACAGAATCGATCCATCTCATTGAAAGTCTTCCTCTCCTTCGCCACCCCTCCACTCTGCCAAACATGATGTCCCTCTCCAAGGCCCTCCTTGCAACATGCCCAAAGTATGTAAGATGAAGCTTCAGAATCCTTGACTCTAAGAAGCATTCCGGCTTCACCTTCTCTAGGACAAACCTGTTTGTTCTCCTAGCAGTCCACGGTATACTCAACACTCTTCTCCAGTACCACAGCTCAAAGGTATCAATTCTATTTCCATCATCCCTATTCACTGTCCAACACTCTGATGCATGGCACATAATTGCAAAGACTATAGCCCGGATCAGGTGCACCTTAGTCTCCAGCCTGACATCATTGCTCCTGAGTACTCTTGAGAGGTCCCTTACAGCTGACTTTCCCAATGTAATTTGTCTCTTGATTTCCTGGCTGCTGTTACCAAGAATGTTGACTGGGGAGCCAAGTAAACTAAAACTGTTAACTCTCTCAATCTCTTCACCATCCATACTGATGCTGCCAGTTGGTCCAGTGGTAAGAATCTTTGTTTTCTTGATGTTGATCTTCAATCAGTATAGGAGGCTGCAGTCCTTGACCTTCTGCAGCAAGCGCTTCAGGTCCTCCTCAGTTTCAGCAAGCAGGGTTGTGTCAT
>NW_006399823.1:10988892-10995011 GCF_000299155.1 Elephantulus edwardii | reverse complement strand
ATAATTTTCGCACTCCATTGGGTTACCTTTCTTTGGAATGGGAACAAATATCGATCTTTTCCAGTCAGTCAGCCATCTGGCTGTCCTCCAGATTTCTTGGCACAACTTAGTGAGCACATCCAGGGCAGTTTCTGTTTGTTGAAATATGTCAGATGGTATGCCATCAACTCCTGGAGCGTTTGTTTTTGCTAATTCCTTTAGAGCAATTTGAACTTCCTCCATCACCATAGGCTCTTGCTCATATGTCATTTCATGAAATTCTTCTGTGTCAGCCAATTCCTTCTGATACAGTGACTCTTGTGTATTCCTTCCATCTTCTCTTGATACTTCCTGTATCATTTAACATTCTACCTAAAGTATCCCTAACTATTGACACTAGTGGCTTGAATTTGTTTTTCAGCTCCTTCAGCTTAAGAAATGCTGAGCGAGTTCTGCCCTTTTGATTTTCTGACTCTTCCTCTCTGCATATCCCTCTGTTATATGGAGTCTGAAATATCTAACCTGATTAAACTGGCCTATTATTTCTTCTAAAGTACTAAAATAAAAATTGCTTGTTAATAATTTTCCTTATATGTCTTAACACCTATGTTGTTGTTGCTTGTGACTTCTCAGTTCTGACTCATGGTGACCTCCTGTGTACAGAGCAGAACTGCTCCAGAGAGTTTTGAAGGCTCTACCCTTTTGAGAATTGAACATCAGGTGAAACAGAGCTATCAAGCATCTCAGTGTGTTAACTTATTGACTTTTTTATTAGCAGCCAAAAGCTTAATGGTTTGTGCCACCCAATGACTCCTTCAAATCAAGTTGGTAAAGTGAGATACACTGCTAACCTGGTGTGGCACCTCTCTGATAGTTCAAACTCCTCAGCAACTCATTAGGAGAGAAATGGGAAATTTCCTTCCTTTCTGATTTACAGCCTCCCCAAAACTATTGAGTCAATGAGATGTTGATTCTGACTCCATGGTAATGAGGGAGGGAGAGACGGAGTAAATGAAAATTGTCACTTGAGAACTTAGGGACATAGTTGTTAAGATTTTTATTTTCAACTGAAAAGTTTGTCATGAAACCCACATAATGGTTCATCAGAAATAAGGACATGGTTCTGGTTTTTTAAATATTAGAGCCAATAAGCTCTGTGGGGCTGTTCTGCCTTTTCCTAGAGGGACATTATGTTTCACAGTTAACTGAACCGCACCCAGGAGCACACTTATCACTAAGATAAGTAGTCAAAATCTTTAAAAATATTTTCATTTTTGCTTTTTATATTCTATAGCTTGCTATTATTGGTGCTTGTTTCCACTGTAAGTTTGACTAATAACTCACTTTCAAAAAATAGGTTTTTAATAGAATAAACTATATTTGTATTAACTCAAAGAGAACCATTTTGTATTTATAATTTACCCAAAGAGTTTTCAGTTAAGATACTGCTAGAATAATTTCAACTTCAGAAAAATATTTAAACCAAGTTATATGTTATTACCTCATTTGACAATATTTTTTTTAAAAATTAAGCTTTATTGGCATTAAACTGGTGTTAAAATATAGCATGCATTTTGATTCTGAAATGTTTTCATAGCCTACATTTGAACATGCGTTCACTGATATTTGATTCACTTTTATCTAAATCTGTATTCCACAGCTCAAAATGTAAAAGCTTTGCAAGGATTATAAAACAGCAGATACAAATTCTTACTAAATACTAGATAATGGGAAACATATGAGTTCATCCTCCTGCAAACTTGGTTCCACTATGCAGACCAAGAAGGTGAGGATAGCTCTTGGAAAGTTTGTTGCTGAGTTCTGCACTACATGGAGACTAAGACAGGGTGGCAAAAATGAAAAATCAAATACCAATTTATCTCTCAGTATAATCAGTTTAGAGATACAACATTGAGTTAATTATGTAAGTGTAAAGCCTAGCCAAATATTTGCATTTTAGTATTAGTTTTTTAATTTCTGTTACATTGTTTATTGTTGCTGTTATGTGCCATCGAGTTGCCTGTGTCTCATAGTGACCTTGTGGTCAAATAACTGAATCCTGCCCTGTCCTGAGCCAATTTCAATGTCTCTCATACACCTACCCTTTTTACCCAAGTTACTGAATCAATCTATCTTATCCAGGGTCTTCCTTACTTGGGTTGTCCATCCATCCTTCCAAGAATGATGTCTTCTCTAAGGACTGTTCCCTCCTGGTGACATACCAAAAGTATCTGAGATGGAGCTTCAAAATCCTTGCTTCTGAGGAGCAGCTCATTTTTATCCTCTCCTGGACATACCTATTTGCTTTTTAAGCAGTACATGATATGTTCAATACTCTTCTCAAGCACCACAACTCGAAAGTATTAATTCTTCTATTATCCTTAGTGATTGTTCAGCTCTCTGATGCATATCAAATAATTGTGAAGGCTATGTCTTTTATCAGGCACATCTTAGTCTCTAGACTGACATCATTGCTCTTCAGCATTCTGGTGAGACAGCTGATTTTCCCAATTGAATTTGTCTTTTGATTTTTCTGACTATTGGTGCTAAGAGTGTTGATCGTGGAACCAAGCAAACAGAAATTGTTAACAATCTCAGTCTCTTCTCTGTTTATCATGATGCTGTCAGTTGGCCCATTGGTGAGAATCTTTATATTTTTTATGTTGTACTATCATCCATATTGAAGACTAGCCCTTGTTTAGTTGGTGTTTAATTGTTTAAAAGGTTGCTTCAGTAAACTTGTACGAAGTCTTTCCCTCTTAGTGCTATTTTAGGATTTCAAGAAACTCAACAAATAAAATTCCTTCCCTCCTTTGTAGTAAAAGGTTTTGTTGTGTTGGTTTATTTTTTTTAATTAATTTCAATGAATATTTACAGAGATTTTGGATTTCCATTTACTCATTGTTGCACTTTTCTCCCCACCCACCCCACCCCCACCCCCAGTTTGCTCTTCTCTTAGTAAAAGCTTTTTGAAAGAGAGAATGATGAATGAATGATTGAAGAAAGAAGCAGCAAATTTAGGTACCAGAAGAAATGGAGTTACATAGTTCAAACTAATTCAAAACTCAATTAAAAGATACGACTTTCTACTGCTCCACAAACTAATACTGAACTTATCCATCAGTTAGACTTCATGAAGTGGCCATAGGTTTACCACTGGGCACTGAAGTACAGCAAAAATGGTACAGCAGTAAGTGCTTTCTATTTTATTTCAAACCTGGAAGCAAACATAACAAATCTTAGCATATACAGTGTCTTTCTCTTTTTTGACTGATCTACTTTTTCAAATCTGATGTCTTTTTCCAAGAACAGACCCCTCCTGATCACATGCTCAAAATATATGTTGTTTTTTTTAGAGCCATCCAATCATCTATGACTGTTACTGACTGTTGTTTCTTGAGCCAAAGGAAGACTAGCAAAGCAGAATGTACTTCCAGAAGGCTAAAGCTCTCTCAGGCTAATAGTGCTAAGAAACTCCAAAGCCTCTGCTTTTATTAGCATTCAGAAACAAATAAATAGTTCCCAGAGAAATGGAAACTTTAAGGATTACTTCAGAGGGCCTGTATGGACCAAGTACACAGATAAAAGACATACATTCAAGTAAGATCTTTTTGTATTTGTAAACTGCTCTTTCTTACATTTGTCAAAACCTTATCAAGAGCAGGAATATTTGCTTCTACTCTCAAAGGAATGAGTGTCTAAAGATGTATGAGAATATGTATGTATATATGTATGTATGTACGTACGTATGTATGTAAGATGTATGTATGCTTGCAGTCCTCTTTCTCAGAGTGTTTCATCAGAGCTGCTTGCAATCTTCCTTCTGAAGACACCCCTATGTGCAAGACACAGCCACGTCCCAAGGATACAGTCCCTTACATTTTTTGCCCTTTACAGTGACTCTATGAACAATGAATCTAAACCCTACCTTATCCTGTACCACCATGACCATCTTTGACATACTCAAGCCCACCGTTACAGTCACTGTGTCAATCCAACTCATTGATGGTTTTACCTCCTTCATTCATTCCCTGACCACCTACCTTTCCAAGAAGGATATCCTTTTCTAAGGACTAGCCCGTCCTAACATCATGCTCAAAGAATGCATGTAAGATGAAGTTTCATTACCCTTGCCTCCAAAGGGCATCCTGAGTGTACAATATCCAAGACATATTTGTTGGTTCTTTTGACACAATATGTGAGATGATAAAAAGGTAATACACTGATCAAGTTTTAAGACAACTTTATTTGTTCTTTTGACAATCTATGCATGCATACTCAATATCTTTCGCCAACTCCACAATCCAAAGGCATGAATTCCTTTTTTATCTTCCTTATTGTTGTCCAACTCTAATATGTATATGAAGCAATTAAAAATACCATGGCTTGGGTCAAGTTCTCCTTAATGGTAGTCATTACATATTGATGTTTCTTAATCTCTTTCTTGAACACCATGATGACTTGCCCTATTTATTTCCTTGGCTTTATTTTTTTTACTTACTCATCAAAACCTACTTTTGTCTAGTCAATTCTGACTCTCTGTGAACCTTCTTCAGATTTTCAAGGCTATAAATCATTATGCGAGAAAACTTCCCATCTTTTTTCTTACAGAGCAGGTGGTTGATTTGAACAGCTAACCTTTTGAATAGCAGTCCAATACATAATTCTCAGTGATACCAAGGTGGTTACCTATCAAACCCTTATCAATCTTAATCTCCACCCAGAAAGTTCACATGTGTCATATGACCTCTTGAATAGCTTCATCAATATATCATTTTAGACATTTTAAACTAAATACATTTGAAATTAAGCTCATCATCTTTTCCCTCAAGCTGGTTTGTTTTCAGTATCTCCTAGCCCAGTTAATATTTGTCCTATGCTGTCTCTGTGCTCTAGTCCTAAGTGTATTCCTTGATGTTTATTTCCTTTTACCAGACCATTCCCTTCTTGTCCTGCTTCAATATGCCAAATAAAACTTTATTGGCTAGTTCTACTTTCTAAAGAATTGTCAGTTCAATCTGTTTCTCTATATTCTCTTTGCTTTTACTCTCATCCAGTCTGCCAACAATGCTTGTAAAATGATTTTTATGATCTCTAACTTAAATATGTGTCCCTAGTGCTCTCCTCCTATTGATTCTCCAAACTCCAATTAGAATGATTTAATAAGTAAATAAACACATGCACACACACATGCATGTAATCACTACATATCCTTGTATTAAATCTTTCAATAATTTCCCAATTTCCTTAGGATAAAGTACTTCTCCTTTCTTATATTACTTCAATAGGAGAGCTAGCCAAAGTGAACTTTATGATCCTTCTTGTTTCTATGGCTTTTTCCTACATGCTGTTTTCTCTACCTGGACCAGATTTTTCTCCACCATCAAATTGCAACCTTGTTAGAGGAATATCCTCTGACTTCTATAAAATGTTAGATCTCCCTGAAATTCTCCTGTCATGATAATTTAAAATTTTATTATAAACACTTGTTTAATGTCTGTATTCCACTTTAGATTCTGTTTTGTAATAGCAATGGATTTATTTTAGGTCTCTTCTTTAACAATATTTCTAATGCCTACTTAGCACAATATGCTACACATAGTAAACCCATTGACACTTATCTCAGGGCAACCCCATGTATTACACAATATAACTGCTTTATAGGATTTCTTGAACATAGGGGTTTTGAAGACCCGCTATTTTGAAAGTGGATGGCCAATCCTCCCTAGTCTGCCTTAATCTGAATGCTCAGATTTAGAAAAGTATCTGACAGACAAGCCTTTTTACAGAACAATGCAGATGAAAGATCTTTCCCAGTTGTAGAAATAGCAAGTAGTTTTAGTTTTGTCCCTGTTGTGTACTGGAGAGGGTGAAGCCAGGCTGCTCCTTGGAGGCAAGGATTCTGAAGCTTCATCTGACATACTTTGGACATGTTGCAAGGAGGGAACAGTCCTTGGAGTGGGATGTCCTGCTTGGGAGGGTGGAGGGACAGTGCAGGAGAGGAAGACCCTCGATGAGATGGATTGATTCAGTGACTGGGGTTATGGGGGTAGGTGTGTTGGGGATGGTGAGATTGGCATTGGATAGGGCAGAGATTAGGGCTATTGTACATAGGGGGTAGGTGTGTTGGGGATGGTGAG
>NW_006399823.1:10940791-10988792 GCF_000299155.1 Elephantulus edwardii | reverse complement strand
GGTGTGGTGCTAGATAAGAATATTGAATATACCATAGACTGCTAAGAGAACAAACAGGTTCATCTTGGAGAGGATGAAGCCAGGCTGCTCCTTGGAGGCAAGGATTCTGAAGCTTCATCTGACATACTTTGGACATGTTGCAAGGAGGGACCAGTCCTTGGAGAGGGACATCCTGCTTAGGAGGGTGGAGGGACAGCGTAGGGGAGGAAGACCCTCGATGAGGTGGATTGATTCAGTGACTGGGGTTATGGGGGTAGGTGTGTTGGGGATGGTGAGATTGGCATTGGATAGGGCAGAGATTAGGGCTATTGTACATAGGGGGTAGGTGTGTTGGGGATGGTGAGATTGGCATTGGATAGGGCAGAGATTAGGGCTATTGTACATAGGGTTTCAGGTGACTCAACGGCACATAACAATAACAACAACAACAACATTTCTTGGTCTGTATCTTTTATGAAGCTCCAGGATTTTTCTGTTGTTATTGTGACTGTGTTCAAACAGCTAACCTTTAGATTTTTAGCCCAACACAATTTGTTCCATCCAGTATCACAAGAAGTTGATATATAATATATATTTATTTGAAGATATGAAAGAACGATTAATTGCATGGACTGGTAGATACTACACAGACAGGGACAGGTAGTAAAAAGCAAGACAGAAATATTAAGTTATGTTTTCAGAAATATGAATGTAGACATGGTGATTTTTTTCTCTTAGTGATTTTATAATCACAGCATATATTTCTAAGATGATCAGCTGATTGTATAAATGTGCAATTTGTGGCTCTGGGACATATTAGAAGAGCAGGCTCAGGATAACTACGAGTTAAATCCCTAACTTAGCCTCCATACTTTTTGTTAACTGCTATTGAATTGACCCTCAACTCATGGTAACCCCATAAAAAAACAATGAGATGTTGCCTTGTATTAGGTCATGGCTTAGACCAGCTGAAGATCCATAGTGTTTTAACTGTCTGATTTTGAGAAATATATCTCAAGAACAGTTTTAATTATGCTAATTTTCCATGGGAAAGTCTGCTGTTAGGGACCTCTCCAAAGTGCTGAAGAGCCGTGGTGTCTCTCTGGAGACTAAGGTGCGTCTGATACAGGCCATGGTCTTCGCAATCACCTGTTATGCATCAGAGAGTTGGACAATGACCAAGGAGGATAGAAGGAGAACTGATGCCTTTGAGCTGTGGTGCTGGAGAAGAGTACTGAGAATACCATGGACTGGTAGGAAAGCAAATAGATTTGTCCTGGAGAGGGTTAAACCGGGTGGCTCCTTGGAGGTAAGGATTCTGAGGCTCCGTCTAACTTACTTTGGACATGTAGTGAGGAGAGACCTGTCCTTGGAGAGGGACATCATGCTTGGGAGGGTGGAGGGACGGCGCAGGAGAGGAAGGCCCTCTATGAGGTGGATTGATTCAGTGACTGGGATAATTGGGATGGGAGTGTCAGAGACAGTGCGATTGGCACAGGGCAGAGCGGAGTTTAGGGCTGTTGTACATAGGGTCGCTATGAGTCGCAGGCGACTCGACGGCACATAACAACAACAACAACAATTCAACTCATAGAATCCCTATATGTGTTATAGTAGAACTTGACTGCATTGAGTTTACAATTTTCAGAATGAAATGATCAAATTAGGAATGCAGAAGACTTACACAATGAAAACTGTAAAATGTCATTTCAAAAAACTAAGAGAGACCTACGTAAATGAAGAACATTGTATGCTTATGGATGAGAACACTTAATATCGAGACAATATCCATGCTCCCCAGAGAAATTCACTTATATAATGCAATCTTAATTCAGATTTCAACATTTTTCTTTATTGAAATGGAGAAACTAACTAATCCGAAATAGCCAAGGCAATGTTGAATAAGGAAAACAAAGTAGGCAAGTCTCATACTTTCTGAAATCAATATATACTATACATTCATAGTAACCCAAACAGTCAGTGAAAAACATACAGATCAATGGAACAGGATTGCAAACACAGAAGCAAATCCATTTATCTGTGAGTAGCTAACTTTCAACAAATGTCAAAGTCTATTAAAAGGTGAAGAAATTGTATCTTTAGCAAATGATGTTGTCAAAATTGGATATCCACTTCCAGAAAAAATAAGGCAGCATTTATACCTAACACCATACCAAAAAATAACTCAAAGTAGATAAAAATTATAATACTAAAGTTGAAACGATAAAATTCCTACATATGAATAAAAGAAGAAGAAGGAAAATAACCACCAGAACCTGTATGGAACCTGCAATTCCTTAGAAATAGATTATAAAATACAGAAAAACAGATGGCAAATTGAATAACTGCACCCTCCTAAAACTTTAACAACAGATTAAAAAGAGACCCTATAAATTGACATCCAGATGAAACCACCATTGAGGTGACCACCTGCCAGCCAGCTGACTTCCAGAGTGGAGTTAGACTTCCAAGTCCCCAGGTCCCTGGTCAACCCACAGACCCATCCCCTCATCAGGGATTTTAAATCCATGCCCTCAGGCAGGATTCCACCCTTAACCTTAGTCTAAGGTTCAAGGGCCACCCACTCTTGAGGTGGGATAAGGAACAGTAACACTTAACCACTGCTAAACGAGACTAGTGCTGTTATATCTTAGAGGAATATTCCACTTGGAGGAATTCTTCCACTTTACACATCCCTCTTTGTCAATATGTTATATGAGGTAACCTGGGTTTGCTATGATGCTGAACCTTGTGACATGGGGATTTCAAATACCATAATGGTTTCTCATTGTGGACAGTGTTAGGTGGAGTTCTCCGTTGTAAAATAGGTTGGGAAGCAGGAGTGACATCCACTTCCTAAACCAACCACATGCCTCTGGAGACTATAGACTTGGAGAAACAAAGATAGCTATGGAAAGGCATTAGATCTTTTGACCTCAACTTGATGGCAATCAACAATAACATAGCCTGAGAAAAAATATTTTAATTATTTTCTATCTGATAAAGATATAATCTCAGAATGGACAGAGAATTTCAACAACTAAAGCAAAAAAAGCAAACCAGTCCAATATAAAATTGGGCAAAGGATGTTGGCAGGCACTTCACCAAAGAGGACATTTAACCGGCCAATATAATAAAAAGTTCATGATTTAAGCTATTAGACAGATGAAAGTAAAAATGACAATGAAGTACCTTCTCATCCCTACACAAATGGTACTGATAAGAAAAACAAAACAAAAATTCCAAAACACAAAATCCAGAAATAAAGATATGACAGACCCCTTATCCACTGCTGGTTGAATTATAAATTGGTTGGATCACTCTGGAAATTGCTATGGCACTTTTAAAACCTAGAAATAGAATAACACTGTGATCTATCAATCCTACACCCTAGTCAAATACTCAAGAAATCTAATAGTAGGGGCACAGACATTTGAGAGTCAGATTACATTCTATATCCTTTAGTCAAATAATAGTTTGAGTCTGATAATAAATAATATTATCTGTAAGTACTTGTTTTGTCAGGAATGTTTTCTGTCTCCGTACCTTTTCAATCTGTATGCAGAACAGATTATCTGAAACGCTGGAGGAGGAATGTGGCATCAGGATTGGTGGAAGAGTCATCAACAACCTGCATTATGCAGATGACACAACCCTGCTTGCTCAAACTGAGGAGGACCTGAAGCGCTTGCTGCAGAAGGTCAAGGACTGTAGCCTCCTATATGAATTAAAGCTCAACATCAAGAAAACAAAGATTCTCACCACTGGGCCAATTGGCAGCATCAGTATGGATGGTGAAGAGATTGAGATAGTTAACAGTTTTAGTTTACTTAGTTCCACAGTCAACACTCTTGGTAACAGCAGTCAGGAAATCAAGAGATGAATTGCATTGGGAAAGTCAGCTGTGAGGGACCTCTCAAGAGTACTGAAGAGCAAAGATGTCAGGCTGGAGACTAAGGTGCGCCTGATCCGGGCTATAGTCTTTGCAATTATGTGCTATGCATCAGAGAGTTGGACAGTGAATAGGGATGATAGAAAGAGAATTGATTCCTTTGAGCTGTGGTGCTGGAGAAGAGTGTTGGATATACCATGGACTGCTAGGAGAACCAACAGGTTTATCCTGGAGAAGGTGAAGCCAGAATTCCCCTTGGAGTCAAGGATTCTGAAGCTTCGTCTGACATACTTTGGGCATGTTACAAGGAGGGACTGGTCCTTGGAGAGGGACATTATGTTTGCCAGAGTGGAGGGACGGTGCAGGAGAGGAAGACCTTCAATGAGATGGATCGATTCTGTGACTGGAGTGGTGGGAATGAGTGCGTTTGAGATGACTAGGCTGGCCCAGGATAGAACGGCATATAGAGCTCTTTTCCACAGGGTGGCTATGAGTTGCAAGCGACTCGATGGTACATAACAACAAGTACTTGCTGTAGTTCTTGTGGACCGTAGAATCAGAAGTGACCCAGAGCAGACCCTCTGATGGGTTTTCAGTGAATTGCACAGGAGGAGATTGCCCATCCCTTTATGGAGCAGCAGGTCGCTTCTAACCACTAGTCTTTGGGAATGCAGCCACTAGGCCACAAGAGCTCCCCTCCCTACAAGTATTGTGTTTCTATAAATATTTATCAAAATGCAACTGAATGGCTAATATTTACCTTAAACCAAAAATAAGAAGGAAACTGGGGCAAGGAAGCTAGATTAATGGGGGGGGGGAATGAAAATGGAAATAATGAGAATATTGACCTAGTGTGAAAAATATAAAGACTATCACTTAAGAAAAACCCCATGTTGCTGTTTCTGTGTGCTTTTGAGTCAGAATTAACTCATAACTGACCCCTATGTGGATTGTCAGAGTCTATAAATTGCTTAAGAGGAGGATATTTCTTTCTGCCAATATTTCTTCCATTGAACAAGTGATGGATTCAGACTGCATGCCTTTAGATTGGCAATGCAACTTCTTATCACTAGGCCAGCAAAGCTTCTTAAACAATATGTATATATTATTGTGAGTAATCATGAGTCAGAACCAACTTATGGCTGACTCACCAGTGGGTTTTCAGAGATGGTAAATTTCAGAAGAGGAGATTGCCTATCTCTCTCTGGCAGAGGCATTGGTAGATTCGACCTGTAAACCATCAGAGCTCCGTAGCCAATATGTACAGGAGTTGTTAAATGAGAAGCTAATTTTCTCAGTGGATTTACCAAAACTACAATGAAATATTTTCTAAAAGAAGAAGAAGAAATACATTACCAGGGTTTTCATCAAAAAAGCCTCATGATGGACTTGAACGTTCAAATTTTTGCTTCGTAGATAAAGCTCATTAATAGTTTTTGCCAGAGTCCAGTCTTTATTAGCACCATGTTTTAAGAATGCTAGCTTTAACACTCAAATTTACATAATTAAAGGACAGGCCCAAATGATATAAAATTCAGGCAAGTTTAAATGAAGAACATTTCCACCTGAAGGGTTAACAGGTGGTATTTGGTAATCACTATTGCCAGAGTAGATGGCCTCTTCTAAAACAGCAAAAGAAACAAACACAAAACCACAAAGAATGTTTTAAGAATCCCTGCTACTCTTTCCATAAACTCAAAGTTTACTATCTCCAGTATTCCTCTATCCTGGCACTTGTAAAAAAGTGGGAGTATAAAATCTGGATTATTTGGCATTTATTAGATAAACAGCATTTCATTTTTACACAAATGTTGCCATTAATTAAGCCTCCCGACATCTGGCCTGTAGGTAAGTGTTCTGCTAATATTGCAGAGGAGGAAATGAAATCACACTGGCCTGGCAATTTTCCAAGGTCACTGAACCAGCCAGTGTCAAACTGGGAGAATTGCTCAGGAATTTTTGGCTGTGAATCTTTTGTGCAACTCAAATGGATTCATAAGGAAAAAACAGACTAGGGATACATTCCTGTTTTTATGTCTCCTATCAATCCTAGAAGGCCCAGTTACCTCATGAGCAATGCTGTTTCCATTTTTAATGTAATGAATGAGTACACCAGGCATGTATCTTACAGGCGTTTCCAATGTCATATAGTCCTGGGAATCAGAATTTTGGAAGTTATCTTCTCTTCCAATTAATTTTCTCCCTACTCTGTTTCTTGGATTTCCTTAATTTCCCCTCTGAATTTATGTCAACTCTAGAGCCCAATCCTTTTTTTTTAAAATCAGTACAGTAATAAAGTAAGGATTTTACTAGCCAAATAAATGTCACAGGTTTTGTTTTCTAAAAGCCATCTTGTAACATGTGACAGTTTGGATTATATTGAAGAAGTCAAAGCCACAGGAAATGGTTTACTCATCATAGAAAGAGGGGGAAGAATAACCATTATTTTCTTAAACATGTAAAATGCAAGGCTAAGTAATATATAAATCCAGTCATAATGGGGGAAGAGGGGAAGCAAAAACCCTTTTGTTTTTCAGTAAGTCTTTTTTAACTCATTAAATTATGAACATAGAGAAAAATTGTCATGGACTACCTATGGAAAATATTTCAGCATTTATGAGTAGAATAATAGTTAAGAGTATAGACTCTGGTGCTAGACTGCCTAGGATCAAATCACGTCAGCCACTTGCATGCACGTGACCTAGGAGAAGTCTTTTAGTCACTTTAGATTATAATTTACTTATTTGCAAAATGGTAATACTGCTTGTGTTATTACGTGCTGTCAAGTTAAGTACGACCCTTCGTAATCCTAACAGCTAACCTGCACCCTACCCTATCCTGTGGCATCTTCATCAACAATGACATTATAATCTCTGACACATTAGAGCCCATTGCTAAAGTCACCATGTCAATCCATGTCATTGGGAGTGTTTGTCTCCTTCACCGATCCTCCCCAAGCCTTGCCTAGTTTCATGTCCAAAGTATGAGAGACGAAGCTGCATCATCTTTGCCTCCAAGGAGCACTCTGACTTTTTCTGAGATATATAGTCACCTTATCTGGAAATTGGGTAGCTGTGGAAGCATAGTCCACAATGAGTTGCATTGGTAACCCAGTCAGGTGATTTGAATCTAATAGTGAGCTCTGGCGGCCTAGTGGCAAGAAGCAGCACTGCAATCCCAAAGGCACATGGTTCAAGGTCACCAGTTGCTCTGTGAAAGAAGGATGGGCACTCTTCTCCTGTTACGATTAACTGCCTCCAAAAACCTGCTAGAGGGTCAGCAATGGATCAGTTTCGACTCCATGGCATACAGTAATAAAAACAGCAGCTCCTATGGATAAAGATCTTCTCCCATGAGATTTACAATCTCCAAAAACTCACTGGAGGGTCAGTGACAAGTCTATTATGATTGATGGCAACGCTTTTGAGTTGATCAGGCAATTGTGAATATTCAATGAATTAATAAATGTCAAGCATTTAGAAAGGTACCTGGTATACCTAATAACATCCTTTGCTATTCTTATTGTTTAAGGCATAACTGCTACAGCTCACATTTTAAAAATTAATTTTAGATGAATGTTACATATGATACAGTACACATGAGTGTAGAAGGGGGAAGAAAATGTTAGAACAAGGGGGAGAGAGGGAGAGAGACATATTGGCTGAGAGCCCAGTTCCCATTTGTAGCTTATTTCTGTAACATTTCCATAAACTTCCCTTGAGTACAATGAAAAACTGTGTAAAGTGATACTCCTGGCTTTGAATGAACCCACAGCACAAGGGAATTCTCACAGTAAAATTGAAGAGTCTGGTTAAGAATGTTCAGCTACTCTTCCCTCATAAGAATGAATATAGAAAAATGTGGTGTATCATTTCTCTTTAGCATATTTTAAAGTTGCTCTCAGACATTGGGCAATTTTGCTAAATATTTGCCAGGAAAATGGCAAGCATGAATATGCTTTACATTATATGGGGCTTCATAAAATCCTGGTATTTGAGGAAGAACAATCTTCCTTCTATGACCTTGAAGATAAATATCTGGTGAGAGGTTGATGTTTTTGTTTTGTACTTTAGAGTCAGAACTGACGCATAACGATTTTTCAGAACCAGTTAATCACATCCTTCTCCTGCAGAGCAGCTGGTGGCTTCAAACCGTGTGCTTTCATGATTGCAGTGCAGCTTCTTGCCACTAAGCTACCGTAGTTCCTCTGGTGAATGGTACTTCTTGATTAATGAGTACATGTTTACAAATCACATACTTTAAAGAGACAAGCTCATGCCTAATGTCAAGATTAAAGAATGAAAATGATAATGTTTGATTCCTTAAGTCTCTATAGGTTTATTTATTAGATGTAAAATGATAATTTTGTTAGATGGTATCCTATGGACTGACAAAAGAACAAATAAATCTGTCTTGGGGAAAAGTGCAACAAGTGTGCTCATTAGAAGCAAAGATGGTGAAACTTCATCTCACATTCTGTGGGCATGACATAAGGAGCGGGCAATCCTTGGGAAAATATATCATGCCAGGAAGAGTGGATGCTCAGAGGGAGAGGAAGACCCTCCACAAGAGTGACTGTAACATTTAGCTCGAGAGTGGTAGAGATGATGAGGATGGCACAAGGTAGGGCACAGTTCAGATTTGTTGCTCATGTTCCTGTGTGTTGTCAAATCAGAACACAACCATATCTGACCATCCAGTTGGCTATCAAAGACAGTAAATTGCATGGGAGGAGATACCATTTTTCTCCCACAAAGCAGCTGATGGATTCAAACCATGTCCCTTTGGTATTGGAGTGCTATAAGTTATAGTTGATTCAACAACACCTAACTACATCATTACATTTTACCTGGTACTTGAAGCTAGTATGTCATTTAAAACAACAACAACAACAACAAGAAAACAACAAACAAACAAAAACCCCAAAACACAAAAAACTGGCAAGCTGAGAATATGGAGAAAATAATGATAAAATGAATTGAGAAAAAAACCCTCTATAATATATAATTAAATTTATGATTTTTATTCCACATTACTAAAAACCTAAACTTGAAGGTATATTCTAGTTCTAATATCAAGGATATACATTGTCTACTTCAATTTTACCTTTCTACATTTATGTAAAAGGTACAACGTTTGCTGGGGAAAAGAATAGGACATCATTCATCAAACTGAATTGAAATTAGTCATTGTAACCCAAAACTCTGTTTTGATAAATTAGAGTTTTCTAGTTTTGTGTTGTTGTTGTTATGCCATTGAGTAATAGATGACTCACAGTGACCATATGTATGAAAGACCTGAACACTTGTATAATATTCATCATTTCTCCACTTTCATAGTTTCCAGAGGCAAGCTGTTTCAGAAGCAGATGGCACTCCTGCTTCCAAGCTTGTTTTAATAGTGAAGTTCCACCAAACACTGTCCACCATGGATAACCATTATTGCATTTGACACATTGGTGTCACAGTGTTTAGCACTACAGCAACCATGAGTTACCTCTGTACAGCAAATGGAAAGACTACTGCTATACCACTTAGAAGAATGTTTGACCAAAAACAATTAAAACCAGGCCTGAATGCATTTTTAAATATGAGGCTGAATCACATCATCTCACACCCCTTAGCAAGTCAACATTCCACCCTAATCCTCACCAGTACCAGCAAACAAGCCTCTGTAGAATCCGACTGCTGCAGACGACTTCCAAACTGGATTCCAGCTCCATATTGCTGACCAAATGCATTTTTAAATAGAAGGCTGAAACAACTATGACTTACTCAGTTATTTTTTAAAATTTTATTTTATCTTTATTGTGATTTTAATGGATATATATAGAAAAGTTGGATTTTCCTTCATTCGTTGTTGCACATTTTCCTTCCTATCCCTACCCCCAGTTGACTTACTCCAATATTTACAGGGCTGTAAAGAATCCAACGTAATTCGACAGGCATGAGTATTTCAATAATGAATTAGAAACCTGCTGAATCATCATGTGCTACCTTTTTCTATAATTTTTGAGTGCAAAGTTTCACCTTAAGCGACAGTGAATAAGGATGACAAAAAAAGAATTGGTGCCTTTGAGTAGTGGTGCTGGAGAGTACTGAATATTCTATCAACTGCCAAAAGAACAAACAGATATTTCCTGGAAAAGGTGTATGTAGAGAGTGCTTCTTGGAGGCAAGGATGGCGAAGCTTTGTCTTTCATTCTTTGGATACGTGGCTAGGTAGGGCTATTCTTTTAAAAGGGATGTCATGCTTGGAAGAAGGAGAGGAAGGCCCCCCCAATGACTTGGACTGACTCTGTGACTTCAGCTATGATCTTTAGTGTCTCAGAGATGATGAAGATGGCACAGGATAGAGAAGGTTAAAAGCTGATTGTTCATAGGGTTGCTATGGATTGTACTCAACTTGATGGTTCCTAACAACAGCACAGAGAAATACCTATACAGCATCAACAATGTGCAAACAACTTGTGTTACGCAGATGCCACAGTCTTTCTTGATGAAAGTCAAGAGGACACGAAAAACTTGCTGAGGAAGACTACAGCCTTCAATATGGATTGCATCTCAACATCTAGAAGATAAAAATTCTCAACACTAGACCGATAGATGGAAATAGGATTGAAATTGTCAAGAATGTTATTTTGTTTGAATCCACAATCGACACCACTGGTGCCAGCAGTCAGGAGATCAAAAGATATATTGCTTTGGGAAAGTCTGCTGTCTGGGACCTCTACAAATTACTGAGGAGAAATGATATCAGTTTGAAGACTAAGATGTGCCTAATTTAGGCCATGCTCTTTTCAATCACTTGTTAGAATTCTAAGAGCTAGATACATAAAAACAGGGGGTAAAAATGGATACCTTTGAGTTGTATTGTTGAAGAAGAAGACTGAATATCCCAGGGAGCACCAAAGCACAAACAGATATGTCTTGGAGAAGAACCAGAATGCTCTTTGGAGGCAAGGGTGGTGAATCTTTGTCTCATGTACTTTGAGTCTGTTATTGGGAGAGGCTATTCCTTGGAAAAGGACATCATGGTTTTTTCATAGGAAAGGTGGAGGCTCAACAAAGAAGAGGGATAACTTAATTAGAAAGGAGATAGATTGACATGGTGACAGCAATAATGGACTCAAGTGTGTCAGTGATGAGGAGGATGGCATAGGATAGGGCAGGGTTCAGTTATGTTGTTGATAACTGAAGCTTACAACAACAGAGAAGTACAAATGATTTTTCAAGGCTTCCAACAAAAATTTTAAACCAAAGCAACAATTTTCAACAACTCTACACTATATTCAAGGCAACTTTTAGGAAGAAAATATGTTATCAATATAAGTATTTTGCTATTGTAATGTGCTGTTGAATTGCCTGTGACTCATAGCAACCCCAGTACAACAATCCTAAACCCTACTCTGTCCTGTGCCAATCTCACACTTAGGCTCATTACCCTAGTCACTGAATCTATTCATCTCATAGAGAATCTTCCTCTCCCGCGCTATCCTTCCACCCTCCCAAGCATGATGTCCTTCTCCAAGGACTGGTCCCTCCATTACAACATATCCAAAGCATGTCAGATGAAGCTCAGAATCTTTATGTCCAAGGAGCAGCCTGATTTAACCCTCTGCAGGATGAATCTGTTCATTTTCTTAGCAGTCAATAGTATATTCAATGCACTTCTCCAACACCACAGCTCGAAGGCATCAATTCTCCTATCCTCCTAGTCGTTGTCCAACTTTGATGCATAACAAGTGTTTGCAAAGACCAAGGCCTGTAACAGACACACCTTAGTCTCCAGGGTGACACCATTTCTCTTCCGTACTTTGGAGAGGTCCCTAACAGCAAACCTTCCCATCACAATACAACTTTTAATTCCTGGCTGCTGGAAACCCACAGGCTACAGCTCCTTGGTAGTTAAAATTCAAAATTTACTGCTTGGAAAAAAAAGATGTGCAATCTCCTCCTGTATGATTTATACCACTGAAACTCCACTAGAGAATCAGCTATGAATTGGTTACAATTCAAAAGCAATGAGTGAAAATTGATTTTTTCTAAACATTGTCAACCAAGAGTGTTTGAATGTAGAGTCAAGCAAACTAAAGCTGTGAACAATCTCAATCACTTCACCATCCATCCTGATGCTACCAATTGGCCCAGTGGTGAGAATCTTTGTCTTTTCAATATTGAACCTCAATTCTTCTGCAGCAAGTGTTTCAGGTCCTCCTCAGTTTCAGCGAGCAGGGTTGTGTCATCTGCATAACGCAGATTGTTGATGAATCCACCATAAATATTTTACAAATGTTTTTAACAGTTGGCAAAGTTGAACTAAATACAAGTACATGAAATGGAACAACTGAAGCAAATCTTAGCACTTTAGGAACTCCTATTTAACATGACTCTTAATAAATATCAATTTTCTTTTGTCATTAGATAATTCTATACATGCCAAAAAAGAAAAGAAAGCCCTCCTTTTTAGACCATTTCACTAATTTAGTCCAGCTTGCATTTCAACGATGACTTCAAATTAGTTAAATATGCATAGGAGAGCTATACTTTAGATGAAAAAAACCCTACTTCTGTTTAAAGTTAGCTCTGCTCTCTTACGACTGAACTGAAACTGAGTCTCTTTTGAGTCATCTTATTTTAAATTCATTGAACTGTCTAGGTGGTCCATGGAACAACTGTGTTAGCATCATCCAAGAGCATGTCGGAAATGCCGGATCTTAGACCCCCTGATGTTCTTAATGCCGGATCTTAGACCCCCTGATGTTCTTAATCTGAGTGTGTATTTTCACTGGATCCCCACTAATGTGTGAGAAGGGCTCGGAGTAACTTACACCTACGAGACAGCCTGGCTGATGGTTGGTGCTCAGGAAATGTGTAGATTGACTAGTGGACTGAATAAGTAAATCAGAAAATTACCTACAAAATTGGCCATTAAGTGATCTTAGGACCAAAAGAAGAGGAAAAAAAGAACAGTAACAGAAACATACTTCCTATGTATGCATCTGAAACAGTGCACAAACTTGATATTTTAACCTGAGGTAACCAGAGATGAAATGTGAAATCTGGAGGAAATGACAATTATTTAAAGTAATCTCATCATTAGTGAAAGAGAATTTCTTTCATACCCTCCAAGAATAAGAGTAGGGGAAAGGGGGAAGTTCCAGACTGGCTTTAGGAACTATTTATAACATGTTTAGAGTTTGATCTTTAGACTTATATAATTGATAAACTTTAACATTTTATAGCATTCCTCTCACTCCATTTATTTTCCCTTGGTTTTTAATAAATTTGTTGAATCTAAAAGCATGACTAACATGATTTTGAAGGCATCTAATAATATTTATAATAATTTATTATAATGTGTAATAATATTGGATATTTTTACTTATCAGGAAAATACTTAAAATATAGAAATTAGTAATTGTTAAAAATATATGATCTGTAATAACAGATAATTATAGAACTCTATTTTTTTTCTTAAGGGAGTCTGATGGTAGAGTAGGTATTGTTACTAACCCACAGTCCATGTCTCCTTTGTAGTTCAAATCTAAAAGTTACTGCTTGGAAAAAAAGATGTGCAATCTTCTCCTAAGGATTTATACCATTGAAACTCCACTGGAGAATCAGCTATGAGTTAGTTCCAACTCAAAAACAATGAGTGAGTGAGTAATTGACCTTTTCTAAAAAATGTTAACTAAAATTATAAAAATATTTAGAGAGTAGAAAATAAAGATTTCCCTTCTGGACATTACATGCATGCATACACAGATTCAAACACATGCACAACATACCTCTTGTTGTTGTTGTTGTTGTTGTTGTTGTTATGTGACGTCGAGTCGTTTCCGACTCATAGCGACCCTATGCACAACAGCTCTAAACCCTGCTCTATCCTGCGCCAACCGCACCTCCTCTGACACATCCATCCCGATTACCCCAGTCACCGAATCAATCCATCTCATAGAGGGTCTTCCCCTCCTGCGCTGTCCCTCCACCCTCCCAAGCATGATGTCCCTCTCCAAGGACCCGTCCCTCCTGGCAACATGTCCAAAGTATGTCAGACGAAGCCCCAGAATCCTTGCCTCCAAGGAGTAGCTTGGTTTAATCCTCTCCAAGACAAATCCGTTTGTTTTCCTGGCAGTCCAGGGTACATTCAGTACCCTTCTCCAGCACCACAGCTCAAAAGCATCCACTCTCCTTCTGTCCTCCCTAGTCATTGTCCAACTCTAGACCTGTTTATTCTCTTGGCAGTCTCTGGCATGTTCAATAGTCTTTGCCAGCACCACAACTCAAAGGCATTGATCCTTCTTTTGTCATGCTTAGTCATTGGCCAGTTCTCTGATGCATAGCAAGTAATTGCAAAGACCAAAGCCTGGATCAGGTGCATCTTAGTGTTTAGGCTGACATCATTGCTCTTTAGCACTCTGGTCCCTAACAGCAGACTTCCCCTATGTAATTCATCTTATGATTTCCTGACTACTGGTGTTAAGAGTGTTAACTGTGGGGCCAAGAGGCTGAAATTATTTATAGCCTTAATATCTTCCTCATCTATCATGGGAGATATAGATAGAATGATAGAACACTAGAATGATAGATAGATAGATGATAGATAGATAGATAGATAGATAGATAGATAAACAGATAGATAGATACAGACAGACAGGCAGGCAGACAGACAGACAGCTTGGAGTTGGTTCAGACTCAAAGGCATTGATTCAAATTTTTTAAAAATATAGATGTCTTTTGACTCTGCTGGTACCAAGAGTGTTGATTGTGAATCCAAGCAAACTGAAGTTGTTAACAATATCAATCTCTTCACTTTCTGTCATGATGCTGCCAAGTGGCCCAGTGGTGAGAATCTTTGTTTTCTTGATGTTGAGCTTAAATCCATGTATAAGGCTGCAGTCCTTGACATTTGGCAGCAAGTGCTTCAGTGACACAAGCAGGGTCGTGTCATCTGCACAATGCGGATTGTTGATGAGTCTTTCTCCAATCCTATACCACAATCCTCCTCATAGAGCCCAGCCTCCCAAATGGTCTGAATATAGTTTGAAAAGGTGTGAAAATATGGACAATTGACATATTTCAACAAACAGATGCTGCCCTGAATGTACTCACCAAGTCATCCAAGAAACCTGTTCAACTGACTGGAAGAGATCCATATTTGTTCCTAATCTAAAGAAAGGTGAACTGATAGAATGCTGAAATTATCTAACAGTATCATTAATATCACATGCAAGCAAAATTATGCAGAAAATGATCCCTAAGTGATTGTAACAGCACATCAATAAAACTGCCTGAAGTTCAGGCTGAGTTTAAAAGAGGCTATGGTACTAGGGATATTATTGCTAAATTTGATGGATCTTGACTGAAATTAGAGAGTGCCAGAGGAATATCTATCTCTGTTTCACTGACTATGCAAAGGAACTTGACTGTGTGAATCACAGCAAATTGTGACTAACTATGAGAAGAATTGGAATCCCAGAATACTTGATTATGCTTGTGTGAACCTATACTTGGACCAGGAGGCTGTTGTCAGAACAGAACAAGGAAATACTGCATGATTCAAAACTGGGAAGGTTGTATGCCAGGGAGTTGTGCTATCTCCCTAACTTTTCAATCTATGAAATAGAATCACCATTATTATTTCAACTTCACTGACGTAGAAAATAAGACTTAGAAAAATAGTCATAGTGACAAGGTAAATGTAGAATTTCATTTCTTTGTTTCAGCTTTTTATTTTTCTTCTACAGCAATAGTATGTTTACTTGAATATAAATAAATATGTTGCTAAAATGCATCTCTCCTTCCAAACTCACAAAATATAGTGTAAAATACCATAAATAAATCCATCACTAAATGAAAAGAGCTATAGTATATCAGTAAGAAATTTGTATTGCCTTATTCTTAGCAATGACTAGTAACAGCTCTATAGAGTAAATTATCCATTTAGGGTAAGGAGAAATTAAACATTAAGTGTATTGGCGTCTGTTAATTAGTATCCATATACAAACATATGTCACACACTAGGTCTTCCATTAATCACATAATGCAAACCCTTATTTATTTTTCAACTGGAGAAGGAGTTATTGCACCAATGCCTAGCAGTTAGTCAGGTAACATCACATGTAAGCCTTCAGTCATTTCTTTGTAAGCATCATTTCCATTAAGTCCCTTAGTATTTTGTAGAGCAGATGCTGTTTTTTCTTTCTTAGATATGATGAAACTAAGGATATTTATGTTCTCAGAAGTCCCTGACTGGGAAGGATGAAGCCAAGGACTATTCTAGAACCCAGTTATCATTAATTTAAAGTCTCTAGTTCTCTTTATGGTACTGTCTTTTCACAATATCTCTACAAAAGAATGAAGCAGAAAGACATCCCTCCATGTTCTAGTGATGGGTCAATTTTAGGTACACGTATACATATTTTTGCTGCTGCTAGAGAAGAGTGTTGAACATACTGTGGACTGCCAAGAGAACAAACAGGTCTATCTTAGAGAGGGTGATATCAAGCTGCTCCTTGGTGGCAAGGATTTTGAAGCTCCATCTCTCATACTTCAGACATGTATCCTAGAGGGACCAGTCCTTTGATAAGGACCTCATACATGGAAGGGTGGAGGGAAAATACAAGAGAGGAAGAACCAGGATGAGAAGGATTGATTTAGTAACTGGGATAGTGGGATTAAGTGTGTGGGAGATGATGAGATTGGCTCAGGATAGGGCAGCGTTCTATTGTACTCAGGGTCACTGTGAGTCACAGGCAACTCAAAGGCATGTAAATATAACAACAACAACATACCCGTTTTTGCTATGGTAAGAAAAGAATATACTGCTTGATAAATATTTTGCTGTATCCTAAATCAATTCCAAGGAGCCTTGGTGATACAATGATTAAATGATCTGCTGCAAAACAAAAGTTTAGTCTCTCTCCTTACTGTTGTCAGATTGAGTCTGACCCATAAATGACCTATAGGAAATTTCCAAGGTTATAAATTCATGGAAGAAGATTGACTTTTTTTTATCCTTTGTAGTGGCTGATGGATTGAAACCACCAGAGAAGCTCAGCCTGTGAGTTCTACACCAGTGTAGAGCTTCCAAAGTGTCTCCAGTAGTTCAATTCAACTTCATTAATTTAAGAAGACAATAAAGGTAAGCTTTTGTTTATTTGGCACTTGTTGGGAAGTCACTGACCAGGACTGTGCTAGGTACATCAAAGCTACAAGGAGTGAGTGGCCTTATGTTCTTTAACAATATTTTATGGCAGAGGTAAATGTGGTAGCTGATAAAATAACATGTAACAATTTCAAAAAGCAGGGACTATGAAATCATAGCCGTTGGTAGGTGCCAACAATTCGAGTATGACTCATAGCAACCCTCTAAACAACAGGCTTAAACCCTTTCTTATCCTGTATCATCCTTATCCTCTCTGACACACTTGAGCCCATTGCTGCAGTCACCATGTCTGGCCATCTCAATGAGAGCTTTCCTCTCTTTAAGTTAACCCTCTACCCTTCCAAGCATGAAATTCTTTTCTAGCAACATATCTAAAGTATGAGAGTTGAAGCTTTTCCATCCTTGCCTCCAAGGAGTTCTGGCTGCACCTATTCCACAACATATCTGTTCCTTCTTTTAACAGTACATGGAATATTCAGTACTCTTCCCCAACAACACAGTTCAAAAATATCCGTTCTTCTGTTATCCTTATTTATTGTTCAACTCTCAGATACATAGCAAGTAATTGTAAAGACCATGGCCTAAAGCAGGAGCACTTTAGTCTTCAAACTGATATTACTGCTATTCAGCCTTTTGTAAAGGCCCCTAACAGTGGACTAGCTCAAAACAATACATTTCCTTATCTCCTGACTGCAGGTACCAAGGGTATGGAATTTGAGTCTAAGCAAGATTAATTCATTGATAGTTTTCATTCTTTCTCCATTAATCATGATATTGCCCACTAACCTAATGGTGAGAAATTTTATCTTCTCAATGTTAAGATGCAGTCCATGTTGAAGGCTTTATTTAGTCTTTGATTTTCTGCAATAATTGCTTCAAGCCTCCCTTGCTTTCACCAAGCAGGTTGTGCTATCTGGGTAGCACAGGAGATTGAGGAGTCTCCGTCAGATCCTGATGCCAGGTTCTTCTTCATAGAATCTGATTCATGAATTATTTTCTCACCATAAAGATTGAATGGGTATGGAGGAAGAATAGACTCTTGATACACACTCTTCTCTATATTAAACCATATAGTCTTGTTTTGTTTTGCTTGGACAATAGCATTTTGGTCTAGG
This sequence comes from Elephantulus edwardii, assembly GCF_000299155.1. Classification (NCBI taxonomy): domain Eukaryota; kingdom Metazoa; phylum Chordata; class Mammalia; order Macroscelidea; family Macroscelididae; genus Elephantulus; species Elephantulus edwardii. The sequence goes on along the minus strand of NW_006399823.1, from coordinate 10,970,636 downwards.
TATGTTGTTGTTATTTTGTTGTTATGTGCTGTGGAGTTGCCATTGACTCATAGTGACCCTATACACAAGAACCCTAAACCCTGCTCTGTCTTGTGCCAATATTAATGTCTCTGACACACCTAACTCCATTATCTCAGTCACTGAATCAATCTATCTCATCAAGTGTCTTCTTCTCTTGCTCTGTTCCTGCACCTTCCCAAGCATGATGTCCCTCTCCAAAGACTGGTCCCTCCTTGCAACATATCCAAAGTATGTCAAACAAAGCTTCAGAATCCTTGTCTCCAAGGAGCAGCCTGGTTTCACCCTCTCTAGGAAGAACTTGTTTGTTCTTCTAGCAGTCTGGTTATATTCAATACTCTTCTCCAACACCAGAGCACTAAGCCATCAATTCTCCTTCTATCATCCCTATTCATTGTCCAGCTCTATGGTCTAGGTATAGATTACCTATAATCACAATTAAATGTTCTCTCAATATTAGCCATAGTTTACTGTGATCCACATGATCAAATGTCTTTGCCTAGTCAATAAAAGATTTCTGACATTCTTCTAATAGTCTCTGCTTTCAGCCAGGATCCATCTGATGTTAACAATGATAGTGTTATTGTTGTTATGTGCCATTGAGTTGCTTGCAAGTCATAGTGACCCGATGTACAACATCCCTAAACCCTGCACTGTCCTGTGCCAATCGCACCATCTCTGACACACCCACCCCGATTACCCCAGTGTCACTGAGTCAGTCTACCTCATAAAGGGTCTTCCCCTCCTGCACTGTCCCTGTCCCCTCCCAAGCATGATTTCCCTCCCCAAGGACTGGTCTCTCCTTGCAACATGTCCAAAATATGTTAGACAAAGCTTCAGAATCCTTGCCTCCAAGGAGAAGACTGGTTTAACCCTCTCAAGGACAAATCTGTTCGTTTTCTTAGCAGTCCATGGATAGTAGTCATGATTAAATTTTTTTAAAAAGGTGTTCTGGACTATTTTAGGTGAAATTCAAACTATGATGAAGATGAATTTTGTAGTGGTGTGTTTATGCCATTATTAATTGAAAGGTCATTGGTCCAAATCTATCAGGAGCTTGATCGGGAAAAGATGGGTAGTCTCCTAGGGGATAAAAGTATGGCCTGGGAAGGGTGAGATAAAGGGTTGACATAACCTAAGATTACCTCAATGGCAGTGAGTTTGCTTTGATTTTTTGAAACTGAGAGATTGACATGCACAAAAGTATGAAATTCTAAACAAAAGTTGAATTTGAGGAACTGTATAAAATTTAGTATAACTGAATGGTGAGTACTTTGAATTCTCTCAGGAGACGCAGAAGATAGGCTTGGCAATTACTTCAGAAAGGCCAGAATCTTGAAACTCTATGAAGCGGTTATTCTCTATACACATGTGATCATGAGGTAAAGTGGCAACTGATAAGAATAAGGAGGTTAATCCCATAAGGACTGAGCTTTATTCAAAATTTTACAATTTACAGATTGAGTTAGCAGAATCATCTGGTTGTAGCTAATTTGGAAAAGAAAAAAGCTTGGATGTTAGATGAGGCATTAGGTCTGGTTGGAAAGAAAGACTTACTTTTAAAAAGAAAATACTGGTATACTTACGAAGTTCAAATACATTGTTTTTCACACCACATCTTTTCCATTTCCTTCATCACCCTCATCCATCAAATTTTCCGACCTTATGATTTCCTCCCCCATCCTCACCCCTCTGCTTCCACCCTGCCCCACCCTTGGAGCTTCATATTCATTCCACAGTAATTATTTTATGTTTATCCTTATTAAACTGAGTTAGTTCACTCAGCATAATGCTTTCCATTCCTTCCCAAGTTAGGTATTAATTTACAAAATCATTGCTTCTGTGTACTGTGTAGTATTCCATTGTGTGAATGTACCATAATTTCTCAATCTATCTGATTGTACTTGGACATCTGGGCTGTTTCCATGTTCTTGTGATGGTGAATAATGCTGCTGTGAACATTGGTGTACACGTTTCCATTTGAGCCTCAGTTCTCATTTTCTTGGGGTATATTTCAAGCAATGGAAGAGCTGGGTCATATAGAATTTTTATGTTCACCTTTTTGAGGAAGCACCAAACTGCCTTCCAGAGTGGTTGTACCATTTTTGTATCATTTATACCACCAACAATGTATAAGAATTTCTATGTCTCCACATCCTCTCAAACATTTATTACTTTCTGTCCTGTTAAACTGCCACTGCTACTAGAGGGAAATGGTATCTCATTATTGTTTTGATTTGCATCTCTCTTATTGCCAGTGATTCTGAGCATGTCATCATGTGTCTGTTGGCCATTTGAATATCTTCATATGTGAAAATTCTTTATGTGTCTTTTGCCCATTTTGTAATTGGGTTATCAGTCTTTTTCTTGTGGAGTCCCAGGAGTATTCTGTAAACATTTTTTTATAAGATTCTTGTCTGAGATGGTATTGTCTAGTGTTTGTTCCCAGTTTTCTTGTTGTTGTGTACCCTCGAGTTGGAACTGACCCATAGTTGACCCTCTGACAGCTTCTCAGAGGCAGATAGTCACACTAGAGGAGATCCTTCTTCCACGGAGCATGTGGTGGATTTGAACCGTGAACCATCGGTATTGCAGTGCATCCTCTTTCCACTATACCACCAGAGATGGGAATTCTTGAAAAGACGTGGTGCTATTGAGTATATCTCATGACTTATGCTGGAAATTAGGCATAAAGATGGCTGTAACACCCTAGATTAATTTTATCACTTTATGTATTTCTCTCTTTCCTTTTATTAACATACACATTTCCCAGCTTGCATAAATTTATATATTGCTTCTCACATCACCCCCTACATATCATCTTTGACAAAGTAGGGAAAAAGTTTTCAGCACCTGACAAGGTTAGTATTTTGCATAATTATTTTTTTCTTATATGATTTCATACTAAATACAGTCATAACAATGATAACACCAATATCTGGAGACACTGGCTATATTTGACCAAGCCTTTCACTTGCATCATTTAACTTATTCCCCTTAATGACCCTATAGAAAGTTGGTACCTGATTTATTTCCCATTGTGCAGGAAACTTAACTCTAGAGAAGTTAGGAAATAATCCAAAGACCATGCAGTTTATCTTCCAGAGCTGGAATTGAGAGTTGAACCCAGATAGAACTGAGTCCTGTGCAAATAAATTTTGCTATTCCTCATCTAGGAATACTGCTGGTATAGCCCAAAGTTGTACTGTTAATCCAAAGGCAACACTTCTCTGGCCCTTTGAACTCACCAGCAGCTCAAAGGGAGAAATATGAGCAATTTCCTCCCATGTGATTTATACCCTTTGAATACTCACTGGAAGGTCAACTATGACTCTATTCCAAGTGGATGAAAATGAGGTTGGGATTTATTTGAGGTTGTTTGTTTGTTTGTTTAAGTATTTTGTCTTGTTTTGGGTTTTTTTTTTAATAACATGATAGGAAACGTGGAGGGTCAGTTAAAGAATAATAAATGCTCTCAATGAGATGGATTGACACAGAGAATTCTAACAAAGCGTGACAGAGAACGTAATGATGCCTGTGGACACGGCATGGTTCAGACCTGTTGTTCTTAGGGTCGCTGAGTTTAGGTCCAGTTTGTGGCACATTAACAAGAACAACAAACTACATCTCTCCATTTGTTTTCTTCCTTTGAAAAACAACCTAGATAGGCTTTTATAAAAAAGGCTGTTTAACAATTAAAACAAAAATATAAACTCACTGTCATCAAATTTTGACTTACAGTGACCCTCCATCTAGTTTCTGAGTCCACATGTCTTCGTGAGAGGGAGCTCTAGGGATGTAGTTCATAAGAAGTTACACAGCTAACCAAAGGTGGTGCCTCTGTAGCGATGTGAATCTACACAAAACTATATGGAAGACAGGTAGGCCGTCTCTCATGTAATTTACATCTGCAATAACCCACTAGAGAGTCAGATTTCTCAGTTCCAACTCACAGCAATGACTGACCAACTGACTGATATCTCTAAGGGAGGATACTGCCTTACATGAACTGCTGCCCTTTTGGTTGGTAACTTAACATGTTGAGCACCATGCCACCAGAACCCTTTGTTTAAGAATTAAGATAGGGCAATTTTGAATGTATTAGTTAACCCTATGGATAAGAAGTTGCACTGAAATTCCAAAGGCATATGGTTGAAATCGTCCATCTGCTTTGCATGGACAATCTCCTCTCATGCAATTTACTGCCTCTGAAACCCACTGGAAGGTCAGCAATGAATCACTTTCTACTTGATGGTACATAACAACAGCAGCATGGGTATATAGGCCAAGTGATTCTTATATATCAGCATACTTAAAACTAAGAAAGAGAATTCAAACATGTTAAATTTCTTATCAGTAGCTTTATGAAAATTGCTTTGGAGAAAATAAGAATATTCTCAAATCTTCCCAGAAGATGAAGAGGAGCGTGATTGTTTGGTGACATATAAGTACACTTTTAGAAGGTTCATTAATTTTTATCTACTCAAAGAACCTCATCACTGTTGAGTCAGAAGTGACTCATAACTGACCCCCAGGAGGTTGTCCAAGTCTGTGAATCACAGGAGTGGAGATTGCCCACCTTTCTCCCTATAATTGCTCTTATTTCCCGAAGTTATATACTCCTCCTTTTGATAGAATTATAAGGCAAAATATTTTGAGAAAGAAATTCTGATCACAGAATCATAATTTTCATATTATTAAAACTTTTTCCCATGTAAGTGTTGTTTTGATTCTAAAACCAGCAACTTTACTAACCACAGAATAAATACTGTTACAGAAACCTGAATTATATGAATCCTATAAACATTTTTCAGAAAAGTTCCCTTTTCCTTTAACTGCAAGAGCTTAGTTCTGGTTTATAAGGATTTTAAGGATCAACTTGTCCAATAAGTTTCCTTTGTCAGGGAGAAAAATTTCCACACAGGGCATTTAAACGGTAAGGACAAATGCAATATTTATTTGGAAAAAACCTCAGAAGATGTTCTGATCTCATGTGACTGAGAGAAAGCTAGCACTTCAAGACAGCTGTATATTTCTATAGAATGCATTTCTGTATTGAAGCCAAATGAGTGTATCGTTTTGCATTCTTACTACCTGGCCTGGGAGAGTGCCTCAATTATTTTCTGCTTTCTATGCATGGCGGTAACTTTCAGTTGTTTCAAATTTAGATAGTGATGAAAGAGATACCTAGATATTACAAAGATATGTCTGAAATACTTATTTATGTCAGAGTTGTTTCACACTATCCTGTAAAATTAGATTGTTCTTTTGGGGGGTGCTGCCACTTAAAATATTATTAACATCAACAATGCCTTTGAGTAAACATTCTTTTGTAGTAAGAAGACCAGAAGCTTAGATTTGTGATTGTGTTTCCTCACTGAAAGATATGGATAAGCTTTAATGCAAAGAATGCACTGAATATCTGCTTTAATGGTTTGAGGAGAGTCCTTTATATGCCTAACAAAAGGATGTTCAACAACTTAGTTAATCTAGGGTTTATTCTGTAGTCCTAAATCTACAAACTCTGCCAGTTCTGAACACATAAGTAAATAAAGCGCTAAAGACATCCCAACTCTTAAACAGTCCTTAAGCCAAGAAAAATAGCACAGCAGAAAAGAGCCAAATCCAAACATAATTATATATCCAGTGTTCCCTGTGTTTTCAGTTTGGAATGAACTTGTTGCACAATCCACTCAAGATCCCTTTATAGTTCTAAGTCCATCTATGGCACCTACTATTTCCATTCTGTCCCAGCCTACCATTTCAGCTCAACGAGTAAAGAGAAGCAAGTTCCCTAACTATTTAATCTTCAGGATATATTTACCATCTACCAATCTGAATCGGACAGCAGTAACAAAACTCTCTTCACTTTAAAGTATTTTTATTCATGCTCTTCAGAATAGATCTATCATGGTTTTAAAATTTCAGAGACAATGAGACATTCACACACACACACACACACACACACACACACACACTTCCATCTATGTCTTTAACATCTCAAACAGAACTCAAGCTCATTGTCATTGAATTAGAACTGAGTCATAATTGACCCTTCAATCAGGGTGAGGTGTTTTTTGGGGGTGTATGTGTGTGTATGTTTTAGGCTATAAATGCCATGTATGGGAGGAGATTGCCTATCTTTCTCTTAAACAGATGCAAGAGGATTCAGACCAGCTTTGGGGTTGGCAGTACAACTCCCTAGGAACTATGCCAACAGAATTTTTTGAAACTGCTGAAAAGGGAGTACATGAATTTATACTCTGAATTTTGCAGAAGATATACACATATATATAAACACACACACACACACACATATAACCTTTAAGTATTCCAATCTCATTTATAAATCTCTTATTTCAGGTTTACGTTTTTTTTCCTATGTGTCGGTATACCTAAGTAGAATACCTAGGCTTGATTCCTGGCTTATAAACCTAATGGGAAACCATCAACTGTCTGTCAGTGGAGGCTTGCATGTTTCTGTGACAGGTTTAGGTAGAGTTTCCAGACTAAAATGGACTATAAAGAAAGACCTGAAGATGTACTTCTGAAAATAAGTCATTGAAAACCCTACGAATCATGGTAGTGATTCACAACTGATCAAGGAGATGGCAGAAGATGGAACAGTGATTAACTCCCTTGTACCTGTGGTCACCTAGAATTGAAAAATCACCCAATGTAGTGAGCAAGTATGAACAAACCTATTGCATTTTCTTGAGGGTTAACTAAATTAACATCACGTTATTGCCAGAGTTTAGACTATTTCAAATCTCCAAAAAGCATTCTAGCTATATTAGCAGTATTAATTTTATATATTTTTTCTCTTTTTCCTCAGAAAATCTCTATAAAATGACAGTAAAAGAATTTTAGGAAGTATATTCATTTATAAAGATAGTAAAGATACTTTAGAAAAATATTTACTCAATTAATAGAAAAACAGAGAATGAGAATTTATAAAGTGCTATTTCATTTAGAAAAGCAGAAGTATAAAATTATAATTAAGAGTCCATGTGGTTCAACTCCTATAAATATTCCCTAAAACAACTATGTGATATCATTTCATCCCAGTAACAATAGCAAAATCCAACAAAGCAGCAAACAAAAAATGCTGGCAAGCTTGTGGAGAGATTGGAACCCTTATTCACTGCTAGTTGGAGTGCAAAATGGTGCATAATATGGAAGGCAGTATATGGTGCTTTCTCAAAAAGTTGGGATCAGAAATACCATTTGAACCAATAATTCCACTACTAGGAATATACTATACCCTAAAGAAACCAAAGCTGCCACCTAAACAGATATATGCACATCCATGTTTATTGCAGGTTTGTTCACAATAGCAAAGAGATGGAAACAACCAAAGTACCCATCAACAAAGGAATGGATAGAGAAGCTGTGGTCTATTCACACAATGGAATACTTTGCAGCACTGAAAAACAAGGAATTCATGAAATATTATACAAAATGAGTGACCCTGGAGGGCATTATGCTGAGGGAAGTATGTGAGTCACGAAAAGACAAATATTGTATAAAATGGAAGTTATAAAAAATGACATGAGGGTTGGAGGGAAACTAAGAAAAGAGGGAATAAATAATGAGCACTACATTGGAACAGGTGAAGGAAAGAACTCTTTAAAATTAGTATTTGCGCAGGCATTTTTTGTATGACAACAGTCCAGAATAAGAGGTGCATAGCAAAATGGAACTGGAGGGGGTGTATGCGAGAAAATTATGCAACAATGAATGAATTTTTTTGAAGAAAACTGAAGTGGGTAAGGAGGAAAATGTGCAACAATGAATGAATGAAAACTCAATTTTTCTGTAAACCTTCATTAAAATCACAATTCAAAAAAGTCCATGAAGACCTCAATACAATGAGATTTGTATCAGTTTGCTTCACAGAAGCTTTGAAAGTGTTCTTTGGAGCCATGTGTTACTGCTAGGTGCCATCAAGTTAAGTATGATCCATAGTAACCTTATAAACAACAGATCTGAAACCTGTGCTATTCTGTGCCATCTTCTCCACCTCTGATGTACTTGATCCCATTGCTATAGTTACTGTGTTATTCTACTTGGTGCAGGGTCTTACCCACTTCACCAATCCTCCATCTTTCTAAGCATGATGTCCTTCTTCGAGGAATAGCCACTCCTAGCCACATGCCCAAAGTTTGTGAGATGAAGCTTTATCATCTTTGCCTTTAAGGAGCACTCTGCATGCTCCTTCTGCAAGACTTATCTGTTTGTTCTTTTGGAAGTCCAGGGAATATTCATTATTCTTCTCCAGTACCACAATTCAAAGGCATCAGTTCTTCTGCTATTCTAATTTATTGTACATCTCTCAGTGGGACAATTCTCAGATGCATAACAAGTAATTGAAAATATGGTGGCCTGAATCAAAGGCACTTTAATCCTCAAATTGAAAACATTGCATAGCAAGTAATTGAAAATACAGTGGCCTGAATCAGAGACACTTTAGTCCTCAAACTGACATTACTCCTTAAGAACGGAAAGATTTTCCCGGTGCTGTATGTCTCCCGATATCCTGAATGCTGGTATGTACCTATGATGTTGGCTTTGGATCTAAGCTCCAGCCAACACTGTCCACCGTGGGTACCCATTACCATGATTGGCACATCACTGTCATAGGCTTCAGTATCACAGCAACCACGAGTTACCTCTTGTACAGCAACACACAGACCAGTGCTATACCACCTAAAAGAATAATGCCAGAAGAGACTACTAAAAATATAGGAAGTGTCTGTCTTTGGGTTGTTGTTGTGTACCGTAGAGTCAGAACCGACCCATAGTTGACCCGCCAGCGGGTTTCCAGAGGCAGTTAATTGCACAGGAGAAGATTGTCCATCTTTTTCCTGTGGAAGAGCTGATGGCCTCAAACTACGTGCCTTCAGGACTGCAGTACAGCTTCTGGCCACTAGGCCAGAGCTCTCATAGAAAATAATTCTCATAGAATATAAAATGTATCAGACAAGAATTATTAATTTTTAGTATTAGTCCCTGATCTCAAAACCTAATATAAAGCGGTAATAACTAAACAATATGGTACTGGTTCAATGACAGACAAAAAGTCTAATGGAACAGAATCTAAAACCCAGAAATGAATCCACATACCTATTATTATTTTATTATTTTTTTAATTAATAATTTATCATACCGGGTTTTTTTAAAGCAAAAAAATGCTCTGGTGGCTTAATGGTAAGGAACTGTGCTGCCAAACACAAAAACATGTGATTAAAATCCACCTGCTGTTCCATGGGAGAAAGATGAACTGTCTGCTTCTGTGCAATTTACTGCCTCTGAAAACCACCTAGAGAATCAGTTTCAACTCAACTATACACAACAAGGACATAATTTCTTAATCTAGTTCTTTTATCTTACTGGGTTAGTTTATTTTTAATTTAAAAAAATGAAAAAAAAATATTTATAATTTCCAGAAAATACATCTTAGAGGTAGTTACCATATAAATTGTTGTTGTTGTTGTATGCCCTTAAATAAATTCATTCCAATCATTATAACTTGATTGGTGGGAAGAAGGAAATATAATTGTTACAGTTTCCAAGCTACAATCCTTATCACCCGGAGAAAAAAGATATTATTTTTGGAAAAGAGGAAGCAAGAAAGATCTTCATGAGATGGATTGACATAGTAATTACTGCAATGGACTTGGGCATGATGGAGATCATGAGGATAGTGCAAGATAGGGTGAGGCTAGTTTTATTACAGATAATAATAGATATTTATTGTTTATAGTTTATAGATTTATCGTTTATAGAGTAGCTATGTGTTGTAGTCAACTCAGTGGCACCAATCAAAAGCAATAAATTCTGCATAAGCATATTGTTACACATTTATACTCCATATACATTAGGATGATTTCACATCTATGTGACAAAAACTAACAATAATTTTTAAAAAAGAAAATATACTAACTAAATAGGAAAATGTTCTGTGTTCATGGATAGAAGACTCAATAGAGTAAAAATGACAAAAGCAATCTACATGTTTATATAATCTTAATACAGATACCAAATTTATTTTTCCAAATTCATTTTGAAAGAGATAGAAATGGTGATTTGCAAGGTTATTTGCAGAGGATAAAGACCTCAAATAATCAAAGGACTTCTGAAAAACAAAAATGAAGTGGGAGACATACTACTCTCTGAATTCACACCCTAGTATATAGCTGTAATAATCAAAACAATGTGGTACTGGTAAAATAACAGATACATAGGCCAATGGAACAGAATTTAGAACCCAGAAATTATCCCATCTACCTATGGCCGACTGGTATTCAACCAGGAATCAAAGCCTATCAAATGGGGAAATGGCAACATCTTCAACAAATTGTGCTCATAAAACTTGTCTTCTACTTTCAGGAAGCTAAGACAAGGTCCACATCTCAAATGACACACAAAAATCAGTTCAAGGTAGATCAGAGTCTTATGAGTAATGCTCAAAACCATAAAGATCATAAGAGACAAATGGGATGAAACAGAGAAGGAGATATATTGCACTGGGGAAACTGTAGTTATGGACCTCTCCAAATTATTGAGGAATACTGATGTCAGTATGAGGACTAAGGTGTAATGCATTGAGGCCATGGTCTTTCCACTCATCTGAGAGCTGGACAATGAATAAGGATGACAGAAGAAGAATTGATACCTTTGAGCTGTGGTGTTGGAGAAGAGTACTGAACATCCCATGTACTTCCAGAAGAGCAAACAAAAATGTCTTGGAAAAAGTGCAGACAGGGTTTTCTTTGGAGGCAAAGGTGATGAGGATTTGCCTCACATACCTAGGGCGTATTGTTAGAAGGGGCTATTCCTGAAAGGACCTGATACTCAGAATGGCAGAGGATACTGAGCATAAAGAACCCTAAAACTTAATAGTAAAGATAAAGACAATTCAATGAATGATGAAGAAAAGCTAAAACAATCTCTTCTCAATAAAACAAATACATATGTTCAATAAAATGTCAAAATCTACATATCCTAGCACTGAATTTGTTCCAATGTATAGAAATCTATAGAGCAAGTAAAACGGCTTCCAATAAATCTTTAAAGAAGAAAATTATCTCATCTTTTGCCTTTGTGGCATGAAATAGCTGGTGGGTTTGAACCACAAACTTTTAATTTAGGAGCCAAACACTTAAGCCACAGAAATGTCAGATCTTCTCAAATGTCCAATAAGTCAGCAAATAGAAAAAAAAAAATCAACAGTCTAGTTCTATAACCTCTAGAAGACAAGAAATTATAAGGACAAGAAATGAAATCACTGAGATAGAAAACAGAGAGGAAAAAAAAAGTTGAAACCATCAGTAAGACCTGGAGCTGCTATATTGAAAGTGTCAGTAAAATTGACAAACCACTGACAAATTTAACAAAAGAAGAAAAAAAAAGACATAGACAACTCGATTAAGAAATGACAAAGATGACTTCACCAAAAACCAGAGGAAATTAAATATATATTATCAGAATACTATGAAAAGCTATACTCTGATAAATTAGAAAACCTAGAGGAAATGGTTTCGTATTCGTATTAGCACAATTAAATGTTCTGGGATTCCCATTCTTCTCAGAGTCAGCCACAGTTTGTTATGATCCACACAGTCAAATGCCTTTGCATAATCAATGAAAAACAGATAGACATTCTTCTGGTATTCCCTGCTTTCAGCCAAGATCCATCTAATATCAGCAATGATATCCCTAGTACCACGACCCCTTCTAAACCCAGCCTGGACTTCCGGCAGTTCTCTGCTGATGTGCTGCTCTAATCGTTTTTGGATGATCTTCAGCAGAATCTTGCTTGCATGTGAAATCAATGACACTGTTCTGTAGTTTCCACACTCAGTTGGGTCACCTTTCTTTGGAATGGGAACAAATATAGATCTCTTCCAGTCAGTTGGCCAAGTGGTTGTTCTCCAGATTTCTTGGCACAACTTGGTGAGCACGTCCAGGGCAACATCTGTTATCTGAAATACTTCAATTGGTATACCATCTATTCCTATACGAAACCTATACTTGGATCAAGAGGCAGTAGTCAGAACAGAGCAGGGTAACACTGCATGGTTCAAAATAGGGAAGGGTGTACACCAGGGATGCATCCTGTCTCCATACCTTTTCAACATGTATGCAGAGCAGATTATCCGAGAGGCTGGGCTCTATGAGGAGAATTGTGGCATCAGGATTGGTGGAAGATCTATCAACAATCTCCGTTATGCAGATGACACAACCTTGCTTGCTGAAACTGAGGAGGACCTTCATGCACTTGCTGCGAAGGGTCAAGGACTGCAGCCTTCAGTATGGACTGAGGCTCAACGTCAAGAAGACAAAGATTTTTGCCACTGGACCAATTGGCAGCGTCAGGATGGATGATGAAGAGATTGAGAGTGTTCACAGCTTCACTTTGCTCGGCTCCACAGTTAACACTCTTGGTACCAGCAGTCAGGAAATCAAAAAGCGTATCGCGATGGGAAAGTCTGCCGTTAGGGACCTCTCAAACGTACTCAGGAGCAACAGTGTCTCTCTGGAGACTAAGGTACGCCTGATACAGGTCATGGTATTTGCAATCGCTTGTTATGCATCGGAGAGTTGGACAATGACTAGGGAGGACAGAAGGAGAGTGGATGCTTTTGAGCTGTGGTGCTGGAGAAGGGTACTGAATGTACCCTGGACTGCCAGGAAAACAAACAGATCCATCTTGGAGAGGATTAAACCAAGCTACTCCTTGGAGGCAAGGATTCTGGGGCTTCGTCTGACATACTTTGGACATGTTGCCAGGAGGGACGGGTCCTTGGAGAGGGACATCATGCTTGGGAGGGTGGAGGGACAGCGCAGGAGGGGAAGACCGTCTATGAGATGGATTGATTCGGTGACTGGGGTAATCGGGATGGGTGTGTCGGAGGCGGTGCGGTTGGCGCAGGATAGGACAGGGTTTAGAGCTGTTGTGCATAGGGTCGCTATGAGTCGGAAACGACTCGATGGCACATAACAACAACAGAGGAAATGGACAGATTCCTTGAAACATATCTCCTGCCCAGATTGATGAAGACAGGTGTAGAATACTTGAATAGACCCATCACAAGAGAAGAAATTTAAAAGGTCATAAAAAGAATCACCATAAGAAAAGTCCTGGACCAGATGGTTTTACAGCAGAATTCTACCAACCATTCAGAGAAAATTTAGCACCCATTCTAATTAAATTATTTCAAAAAATTGAAAAAGAAGGGAAACTTCCAGAGTCATTATATGAAGCAAGAATAACCCAAATACCTGGCAAAGATATTACCAAGAAAGAATACTACAGACCGATATCTGTCATGAATATAGATGTAAAAATCCTTAACAAAATCCTAGCTATTAGCTAAGCACAGTAAAAAAAAAATCACCATGAGCAAGTGGGATTCATAACAAGTATGCAAGTATGGTTCAACAGAAGAAAAACCATCAACGTAGTTCACTATATTAACAAAGTGAATAGCAAGAGCCATATGATCATAGCAATTTATGCAGAAAAAGCATTTGAAAAAATCCAAGAACCCTTCTTGATAAAGATAATCAGCAAAATTGGAATAGAAGGGAATTTTCTCAACGTAAGTGAAAAGTATATCGGCAAAACCAAGAGCCAACATAATTTTCAATGGAGAAAGACTAAAAAGGTTTTCCCTGCAAATAGGGACCAGACAAGGATGTCCACTGTCATTACTTCCTTTAAATATTGTATTGGAAGTGCTTGCTTGGGCAATACTACAAGATAAGGGAAAGGCATCTGGATAGGCAAAGAGATGATTAAACTGTCGCTATATGCAGATGGTATGATAGTGTATGTAGAAAACCCCAAAGACTCAACAAAAAACCTGTTAGAGTTAATAGGCCAATTTAGTAGAGTGGCAGGATATAAGATCAATATGCAAAAATCAATAGGATTCCTCTACAGTAACAAAGAGAATTCAGAGAAGGAAATTAAGAAAAAAACACCATTTACAATAGCCATCCACAAATTGAGATACATGGGAGTGAGCCTAACTAGAGATACAAAAGACCCATATAAAAAAAACCTACAGAGCATTTCTGAAAGATACAATAAAAGACCTAAAGAAAGGGAAAAATATGCCCTGTTCATGGATAGGAAAACTCAATGTTGTGAAAATAACAATCCTACTAAAAGCAATCTATATGTTCAAGGCAATCCAAATACAGATACTAAACTCATTTTTCAAGGAGATTGAAAGAGAAATTATCAAATTTATTTGGAGAGGTAAGAGATCCATAATTAACAAAACACTCCTGAGAAACACAAATGAGGTTGGAGAGGCATAGCACTCCCTAACCTCAAAACTTACTACACAGCAGTAGTAACCCAAACAGCATGGTACTGGTACAATGACAGTCTCCTAGATCAATGGAACAGAATTGAGAACTCAGAAATAGACCCAGCTATCTGTCATCAATTGATATTCAATAAGGAAACCAAAGCTATCAAATGGGGAAATGATAACCTCTTCAAAAATGGTGCTGGCAAAATTTAACTTCCACCTGCAGAAAGTTGAAACAGAACCCGCATCTCACACCATACATAAAAATCAACTCAAAGTTCATCAGCAACCTGGGAGTAAAGACCAAAACCATAACGTCCATAAGAGAAAAACTGGGATCAAGCTTAGAAGCACTAGTCCAAGGTATAAAGAGACTGCCAAATGCAACCAGAAATGCATAATCTGGAGAGGATAAAATTGATGCCTGGGACCTTTTAAAGACAAATCCATATATGTATCAAAAACTTTTTCCAACAGGGTGAAAAGAAAACCTACAGATGGGAACAAACATTTGGTAATACCATCTCAGACAAGAGTCTTACAATAAAAGTTTACAGAATACTCCTGGGCCTCCACAAGATAAAAAAACCAAACAAACAACTGATAACCCCATTATAAAATGAGAAAAAGACATGGAAAGGATTTTCACAGAGGAAGATATTTGAATGGCAAATAGACACATGAAGAAATGCTCCAAATCACTGGCAATAAGACAGATGCAAATCGAAACCACAATGAGGTACCATTCCACTCAAGTAAGTGTCAAGGTTTAATAGGGCAGCAAGTAATAAATGTTGGAAAGGATGTGGTGAGAAAGGAACTCTAATACATTTTTGGTGGGATTGTAAAATGGCACAACCATTCTGGAAGGCAGTTTGGTTCTTCCTCAAAAAGAGGAATATAGAAATTTCATATGATTCAGATATTCCACTATTTGGAATATTATCTGAGAAAATGAGAACTGAGGCTCAAATGGTGATTTGTACACCAATGTTCATAGGAGCATTATTTACCATTTCAGAAACAGGGAAACGGTCCAAATGTCCAACCACAATGAAATAGACTGAGGAATTGTGGTACATTCACATAATGGAATACTAGGCAGCTCACAGGAGCAATGATTTTGTAAATTATTATCTAATTTGGGAGGGCCTGGAGAGCATTATGCTGAGTGAACTAACTCAGTCCCACAAGTATAAATATTGTACAAAACCATTATTGTACAATAAGTATTATAATCCAAGAGGGGTGGGAGAGGTTGAAAGCAGAGGGATGAAGATGTGCAGGGGCAGGATTATTAATCATGGGGTTGTACAATTTGTTGGGTGGGTAGATGAGGGAAATTGAAAGAATTTGTTCTTGAAGATCAGTGTATTTGAACTTTGTGAATAAACTGGTAGAAAATTTAGGAAAATGTTCAATAAGCACACAGAGTTGTTCAGCATCATTAATAGTTCAAGGAATTAAAATGAAAGCCATAATAGATTATGAGTATATATCCTTTAAATTTGTTAACATTTCTAAAAGAAAACAATAAATAAAAGTACTTTATAAACCGGTAAGGCTGAAAATAAATATAAGCAATGATGCCCTGCTAGGGGTTGGGCATTGTTTCCAAATAAACATAGAAGAGAAGCTCCATTTATGTTTGGACAATAGAGGGTATCTAGAATTGAAAACTTCATTGCTGAGAAAATGGTGCTTCTTTCTTTGTTTGCTGGGTTGACAATAATTGCCCTTCCAACCAGCAGCTTCTATAAAGGAGTTCATGCTTGAAAATTAGAAAGTACCAGAACTGAGTATTACATTGCTAAGAAATTGGCCCTTCCCTGAGTCTTTGTTTTCTGAGGCAGAAATAGCTACCCGCAAGTCCCTCCACCAAAGAGCCTGATAGATGGGTTATATACATGGCTATATGTAAGTGTTGAGGCTTGGGAGCTGCACTGTTGGGTTCTTGTCACTTTTCTGGTCTTTTCCCCTGAGCAGTATAACCTGGGCAGCAGTCCTGCAACTTTGTGGCCCCTGGGGCAAACATTCTCTCCCCTTTTCCCATCAAACTAAGGGACAGGACAGGACAGAGAATCAGGCCAACCACAGCTGGGCTAAGGGAAAGGACCCAACCTCCTCTCCTTTCAAAGGACAACTGGATGAGAAGCTTACCACAGGAAGCAGGGAACAGATCTGTCCATGAATGACCAGCAACAAAGACTACCACTGGTAAACCCAACTGAAGGCAAGAGTTTATTTAAGCCTGCAATTTATCATAAGCATGATAAAGATAAAAAAATTATCAACAACCTATGCAGACACAACAAACCGAGTCACCCATAAGAAGAGGACCTTCATATAACATCAAGAAAGCAGCAGGTATCTTCAAACATTATAAAAAAAAAAGCCTTCTACTAAAGTTGCACAGTTTGGTGAGTGGAGGGAGTGGAGAAAAGAAATGGGAAGGATCCGGATGAAAAGACAGGGCAATAATGAGCAAGGTCCAATAGTGATTAATTTTATAAATATAATGCATGAGAATGATTGTATGAAACACTGTATGAATGAAGAATAGTGTGAAACACAGTGTATATGAACTTCGTAAGCAAACCAATAGTATGAAAAGCAGATTGGATTGTAGACCCAATGAATAACCCAGAGACAGAAAGGCAGAAGAAATACATCAATATGGACTTATATGAACAGCTACTTAAGAAGTTGCAAATGATAGAAAAAAGAATTAAAACCACAAATAAAGCAAATAATCGAGGAACAGGGAGAAGGAATAAATATATCAATGTGGCATTACATGGGTAGCTAATGAAGATGGAATAAATTATTGAAAACAGAATTGAAACCATAAAGACTTATAAGAATTAGATATATCATTATAAGACAGAGAGGCTAGAAACAACACGATACTGGAAATAATAGAAATGCTTAAAAATGCTTTCAAGAGTATTAAGACTAAAATGGCAGAATTCCCCAACATTCTAGAGGGACACAGAAAAGCAGATTAGAAGAGGTGGAACACAAAGTCAGTGATCTAGAAGACAAGAACCTCAATGGGAATGTACTAGAAGGAAAAAAGAGCAGAAGAAAGGAAAATGAAGAATCATGTGGGCTAATATCAAACAGTCAATATATGTGTGATTGTAATTCCAGACCAATAAAGGGAGAGAAAAAATACTGAGAAATCTGTTAAGGAGCTGCTAGAATAAAACTTCCCAGACATCAGAGAAAATGAGGAAATCCACATTCAAGAAACTCAATGAGCTCCAAAAAGACTAGACCCCTAAAGAAAAACATCAAGATATATGGTCAAATTCTCTAAAATCAAAGATAAGGATGGAATACTGAAATCAGCCCAAGAAAAAGAAAGTGTTGCCTAAACACAATAAATTAAGCTCTGATTTCTCAGCAGAAACCATATGAGCGAGAAGACAGTGGGATTCCAAATATAGAAGGCTGAAAGAAAGCAATTGTCAGCCAAGATTCTTATACCCAGCAAAGCTGTTTATTTGAATTTCAAATTGAAAGAGAAATTAGGATATTTGCAGAAAAGCAGGAACTTGAGGAATTAGTGAAAATAAGACCAACTTTACAAGAAATATCAAAGGAAGTCCTTCACAAAGAGATAGCAAAAAAGTGTATGGACCAAAGTAATCAGAAATAATAGAAAAAGAAAATAAAACATCAAAATGGCATTGATAAAAATCTGGTCTGGCAATAATCACACTCAACATGAATTGCTTAAATGTAACAATTAAGGGGAAAAAAATATCAGAATGGATAAACAAAATAAAACAAAAACAAAGTCTATCAATATGTTGCCAGCAAGAGGTAAATGTAAGAAACGAGGAAAAGGATAGACTAAAAATCAATGCTGGAAAACTATATACCAAGCAAATGACATCCACCCAAAAGCAAGATTGTCAATAGTAGTCTCTGATAAAATATACTTCAGGATATAAACCATCACAGAAGAAAAGGAAAGTCACTATATAATGATCAATAATGATGATCAATAATACATAACCTTGGTCAATATCTGTGCACCTGCAGATTATAAACCTAAAAAATACATAAAACTCTGGTTAACAAATTTGAAGAAAGACATACACAACACTACAATAGTAGTAAAAGACTTTAACATATCACTCTCAACAAAAGACAGGGCAACCTAAAAGAAACTCAACGAAAATGTAAAACAAAATAATCCACTTTGCCACTTCAATTTTGTAGATGTGTTCAAGATATTTCACAGAGCGAAAACTCAATGTACTTTCTTCTCAAGTGCATATAGTACAATCTCCAGAACTGATTATATACTAAGACACAAAGTAAGCCTCAAAAATAATAATAAAAAAAAACCAAAACAACCAACCAGAATTAAAACACTGAAATAATATAAAGTATGTTCTCAGGCCACAATGCCATTACACTAGAAATTAACAAGAGGATAAAAGATTAAAAAAAATACCAACTTGAAAGCTAAACAATGTCCTGCTTACACACTATTATGTTATAGAAGAAATAAAAAGTGAAATTTAAAATTTCCTTGAAACATACAAAAATAAAAATGTAATACATCAAAACATCTGGGATACAGCTAAAGTAGTTTTTAGGGGTAGTTTATAGCAATAGGCAAACATTTTAAAAAGAAGAAAGGGTCAAAATTAATGATTTAGATCAACCTCCATCAAATAGAGAAGAAATAACACACTAATCCCATCACTTCCACAAGAAATGAAATTATAAGCACAAGGACTGATACAAGTTAAATAAAAAGCAGAAAAACAATTGAAACCATCAATAAGACTAGCAGTTGGTTCTTTGAAAGAGTCAATAAAATAAGCAAATAGTAGGCAAACTTAAAAGAAAAGACAAAAACAGTTGAAATAAGAAATGAAAGATCAGGACAGAACCACTTGATATTAAAATTGACAGTGAGGGAATAACATGAAAAGCTATGCTCTGATAAATTGTAGAACCTGAAAGAAATTGACAAATTAATTTCTATAAACCCCATTACTACCCAGACAGACAGAGATCGTAAAAATGCTCCCATGAAAAAAGTCCTGGCCCAGATGACTTCACAGCTGAATTCTACCAAATGTTCAGAGACAAATTATCACCAATTATATTTAAGTTATCTCAATAAATACAAAAGAGAAAGAACACTCCTAGAGTCATTCTATGATGTAAGCATAACCCTAATAAGAAAACCAGGTAAAGACATTGTTGTTGTACTTATGTGTTATAGAGTGCCCTGCAACTCATAGCGACCCTATGTAAAACAGCTCTGAGTGCTGTCCTATCCTGAGCCAGTCTCACTGACTCCATTATCACTTTTATTGTATCAGTACATCTCATCTGGGGGTCTTCCTCTCCTGCACTGTCCCTCCATCCTTCCTAGCATGATTTTCTTCCCTAATTCACATGGAAGCAAAATTCTACTGAAGATTATCCAAAAACAACTGGAACAGTACACCAGCAGAGAACTGTCAGAAGTCCAGACTGGGTTTAGAAGGGGCCGTGGTATTAGGGATATTATAGCTAATGTTAGATGGATCTTAGCTGAAAGCAGGGAATACCAGAAGAATGTCTATTTGTGTTTCATTGATTATGCAAAGGCGTTTGATTGTGGGGATCATAACAAACTGGCTGACTCTGAGAAGACTGGGAATCCCAGAACATTTAATTGTGCTAATGCGAAACCTACACTTGGACCAAGAGGCAGTTGTCAGAACAGAGCAGGGTAACACTGCATGGTTCAAAATTGGGAAGGGTGTACACCAGGTGTGTCCTATCTCCATACATTTTCAACCTATATGCAGAACAGATTATCTGGGAGGCTGGGCTCTATGAGGAGAAATGTGGCGTCAGGATTGGTGGAAGATCTACTAACAATCTGCGTTATGCAGATGACACAGCCTTGCTTGCTGAAACTGAGGAGGACCTCATGCACTTCAGTATGGACTGAGACTCAAAGTCAAGAATACAAAGATTCTCACCACTGGACCAATTGGTAGCACCAGGATGGATGGCACAGAGATAGAGATTGTTCACAGCTTCAGTTTGCTTGGCTCCATGGTCAACACTCTTGGCACCAAGCAGCCAGGAAATCAAAAAACGTATTGCGATGGGAAAGTCTGCTGTTAAGGACCTCTCTAAAGTACTCAAGAGCAATGGTGTCTCTCTGGAGACTAAGGTGTGCTTGATACAGGCCATGATCGTTGCAATCACTTGTTATGCATCAGAGAGTTGGACAATGGCTAGGGAGAATAGAAGGAGAATTGATGCTTTTGAGCTGTGGTAGTGGAGAAGGGTATTGAATGTACCATAGACTGCCAAGAAAACAAACAGATTCATCCTGGAGAGGGTTAAACCAGGCTACTCCTTGGAGGCAAGCATTCTGGGCCTTCGTCTGACATACTTTGGACATGTTGTAAGGAGAGACAGGTCCTTGGAGAGTGACATCATGCTTGGGAGGGTGGAGGGACAGCGCAGGAGGGGAAGAACCTCTATGAGGTGGATTGATTCAGTGACTGGCGTAATCGGGATGGGTGTGTCAGAGGCAATGCGATTGGCACAGGATAGAGCAGGGTTTAGGGCTGTTGTACATAGGGTCGCTATGAGTTGCTAACGACTCGATGGCACATAACAACAACAACAACGCCCTTCTTGCCACAGGGTCAAAATAGGTGAGATGGAGCTTTGAAACTCTTACTTCCAAGTAGAAACTTAGTTCCAAACTCTCCAACACTTTGTTTTCTTAGCAGTCGATGTTATTTTCCAATAACACCACGACTCAAAGCTATTCATTATTGACCAATATGTTTCATATAAATATAGGTGTAACAATTCTCATCAAAATCCTGTTTAATAGACTTCAAAAGCACATATAAATAACTTATGATGACGAGCAGGGATTCATAATAGGCATGCAAGAATAGTTCAACTTAGAAAAACAATCAATGTCATTCATCACATTAACAAACCAAAGACCTGCATGATTTTATCAATTGATGCAGAAAAGGCCTTCAACAAAAGGCAACACCACTTCTTTATTAAAGCACTAAAAATATGAATAGAATGGAATTTCCTCAACATAGTGAAAAGTATATATGTAAAATCAAGAGCTAACATCATTCTCAATGGAGAAAGATTGAAGGCATGCCCATTGTGAATGAGGAAAAGCAAGCCACTATCACAACTCCTATTCAGTATTGTATTGAAAATAACTTGTGAGGGCAGTAAGGCAAGAGAAGAGAGTAAGAGGCATCCAGATTGTCAAAGAGGTAGTAAACGGTCACTATTTGCACATGATATGATAGTGTACACTGAGAATTGCAAATCTCAACAAAAATCTTGTTATATCTGGTAGATCAATTTAGCAGATTGGCAGGATACAAGATCAATATATACAAAAATAAGATTTCTCTATAGCAACAAAGACAATATAGAAAGAAAAACTGAAAAAAGCAATACCATTTACTAGCCAACCACAAGATTAAATACTTTGGAATAAACATAACTAAGAGACTAAAGACTTTTATAAGAAATGGTATGAAACACTAAGACAGGAAACAATAAATGAAAATGACAGTGCTACCAAAAGCCATCTACAAGTTTAATGTAATCCCAATAGCGATACTAAAATCATTTTTCAAAGAAATAGAAAGGCATTAGGCAAGTTTATTTGGGAAGGAAAGATATCCCAAATACGCAAAGCTCTTCTGAAACTAAAATGAAGTAGCAAGTATACCACTCTTTGATCTAAAGTTACTACACAGCTGAGAGAACCACGACAGCATGGTATTTGTACAATGACAGAACACACAGACCAATGGAATAAAATAAAGAACCAATAATTAATCCATGTACTTATTAACCATTTGGTATTTAACAAGGAATCAGACCTTAGTTGAGAAAATGATAACTTGAGGAAATGGTGCTGACAAAACTGGATGTCTACCTGTAGAAAACTGAAACAGGATCCACATATTACACCATACAAAATCAACGTAAGACAGATTAGAAATCTAGGGGTAAATCTAAAACCAGAAGGATCATAAGAGATAAAATAAGACAAAATTTAGGAGTCCTAGCCTATGACATAAATATGCTTGAAACTATAGCCAGAAATGCACAACCAGAAGAGGACAAAACCTATAAATGGAACCTTCTAAGTGTCAAGTCCTTCAGAAACTTTTTCTAATAGGGTGAAAAGAAAACCTACAGACTGGGAAGAACGTTATGGAATAATATTTCAGACAAGGGTCTCACAATGGAAATCTATAGAATACTACAAGGTCTTCACAAGAAAAAGATGGATAACCCAATAACAAAATGGATGAGAGACATGGAAATATTTTTCACAAAGAGTTTTGGATGACCAACAGATATATGAATAAAAGCTCTGTATCACTGGCAATCAGAAAGATGCAAATGAAAAACAACAATGAGATAACATCTCACCCCAGTAGCAGTAGCAAAGTTTAGCATGAGAGGAAGCAATAAATGCTGAAGAGAATGTGGAGACATTGGAACTTTCATGCACTTCTGGTGGAATTCTAAAATGGTACAAACATTCTGGAAGGCAGTTTCCTGTTTACTGAAAAAATAAACATAGAAATACCTTACTACCCAGCTATTCCACAGCTAGGAAGATACCCAAAGGAAGTTAGAACTGAGACACTAATGGGGATATGCACACCTATGTTCATAGCAGAATTATTCATATTAGCAAAAAGGCAGAAAAGGTCCAAGTTTCTATCAACAAACGCATGGATGGAAAAACTGTGGGACATCCACTTAATGTAATACTATGCAGCACTAAGGAACAACAATTTTGTAAAATATTTAGTAACATGGGAGAATCTAGAGAGTATTATGGTGAATGAACTAAGTCAATCTCATAAGGGCAATCATCTACATAAGGTCATTATTTTAAAAATAGAAGAATAGTAATATGTGCTTAAATTTTCAGAAAGGGAGAGAAAAAAGAGAGAGTCAGAAAGAGGAAGGGTCAAAATTACTAGGATAGTAGAGTTTAGTGGACAGATTGAAGAGTGATAATGAAGTATCAAGAAAGATTCAATGTGGACTTGAAAAGACAAAATAATAATAATAATAATAAGCATAGATCAATAGTAATGATATAAAATACAATGTATGTGAATGTGTGGAACACAGTGTAATGAAACTGTGTATAAAACAATGTATATAAATGAAGCACAGAGTAAACAAATAATTGTATGAAAACCAATTTTAAAAAATAAAAATCATATTAAATCTAGAAAAAAATGTTAAGCATCAATCTATGACCCACCAATTTTTTTGTATTCATCTTAAAGAAATAACAGTATTAGTTCACAAAAAGACTTATAAATGATACTTAAGCCATTATTATTTAATAGACTCAAATGTAAAATATTTCAAATGGCTGCTAATTGAAGAATAGAATATTACTTGCAATAAAAAGGAGGGGACCTCAAAACAAAACATCTGATATGTATAAGAACCTGGAGGATAAATGTGAAAGTCATACTGAGCTTAAAAAAAAAAAGCTACCACTAAAGATTACAAATTACATGATTCCATTTATGTCCACTTTTAGAAGAGACAGAATTAATAATATAATAAATAAGAACAGTTAATTTTTAGAGAAGACAATACAAACCCAACTCATTGCTTTATTGCTTTTGAGGTGGAACCTACTAACAGTTGATCCTCCAGCAGGTTTTCAGAAGCTACAGATTGCATGAGAGAAGTTTGTGTCTCTTTCTCCTTTGAAGCAACTGGTTCAAACTGCCTGTCCTTGGGTTGACAACACAAATCTTTGCCTTCAGGTCACCAGAGTTCTCTATTAGGGGAATTATTTTTGCTGTGGTTATTGTTATTGGCCACTGACTCAGAACTGACTCATAGCTGGCCCTAACACTTTCAAAGGTTTTCAGAGGTTGTAAAAACCACACAGGAGATTGTCCATCTTTCTCATGCAGAGCAGCTGGTGGATTCAAACCACTTTCTTTTGGGTTTGTTGTTCAACTCCTTACCCAGTAAGTCACCAGAGTTCCCTATAAAGGGAGAGAGAGTTGGAATTGAATGGACTGAACATGAGGAAACATTTTGAGATGTTGGAAATATTCTATACTTTCACAAGAAGAGTTCCTAACTGTTGTGTGCTAATTGTTGTTGTTTATTGCCTTCAAGTCGAGCATGACTCATACCAACTCTATGGAAAAAAAGACTTGAAGCTCCTCTACAACTATCGACATTTATCAAAGTTCATAGAATTTCCAGAGGCATGTTATTTAGGAAGTAGAAGCCACTCCTGTGTGTATAGCACAACCATTGTTGTTATTGTTTTGTGCCATCTAGTTGCCTGCAACTAATAGCAACCCTATGTACCAAAGCTCTCAACCCTGAGGATCAGATAGTTTTTTGTTGTGTTAAATGCAGGTCTCCTTTGAGCTGACCTGATGGCACCTAAAAACAACAAACCTGAGTAGGCTTCCAAAGGTGAGTCGATACCAAAACATGCATACAAACTAAACAAACATCTAATTGTCTTTGAGCCACCATTGGCTCATGGAGAGTCTGAATATGTTAGAGTAGAATGATGCTCCATTGTTCCTGCTTCCATTCAGAGTTTGTGATGGCACATTGTTTAGAGATAGATTGCCAGGAATTCCTTCCACCACACATCTGGGAGGACTCAACCTGTCAATCATTTGGTTAGCAGTTGAATATGTTAATCTTTTGTATGAAGTAGTGACTTCAGGGCAAGGATGCAAAAGTAATAAAGTTACCACTCTTTTTCTTGAGATGCTTACCCTTGAAACTCACCCACCATTTTCTGAGGAAATAAATACATGTGGACAAATGCCAAATCAATAAACAAATAAGGAAAGATAGGTAAGTAAACCTAGCAAAGATTCCAGAGACTCACTTTAGAATACCAATTTATTCCTTTAGACACCCTGGCCCAGCAGTAAGCCATAAATACATCGTCTTCTCTGAGCATTTTACTCTTTGACAGTGCATTTAATCATAGTGTTCTTGTATACCAACCATTGAGTTTTGAGATTATCTGTGAGCCAATCATAATTACTGTCACTATCCTAATTTTATATTCCTTTTGACTTATTTGTATTTTGACATGCATTTTTTATTAACCTCAGTCCTTGTTTTAGCAAAAGGGGCAGCATTGTTTATACATTGTTTATATATTATTTTACTTTAAAAAAAGCAAACCCTCAAAACAAGATATAAGTTTTTTTCTCATTTCAGTTTAGGTGAAACATGTCTTTTAATGAAAATATTGCAAGAAAGAACTGAAACACTATCTTTTAACATATTTATTGAGGTTTAATTTACTATCCATAAAATATACTTCAATGATTTATAGTCTATTTATATGATTATACAACCATTACTACAAAGATAATTTTTAAAGTATATTTTCTAATTTCAATTAGAATTTGCATTTTGCTGTTACTAGTTTGGGTAAAAATTTAGAGAAAATTGGTTTCTCATCTAACAATTTATACACAATTTGTTTCATGACAATGATTAGAATTCCCTCAATGGGAGAGTAGTCACATCCAACTCCTTCCCAGCAGTCCTTACTTCCATTTCTCCTTCTTTACTGCCACTACCTTCCTTCTGAGCTTTGGATTTGGCCATATACTATGGCTCTTTTTCAGTCTTATGTGTTTGATTGTACTAAAGAGAGTACCTTTCTGCCTGGTACTTTTACTCTCTTTCTAGGCATTTTTATTGAGGCAGTCTGCTTTTATAAAGATTTACAATCTTGTAGTCCCTGTGGAGAATTTCTCCTGTCTTCTAGGGTCCCTATGAATCAAAAGTGGCGGTGAGTTTTTTATTGCTTTGCAGAAAGTTGATCCCCAGAAGAATGTTTCATGCCCGGCCTGAAAAATGTTGAAGGGCCACAACCCTCAACCAGTTCCAGCAGTCTCCATCAGACCAGTAAGTCTGATCTTTATTATTATTTTGAATTTTTTTAAAAAATCATTACCATCAATTTGGAACCAATGTAGAGCTGATCCTTCAGTGGATTTTTGGAAAGAAGATTGCCTTTCCCTTTCCTATGTAGCCTCTGGTAGGTTCTAACCACCAGAGAGTCATCACCTTTGAATTAGCAACATATTTCTCTAAATACTATGCCACCACAACTCCCTAACGTGATTTTTATGCCTCTTTGTGCTGGACTTTCTATTGTGCTTCTGATGCGAGCAGTCAGATCCTCATCTAATTCTTCTGATTTTAGGGTATCGGGAGCTGTGGTTTGGGTGGTTCATTATTCCTTTGAATTCAATGTTTCGTGAGTCTTTGCTTTTTTCAGGCAATCTGACTTTAAGTATTGGAAAGAATCATATCGAATGATTCATGTAACAAAAAATGAAATAAGATGTGAGTTTTGAATGAAATATTCTCAAATAGTATAATCAATATCAAACCAACGAGATGTTGCTGAATAAACACAGTCAAGAATGGCTTCTCAGCTTCACAATTTGGGGTATGTTGATAGAGCAAAGTCAGAGATTTGTGTGTCTTGTTTTCCGTGAGAAGAAGCAACGAACTTTTTTTAAAAGAAAAAAAATCCTTTAGCTTTTAAATTGAATTATCTGGATCATTTGTTTTTTAATTTTTTTTATTCTACATTTACTCCATGCAAAATATGGACTATGTATATGTTTTCACTATTCTATATAGTTGTTTCTTCTAACATAACTCAAACATCTGTAAGTGAAAGACTAAATTTTTCAACTTTAAAGCTAGAATGAGACTCTGAGGTTTTTCCATATGTTAAGTTGAATCACGAAAGCATGAAGTAAATAGTTAACCAAACTGGTATCTTCTCCAAATAGTATTGGCAGTAGGCAGACTACACAGGGTCTTGCTTATATTCAACAATTATTTCAATTCTGGGTTGAAAGAACAACTCACAAATATGCACCATGCTCTATATTTGCTAGACTGACTTGGCAGCCCTGGATCTCAAGCCAAATTCGAGCCTGATGGAAATTTGGACTTGCTCAACCCCGCTGACACAGCAAACACAAAGAATAGTGGAAAATTAAGGGTTCCCTCAGGCCACAGAGAAATGATCCAGCCTGCAGAAATGCAGCCTGACATTGGGATCTGCAAGAGAGCACAGTTTGCTCTCAGGGCATGGGAAGAGAAATTCTATTTATCCAACTTTGGTGAAATAAGCAACTTATACTTTTTACTCTTAAAAAACAAACAGAAAGAAAATATTCAATAGTCTTGCTGTGGGTTTTTGTTTTTTTTTTACATCAACTCATTTGTTTTATAAACCCTCCCCCAATTACTACCTTGAGAAAAATTTGAATATGTTAAAAATATGTTCCAGGGGCATATTCTTCAACATAAGCAGCAATTCAGTATGCCTCAATAGTAGAGTCTAATTTCAATTAGTAAATGCTGCTACAAGGGCAGCATGTCTGTCATTCATTTCTTTATTAAACGATTTGTTGATGCTGGTAGAAGACAACCATTTACACTTAACTCAGCTATGAGTTTTTTATTGACTATGCAAAGGCATTTGACTCTGTGTATCTCAATAAATTATGGCTGACATTGAGAAAAATAGACATTCCAGAAAATTTAGTTTTGCTAATATGAAATCTGTATCTAGACAAACAACAACAACAAAAAAAACCAGTTGTCTGAATAGGTGAAGGGACTGATGCATGGTTTAAAATCAGAAAAGATGTATGTCAGGGTTGTATTCCTTCTATGTACTTATTCAGTCTGTATGCTGATCGGCTAATTCATAAAGCTGGATTTTATGAGAAGAATGTGCATCAGAATCAGAGGAAGACTCGTCAACAAATTGTGTTAAAGAGACAATACAATCTTGTTTGCTGAATGTGAGGAGGAGCTGAAATGCTTGTTTCCGAAGATCAAGGACTATAGCTTTCAATGTGTATAACATCTCAGCATGAAGAAAACTAAGGTCCTTACCACAGGGCCAATAGGCACAATCATGATAGATGCTGAAAGGATTGAAACTCAATTATTTCTTCTTACTTGGATCCACAATTAGTATCTTTGGTTCCAGCAGTCAGGTGATCAGGAGACATATTGCTTTGAGAAAGGCCATTGTCAGAGACCTCTTTAAAATACTGAAGAGCAGTGATGCCAGTTTAAAGACTAAGGTGCTCCTGATTTAGACCATGTTCTTTTCTGTCACTTGCTGTGCATCTGAGAGGTGGACAATGGATAAAGAAAGTGGAAGAAGAATTGATACGTTTGAGTTGTGGTGTTAGTGAAAAGTGTTGAATGTCCTATGGACTGATGAAAGAATGAACAAGTATGTGTTGAAAGGTGCAGCCAGAGTGTTTCTTTGAGGCAAGGATAGTGAAGCTTCATCTCTCCTACTATGGACATGTTGCTAGGTGAGGCTATTCCTTTGAAAGGGAAACCATGACTGAAAAAGTGAAGAGTCAATGAAAGAGAAGAAGACCACAATGAGAAGGTTTGAAACAGTGATTACAACAATGGACTTGAGTTTATCAGGGATGGTGAGGGTGGAAAAGAATAGGACAAGATTCAAGTCTATAGGATTCAAGTTCACAGGATTGTTATGAGTTATTCTTAACTCTACAACCTTTAACAACAACAACAACAATAACAGCATCTCTGATGGCTACACTCACCCTCTAGTAGCAAATTTGTCTTTATCCATATCAATTAATATCTATAAAACACTTACAGTTGAGGAAGCCTTTTCAGAGTAGCTATGTCAAAACAGAAGGCACACCATCTCTGCTTGATTTTGGTGCCCAACACCAATGAACATTTAGCCATTTATTTCCTCTGTGGATAAAAGAAGGACTCATGTAATAATGGATGAATTAGTGTATGGACAAATTATAAAATATAGACAATTAAAAACTAAAAGGTATTTTTGAAACTTGGAGAGTTTCTAGCCTAAAAGAATCAGTTTTCAGATGATTCTCATTTAGAGTGTTTGAAGTTTTTCAAAGGAGACTTAAATTGCATAGGGTTTCCAATGGCTATTATCTTTCAGAGGGAGATCTGGTGGCTTGTTGTTGTTGTTATGTGCCATCAAGTTGTTTGCTACTCATAATTACCCTATGTACAACAGCCCTAAACTCTGCTCTGTCCTGTGCCATTCGCACTGTCTCTGACACTCCCATCCCGATTATCCCAGTCATCGAATCAATCCACCTCATAGAGGGCCTTCCCTTCCTGCGCCATCCCTCCACCCTCCCAAGAATGATGTCTCTCTCCAAGGACCGGTCTCTCCTCACAACATGTCCAAAGTATGTTAGACTGAGCCTCAGAATCCTTGTCTCCAAGGAGCACCCGGTTTAACCCTTTCTAGGACGAATCTGTTTGTTTTCCTAGCAGTCCATGGTATTCTCAATACTCTTCTCCAGCACCACAGCTCAAAGGCATCAATTCTCCTTCTATCCTCCTTGGTC
>NW_006399823.1:10921113-10938986 GCF_000299155.1 Elephantulus edwardii | reverse complement strand
CCTCCCACAACTCATCTGGCCTTCGCTCATTAGTGTTCAAAGCCTCAAACCTGTTCCTGAGATGGTTCTGAAATTCAGGTGGGATAGACTTAAAGTCATATTTTGGTTGCCTTGGATTTGGTTTTATTTTCCTCAACTTCAGCTTTAACTTGCATATGAGTAGTTGGTGGTCTGTTCCACAATCAGCTCCTGGCCTAGTTTTTACAGCTGATATTTAGCTTCCCCAGCAGTTCTTTCCACAGATGTAATTGATCTGATCCCTACGCATACCATCAGGTGAAATCCAAGTATATAACCTGTGTTTATGTCTCTTAAAAAATGTATTTGCTATGAATAAGTCATTGATTGTGTAAAATTCGATCATTCTCTCTCCAGCTCCATTTCTGTCACCGAGTCCATGCTTTCCAACTACTGAATCGCCTTCTCTGTTCCCAACTTTTGTATTCCAGTCACTCATTAGTATTAATGAATCTTGATTTTATGTTCAATTGATCTCCGATTGTAAAAGAGGTATGGACTTACACTGATAACCCAAAGATACACAGTTTAAATCCACCATCTGCTCTGCAGGAGAAGCGTGGGCAATCTTCTCACATTCAATATATAGCATTTCTAAAACAGCTAGAAGGTCAACTATTAGTTGGTTCCAATTTGGTCATATATAATAACATTATATTTTGGAAGTTGATTGCCGAGCCTTACATATGTGAAGTACTTCTAAATGAATTCGAACCATACCCCCTAAGCTGAATGCTTAGTTGTTTGCCCTGCTCAGAGGTCCTTATAACTGATTAGGCTACTAAATAGTCATTTTAGATTCATAGTAACCTTATGTGACAGTAGATTTCCTAGAAAATTATCTTTTCAGGAATTGATCACCAAGTCTGTCTCCTGTGGAAATACTGGATGGGTTTGAATTGTCAACTTTTTGGTTACCTGTCAGATGCTCAGCAATTGTGCCTCTTGGGATTATTTTATAATTGTCTAAGGCACAAGAAAAGTATGCATAAGTAAATAGAGATTTAAACAGGACATAATGAAATATTTGAGATGAAGATCTAGCGGTACATACTGAGTGAGAAATTATGTCTAACAAGCGCTTTGTGTAACGGGAAGATTGGTGGGATGTGATCTGGATATGAAAATGTTTAGGGTTTGTTCTTAGGTACTATTTTCTTGACTATGACCCATATCAACTCCATGAATAATAGATCTGTACCCTGCCATGTCCTGTTCCAACCTGAAAGAGTTAAGAAGGCAGCAAAGAGCTTATAATCCTTATACATGATGACAAAAATTTATACATAAAAACTCAGAATTAGAAAAAATTGGGAGAACATATTGTGATAAAAATACCAAAGGCAGAAATAGCTGTGAAGAAATTTGTGTCTTTCTTTGAGGTGTATTGGAGAATATACCAGAAAAGTAGCAAATAACTGTAGAAATTAATGTGCACCACACATTGTGCTAAGCAATTTAGGTGTATTATGTCATTTAACATTTAAATTCACTTTTGAGGTAAATATTTTTAAAACTAAAGAAGAGAATCTTGGAAAGACAATTTTAAAATCATTTAGGTTAGAAGTGGGAGATCCAGGATCTTATTATATTTTAAAACAAGCTTTATTGTGATTTGTGTACAAATTTACCAAGCATTGGTTTTTCATTTGATCATTCATACACATTTTTATCACTCAATTAATTCTTCTTTTGTTTTATAACATAACATTAATTGCAATACCTAAAATGCCTACAATCCTTGATCTTTTGCAGCAAGTGCTTCAGGTCCTCCTCAATTTCAGTAAGCAAGGTTGTGTCATCTGCATATCATAGGTTGTTAATGGATCTTCCTCCAATCCTGAGGCCACACTCCTCCTCATAAAGTCCTGCTTCCCAAATAATATGTTCTGCATACAGATTGAAAAGATACAGGAACAGGATGCATCCATGTCATACTCCTTTCCTGATTTTGAACCATGTAGTATTTCCTTGCTTCGTTCTGAGGACTGCTTCTTGGTCCAAGTATAGGTTTCATAAAAGCATGATCAAGTGCTCTGAGATTACCATTTTCCTCAAGGTTAGCCACAATTTAGTGTGATCCATACAGTCAAATGTCTTTGCATAGTCAATGAAACACGGCAATTCTTTTATTACTCCCTGCTTTCTGCCAAGAGCCATCTGACATTGGCAATAATATCCCTAGTGCCACGACCTTTTCTAAACCCAGCTTGTATTTCTGGTAGTTTTCTGTCAATGCAATGTCTTTTCTGGATAATCTTCATCTGAATTTTGCTAGTAATAAGACCCTTGTCTGAGATGGTATTACCAAATTTTTCCCTCAGTCAATAGGTTTTATTTTCACCCTATTGGAAAAAGGATTTTTATTAGCACAGAGATTTAATCTTTAGGAGTATCATTCATCAATTTTATCCTCTCCTGGTTGTGAATTTCTGTCTGTAAGTGCCAGCCTCTCTATACCATAAGCTACACATTCTAAGTTTGGTCCAATTTTGTACCTACGATCTTTAGGGTATTAGGCTTTCCCCCTAGGTGTTATTTCACCTTAATTTTATTTTTGTGTATGGTGTGAGATTGTACACAGCTTTAGTTTGCTTGACTCTGTAGTCAACAGTTTTGGCACCAGCAGCCAGGAAATTTAAAGGCACTTTGCTATGGGATAGTCTGCTGTTAGGGACCTCTCCAAAGTACTGAAGAGCAATGGTGTCTCTTTGGAGACTAAGGTGCGTCTGATACAGGCTATGGTCTTCGCAATCACTTGTTATGCATCAGAGAGTTGGACAATGACCAAGGAGGATAGAAGGAGAATTGATGCCTTTGAGCTGTGGTGCTAGAGAAGAGTATTGAGAATACCATGGACTGTTAGGAAAACAAACAGATTTGTCCTGAAAAGGGTTAAACCGGGTGGCTCCTTGGAGGCAAGGATTCTGAGGCTCCATCTAACTTACTTTGGACATGTAGTGAGGAGAGACCGGTCCTTAGAGAGGGACATCATGCTTGGGAGGGTGTAGAGACGGCGCAAGAGGGGAAGGCCCTCTATGAGGTGGATTGATTCAGTGACTGGGATAATTGGGATGGGAGTGTCAGAGACAGTGCGATTGGCACAGGACAGAGCGGAGTTCATGGCTGTTGTACATAGGGTCGCTATGAGTCGCAAGCGACTCGACGGCACATAACAACAACAACAACAGTGGTGTGAGATGTGAGTCCTTCTTCAGCTTTCTGCAGGTAGCAGTCCAGTTTTGCCACTACCATTTATTGAAGAGGTTGTCATTCATTCCTTGATAGTTTTTTTTCCTTGTTAAATATCAGTTGACGGAAGATATATAGGTTAATTTCTGACTTCTCAGTTCTCTTCCATTGGTCTGCATGCCTGTTATTGAAATAGTGCTGTTCTGTTTTGGTTATAGTAGTGAGTTTTGGTTGGTGTAGTAAGTTTTGCGATCAGGGAGTGATATACTTCCCACTTTGTTCTTGTTTTCCATATGTGCTTTACTTATTAGGCATCTCTTTCTTCTCTAAATGAACTTGGCAATTGCCTTTTTATCTCCTTGAAGAATGAATTTAGTATCTATATTGAGATTGTGTTAAATATGTGGGATTTTTAAATTTCTAGCAGGGTGTTACTTAGCTTCCACATGGGTGGTTTTAAAAGCTTTATCCTCTTGTTAATTTCTAATTGTTCTGTGTTGTGATGTCACAAGATACTTTGCATTATTTCAGTGTTTTTTAATTTATTCAGGATTTCTTTGTGTCCTATTACATGATCAATTCTGGAGAATGTATTATGTGCTCTTGAAAAGAAAATTAATTGACTTTTAGTTGGTATAGTACCCTGAATATATCCACAGGCTCAAGTTGGCTAACTGTATTGTTTATATCTTCTGCATCTTCATTAAATTTCTTTTGAGTTGACCTATCCTTTGTGGAGAGAGGTGTGCTAAAGCCTGCTGGATGGTCAGCAATGGTTGGTTCTGATTCAACAATATTCAACAAAAACAGCAAACTATTGTGGTATTGTCTATTTCATTCTTCAATTCTGTTAACATTTGTTTTCTATATTTCTTAGGTCATTTTATTTGGTGCATAGATGTTGACCAAGGTTGTGTTTTCTTGATCTATTGCGTATTTAACCATCATATAGTGTCCTTCTTTGTTTTTTATAGTAGTTTCACATTTAATCTATTTAATCAGAGATTAGTATCGCCACTCTTACTTTTTCTGTGAATGTCATTTACTTGTTATATTTTTTTGAGCCTTTGGTTTTGAGTATATGTTTCTCCTTTTTCTCAGATGCATCTCTTGTAGACATTATATTGATGGGCTTTGGTGGTTGTTTTTTGTTTTTAATTGATTCTGCTACTCTTTTTCTCTCAAATGATACATTTAGTTCATTCACATTAAGTGTGATTATTGATAGGCCAGGTGTTATGTTTGTTATTTTGCTGTGGGCTTTTCCCTGTTGTTTCTGGTTACTATGATCCATCCATTTTCCTTTGGTATCTCTGTATGGAAAACTTCCTTAAAATTTCTTGTAGAGTCTATCTTCTTTTCTTAACTTCCTTCTTTTCTACAAATCACAGTTTTACTGGGTAAAGGATCCTTGGCTGAAAAGTGTTTTCTTTCAACTTTCTGCAAATGCTATACCATTGTCTTTCTGCTCACATTATTTCTGCTGAGAAATCAGAACTTAATCTAATTATTTTTCTTTGTAGGTTACTCTGTTTTTCTCATGCTGCTTTTAGGATTCTATCCTTATTTTATTTTGGGAGAATTTGACTGTGATATGTGTTAATGTTTTCTTTGGAGTGTAGTTTATTTGGTGTTCACTGAGCCTCTTGAATGTGCATTTCTCTGTTCTTCATAATACCTAGGAATTTTTCTTCTAGTACTTCTTCTGTATTTTTTTCCCAGTAATTTCCCTGTACTTCTCGTGTTCTTGGAATTCTATTCATATCATGGTACATTCACACAGTGGAATACTATACAGCACTCAGGAGCAATGATTTTGAAAAATGCTATGGAACTCAGAAGAGTCTGGGAGAGCATGTATTTACTTTCAATGTCATCCTGTAGGATACTAGCGTTTTCTTCACTTTTCATCTCTGATTTTTCTTCTAGTATGTTTTCATTGAGGTTCTTGTCTTCTAGCTCACTGACTTTCTTTTCCATCTTTTCTGTTCTACTTTTTTGTTCCCCCAGTGTCTTGGACACATCTGTGATTTTGGTCTTAATACCTTGGATTGTATTTTCATATATTTCTCTTATTTCTAGGACTGTGACCTCTGTATTGTGATGGTTTTATTAGGTTCTTATACCACTTTATCTATAGTTTCAATGCCTTCTTCCCTCTTTTGCATTTTCTTCCATAGTTGTTTGTTCAAGATCCTCCTCATCAATATATTTCTTCTGGCTCCCTATAACTGGAGTATTCACTTTCTTAATGGTTTTTATTGTTTCTCCCATCATTTTCACCTCCTTCATTAGTTGTTCAAATAACTCCACCACAATATATTTCTTCTGGTTCTCCGCCTTTAAAGTATTCTCTTTATTTCTGGCTTCCATAGTTTCTTTCATTATTTGTATCATCTTTCATAGCTGTTTGAATACCTGCATATCTATATATCTTCTGTCTTCCTGACTTTTGTGTATTCACTGGCTCTGCAATATGCTCATGTTTATCAGATATGGCTTAATTTGGTTTTTTTTTTTCCAAAATATTTTATGCTGACTTTTGCTTTTTTACAGTATGTGAAGTATCTTTTGGTAAATGGTAGACAGTTTCTAATGTGTTGATAGTTTTTATCTTTAAGATGCTATTGATTAGTTACCAATTTAAAATGTCCAATCTATGGGGTGGGCCACTCACTCTACTGGAAGTTCTTGCCTTTCCTAAAGTCCTTCATTTTCTTTGCAGTCTGAAATGTAGCCCTGAAGGAAGGAATCTCATCTTATTCTAGTCTTTCCCAAACTGGTCTGAGTTAGTTCACTCAACATTATAATGATCCAACAATAACTTATTTATTATCTATCTATCTATTAGACAAAGAAAAGGGAGGAAATCTTTCATAAATCTAACTAGAAAATTTAATTGAATGCAAAAAGGAGTAACTATAAACTAGATTAGACCACTGAGCACAGAGCTGTGTCTAATTGATCTTTATTTATCTGTATCTAATAAAAGGAAGTTCTGGTGGCCTAAAGGGTAAAGAGCTGTGTTACTAACTCAAAGGCAACTTGTTTGACTACACTAGCTGTTCCATGGGAGAACAATAGACCTTTTCCTCCTATTCAATATATTACCTCTAAAAACCCATTGATGGTAAAGTATGAGGCTCCAACTCGACAGCAATGAAAGAGATAAAATTATTTGACAATGTTTAAATTGATATAAGAAAAGATGAATCAACACAGTAACTGTAGCAATGGGCTTAAACATGTCAGAGATGCTGAGGATGGTGCAGAATAGGGCAAGGTTCAGATCTGTTGTTCATAGACTATGCTGTGAGTTGTAGTCAACTTAACAGCACCTAACAACAACAGCAGCAGTCAGATTCTAATTTCAGAAAATCAATTAGTAATGAATAAGGAAAATTGATGCTTTTGAATTATGCTGTTAATGAAGAATATTCAATATACCATGAAATACCAAAAGAACAAACAAGTCCATCCAGAAGACATACCCCTAGAATGTTCTTTGGAAGTGAGTATGGCAAGACTTTGACTCATACACCTTGAGTATGTTAGCAGGAGAGTCAGTCCTGGGCAAAAGACCTCACACTTTGTAAAGGAGAGGATCAATGACAAAGAAGACCATGAGAGACATAGAATTGCATAATGTCTATCAACAGCGGACTCAAGAATAGCAGTGGTTGTGATGATGGCAGAGGATCAGATCAGCCATTGTTTCTTTCTGTTGCAGATGTGGTTACTTTGAGGGGGAATTGACTCAATGACACCTAAAAACAATGTGTGCAGTAGATGCTATTTTCATGGAAACAATTTAGAGACTTCTACATATTCCACATAATACTTTTGCTTTATTTAACATTTTCCTAAGTAAAATTAACTTTTTTTTTCAGATCAGAAGCATAGTAAATTGTTAATTGCTTGTATAAGAAGAAGATAAGAAGATGGAGATTTTAGCTGATAAACATTTTATTCACAGTTGTCTGTTTTGTTTTCCCCCACTAGGTTTTATATTCTGGTTTTCTAAAATTGTAGTTCATTAATCAGTCCTTTAAATTCTGTCATTCATGTAAGAAGTTTTAAATACAAGAAGTAACTGGAGTCTTGTTATTGTCAGGCTTGTGTGATTAACATATGATAACAAGGATTGTTGTTACTTTTCATACTGTTGCTAGGTGCTGTGCTCTCCCTTAATAGAGTTAAGGGAGCTCTGATTCCCTAGGAATATAAATATTGTTGTTATTATGTGCCACTGAGTTATCTGTGACTCATAGCTACCATATGTACAATACCTATGAACTCTGCTCTATCCTGAGCCACTGTCACTGTCTCTGACATACCTATCCCTATTACCCTAATCTCATATGGGGTTTACTCTCCTGTGCTCTCCCTCTACCCTCCCAAGCATGATATCCTTTGCCAAGGACTAGTCCCTCCTGGCAATATGCTGAACATATGCAAGACAAAGCTTCAAAATCCTTGCCTCCAAGGAGCAGCCTAGTTTCTCCCTTTCTGAGATAAACCTGTTGTTCTCTTGGGAGTCCATGATATAATCAGAACTCTTCTATACCACCACAGCTCAAGGGCATCAATTCTTCTGTCATCTTTAGTCATTGTCCAACTTTCTGATGCATAACAATTAATTGCGAAGACCATGGCCTGAATCAGGCATACCATAGTCTCCAAACTGACTTCCTTGATTTTCAGCACTTTTGAAAGGTCCCTGACAACAGACTCTCCTAATTCAATTTGTCTTTTGATTTCCTGGCTGGAGTTCTAAGAGTGTTGATTATGGACCCAAACAAGCTTAAATTAGTAACAATCTCTTCTCCATATATCATGGTGATGCCAATTGGCTCAATGGTGAGAAACTTTGTCTTCTTGATTTTGAGGTTCAATCAATATAGACTTCAGTCCTTGACCTTCTACATCAACCACTTCAGGTCCTCTCCAATTTCTATGAGTAAGGTTGTATCATTTGTGTAAATTACAGAGGTAACTGGTGGTTGCTGTGATACTGAACACTGTGTCACTGATACATTAAATGTGATAATGGTTCCCCATGGTGAACAGTGTTTGGTGGAGCTCACCTATTAAAACAAGCTTGGAAGCAGGAGTGGCATCTACTTCTGAAACAGCTTGCATCCGGAAACTCTATGAACTTGGAGAAATGGTGAAAGTTATACAATTGCTCAGGTCTTTTGTTCATAGGATTGCTGTGAGTCATCTACAACTTAAGAGACAGCTCTTAACAACAACAGGTTATTAATGAGTCTTCCTCTAATCTGATGGTAATTTAAAGGGAAATGAAAGAAGTTAGACATTGACATTCAAATTTATGCACAAACAACTAAAGCTAAAGAGGAGGAAATAGATGACTTCTACTAATTATTGCAATCAGAAATTGAACATGTAACCAAGATGCATTAGTAATAATGGGTGACTAGAATGCAAAAGTTGGGACCCAGGAAGAAAGATTGGTAGTCAGAAAGCATGGACTTGGTAACAGAAATGAAGCTAGAGACAAAAAGACAAAATTATATCAGAATTCACAATCAATGAGAATTCATTGAGAATACTTTTATAAGAAAAACAAATAAGTACCATACACACATGGACTTTACTTGATGGCCTTCACAGGAATCAGATTGGTTACATCTATGGGGGGAAAAATCATTGGAGAAACTCAGTATCAGCTGTGAAGACCAGGTGCTGATTGTGGAATGGAACTGATCATATGATAGCTCAAACTGAAGCTAAAGAAAATCAAATCAAATATACAAGAACCAAAGAGAATCAAAGACTGACCTTGAGTCTATCCTTCCTGAATTTATAGACCCTCTCAGGAACAGGTTTGAGGCCTTAAATACTAAAGAGCAAAGACCAGATGAGTGTGGGAGGATATCAAGAATATCATGCATGAAGAAAGTAAAAGGTCCTTACAAAGACTGAAGAATAAAAAAAAAACAAACCACAAAAAAAAAAACAGAACAACCACACCAAGATGAATGTCAGGAGAGATTCTGAATATTGCACTGGAGCACCAAAAAGCCAAAGTCACAGGAAGAAATAAAGATGTTAAGGAGCTAAACAGAAGATTTCAGAGTGCAGCTCAGGAAGACAAAGGAAAATATTATAATGAAATGTGCAAAGTGCTGGAGTTATAAAATGAAAAGGGATGAACTCACTCAGCATTTTGTAAGCTGAAAGAACTGAAGAACAAATTCAAGACTCAAATTGCAATATTTAAGGTTGCTGTGGGCAGAATGTTAAATGACCCAGGAAGCATAAAAAGAAGATGGAAGGAGTGCACAGAGGCACTATACCAAGAAGAATTGGCTGGCACAGAAGAATTTCATGAGGAAACATGAGAGAGTCAATGATGATGAAAGAGGAAGTTCAGTCTGCTCTAAAGGAATTAACAAGAAATAAGACCTCAGGAATTGATAACATACCAACTGACATAGTTCAACAGGAAGATGCTGTCCCAGACACACTCTCCAGGTTGTATTGAGAAATCTGGATGACAATTACTTGGTCAACTGACTGAAAATGATCTATATTTCTTCTCATTCCAAGATAAAAATAATCCAACACAGTATATAAATTATCAAATAATACATTTACTATCACATACAAGCAAGATCCTGCTGAAGATTATCCAAAAGCAACTAGAACAGTGTATCAACAGAGAACAGATGTGCAGGCTGGGTTTAGAAGAGGCTGTGGTACTAGGGATATTATAGCTAATGCTAAATAGATCTTAGCAGAAAACAGTACCAGAGGAATGTCTACCTGTGGTTCATGACTATGCAAACGATTTTGACTATGTGGTTCACAAAAAGTTGTGGCTAACCTTGAGAGAAATGGAAATCCCAGAACATTTGACTGTTCTTATGTGAAACCTATACTTGGACCAGGAGGCAATCATCCATCATAAAAACACTCCATGGTTCAAAATCATGAAAGGTGTATACCAGGAATTATCTTATCTCCATAACTTTTCAAGCTATATGCAGAAAAGATCATCCAGAAGGCTAGACTTTATGAGGAGGAATGTGGCATCAGGATTGGAGGAAGACTCATCAACAATCTTCATTACGAAGATGACACAAATATACTTGCTAATACTGAGGAGGACCTGCAGAAGGTCAAGAACTATATCCTCAGTATGGATTGAAGCTCAACATCAAGAAAACAAAGATTATCACCACTGGACCTATTGGCAACATGATGATAGATGAAGAAGAGGTAGATATTATTAAGAGCTTCAGCTTGCTTGGCTCTAAAATCAACACTCTTAGTACAAGCAGCCAGAATGTTTTTTTAATATTACATTTGGAAAATCTGCTCTCTAGAACCTATCCAGAGTACCAAAGATCAACATTGTTTGTCTAAAGACTAAGGTGCACCTGATCCAAGGCATGATCTTTGCAATTCCTTGCAAAGCTAGACAATGACTAAACACAACAGAAGAAGAATCAATACTTTTGAGTTGTTGTACTGGAGAATAGTGATATACATAACATGGACTGCTAAAAGAACAAACAGGTTTGTCCTGGAGAGAGTGAAACGAAGCCACTCCTTGGAAGCAAGGATTTTGAGGTTGTCTCACATACTTTGGGCATGTTGCCAGGAAGGACCAGTCCTTGTTGGCAAAGGAGATGATTTTTAGAAGGGTGGAGAGACAGCACTAGAGAGGAAGATCCCATGTGAGATGGGATCAGTAACTGGGGTAATAGGGAAGAGTGTGTTTGAGACAATGAACTTGGCTCAGAATAGAGCAGAGTTTAGAGCAGGGTACATAAGGTTGCTATGAGTCACAAGGGGTTGGGCAGCACATAACAACAACAGCAATGAATCTGACTGTCTCTTGGCTGCTAAGTGAAAGCAAATTATGTCATATTTCATAGATTTTTTTTTCATGATGAGCCCATGCACATTTATCTGCATTTTTATTTTAGTATGAACAGAAATTATCTTTCTAGTCTCATAAACAATCTTTGGGTAACATAATAAATGACATTATCTATTTAAATGTCATAGTTTTTCCTTCTGTTTATTGACAGAACAAACACTTTTTATTGCCTACCTGTTTTTAACTCTTTCATTGTGTAATAAAACTTCACCAGAAGACAAAAAAGAGAGACTTTGTTAATGATTGAGATACCCTTCCTTGATACTTCGTAAAATATTTGAGGGTGGAGAATCTAATCCCAATCTAGCTAGTGATGCAATTGGAAGTTGGCTGCCAAGAATTTTAACTTTAAAAACCCACTGTGTGGGTCAAGTCATAAAATCATAGAATTGTAGAATGGAAAAAGAATTTAGGATTGACAAAGTCAATCTTTGTTCACATAGAAGAGAAAACCACAGCCTAGAGAATTGAAGACTTAGAAAAGTTTGTTCAAATTAGTAAGTCTTGAGATCTAGAGTATGCTTCATTGTTCAATTACAAGGAAGCATCCTACATTTTAGCAGGTTCTTGTTCTAGTAGGTGTCTCTTATCCTACTCATTCTTTTCATTTCTTTCTCCTTAGTCACTGAAAAGAGATCAGACATGGATTTCATCAATGGGGAAAAATGCCTAATATAATTAACCTCTCTCTTATTCTCTCCTTGTCCTCAAGTCAGAACTAACTCATAACTGTCCCTCCAGCTGGTTTCTAAGGTGGTAACTGTAAATTATTTGCCTAGGATAGGAAGTCCCATCTTTCTCCTGAGATGCTTTTAGTGGATTTGAACTGCCTGATAGGTGCAATTAGTACAATTACCCGTGAATTATACCACCACTGCTTCCTAATAAAGTATATAGAATAAAGAATGTACAATTTTGTTTAAAGTTAACACAATTATCTGCTTCATAATCTTCTTATATTAATATTAGATCCCTGTATGATCAACTAAAGAACAAGTGTGGAACTTTAAGGACTATGATGTGCCTGTTCCAAGCCACTGTAATTTTAATCATCTCTAAGGCATGTGAAAGCTAGACAATGAATAAGGAACACTGAAGAACTGAAGCCCTTGAATACTGATGCTGGTGAATTGTGTTTAGTATATCAAGGACTGGCAAAAGAACAAATCTGTTTTGGAGGAAACAGTCAAAATGCTCTTTAAATGTAAGGACAGTGGGACTTTGACCTTGCATACTTTGGGTATGTTATCAACAGAGGTCAAGCCTTGGAAAAAGACATTATGCTTGGAAAAATACAGGATCAGAGAAAGAAAGACCTTCAATGAGATGAGTTGACATAGTGTCTGCAATAATGGACTTGGATACAGCAGAGAATATGAGAATGGAAAAGTATAGGGCAGCATTTCATTCTATTACACATTCAGTTGCTATGAAGTCAACTGGACAGCACCCAAGAGCAACAACCTAATGAACTCTTGGGAAGGATCCTAATCATATAATGCCATCTATTTTACAAAGATTATTTGTATTTTAAAGGTAATTTAATTTTTCAGAGTATTGTGATTTCCTTCACACAAAATAGAAAGAAATTCTCTGTCATACAATTTTCCTTTCTCAGACTTAGCAGCTATCTTCATAGGACATATTAGATACTAAGAACAGCAGTATTTTCTTCCAATTAATAAGAAAACATTTCTTATAGTGTGCAGCCTCGCCTAGGCTTCATCCAACTTCAGTTAGTCAAAGACAGGATCTAGGAATTTCAGAGTGAGGTTTACATGATTTCCTGCTGCTATTTTTTCCATTTTTCTTCTCACCCTGCCCCCAGCCCCAACTCTAGAGCAAATTTCCTATAGATCCTGTTCTTTGTAGAATGAGTCTGTGAAAACATCACCTTCTGATTACCCCACTAAGCAACTGGAAATTAACAAGTCTGACATTAAACCTCATTACCACTTTTTTTTTTCTTTTTAAAAATGCATTCTGTCTGCTTAGAGTAAAGCAATTCCTGATCCCTACACAAAAGCATGCAAGGATCATTTGTTCCATGAAAAACATGACACTGAACAGCTGTACCAAGAAAGACCCCAGACCAAAACAGAAAAAGCTTTGTCCATTTGCTGGCGTTTTTCTTTCTGTTTCTTTGCCTTGCACCCTGGCTCGTCAGCATACAGATGCTTGGGTTATTTAAGCCACTATCCAGGAGGATTATTAAAATCCTCTTGAGCCACATTTTTGAGAAACAAATGGGTTTCATAAATGTATATTAATCTGTTTAGCTTCAGATAATGAAAACATATTCGTCTGGTGTGAATCATATTGTGGCATGGGAAGCACAAGCCCCTCCCTCAGGAATGCAGCCAAAGGCAAGGAGGTGTTGAAATGTGGAGTTATGGTCAGGGAGCTTCCTGGGAGGTATTCAGAATGCGAAAGACCAGGTCCAGATGAGAGGCAGCTTGGTTTGGGGTGCTAAGTGAAGCTGTATACTCTATACCCTATACCTCATCCTACACTGAAGCCTGCTGAAGGAGCTGAGCCAGCCTTCCTAAGTATTTTACATCAATGGCTCAGCAAGTGGATGCTGAGTTCCATTAAGACTTTGGAACTGATGTGCATTTTGGTTCAACGATAGGTAGGGGCTCACTGGGTCTCCTAGTAACACTGTGGCTATCAGGACAGGCAAACTGTTTCTTGTGTTCCAGACTGAGGGCCTTATTTTCATGGATTCTTTGCAGAGTCAAAGCTCTGAGATGTTCACTCAGTCATTTATTCATTCTAAGACTTTGCCAATAGTTCATTTATTTAAGGCACATGATTTGATCAAGGGAGGCATCACGCTTCTGTGTTTGTCGATTTTTCATCATTCTTGTAGAGATAGAGCCACTGAAGACTTTTCTTTAGGAATGAGGCTACATTGCAATATAAAGTTAAAGGAAGTCTTACCTGACTAATACATCC
The DNA here is from genome assembly GCF_000299155.1 of Elephantulus edwardii. Classification (NCBI taxonomy): domain Eukaryota; kingdom Metazoa; phylum Chordata; class Mammalia; order Macroscelidea; family Macroscelididae; genus Elephantulus; species Elephantulus edwardii. Next base: position 10,924,903 of record NW_006399823.1, on the reverse strand, counting down.
TCAAAGTACATTAATGGAATCCATTTATAGAGTTAGTTTTGCATTATCTAGTCAGTGGTAGAGAGAAACATCCTCCGTTTGCGAAGTGATAAGAACTGTATGCAGGCCTTTCTTATGACAAGTTAACTGGTAACATTGAGCTCTGTGAGCCTATTTCTTCTTCTGTAACTAGAGAAAATAACTATGTGTCCCTACAGGTAGAGGCACATTTTTTAAATTATTATTATTAATTTAAATAAAAGTTTACAGAGACTTAGTGTTTCCAGTCACTCATTGTTGCACTTTTCTCCCTGCCCACCCCCTCTCCCTCAATTCACTCTTCTCCTTGAAAAGAGTATAAATGTATAACTACATTTTTCACAAGTTTCATCTTCTTTGAAAAAATGTATAATATTGTCTAAATTCTCTCTCTAGATAGGCCTACAAACATAACTCTCAATATTTACACTTAAGTAATAATCTGGTGAATCAATTATACTTTAAATGCAATGTAATCATTTGAGTATTTAAAAAGTACAGAAAAGGAAAAATTATATGCTAGAGATTAAAGTTGATTTCTAATGAAATGAATATAAATAGAAACAAATTAGACCTGCATGCATATTTATAAATGTGCATATTTTTTCCTGACTTAATACATGAAATGATATACTTGTCAATGAAATCCTGGAAGTCTTCTATATTTTCCACAATATCACCATGTATAATTATTCCCAGATTTTAAAAAAGGGTTTACACAGGAATTTCTGGTCTGCTGCATTCTCCATTCTCCTTTTGGCTTTTCTCTAATGGTGTCATCAGTTTATGTCCAACATCTGCATTCCATGAACCCTGGGGCAGTGGGATCACCCACTGATAAGACAGACAACTCTGAACAGAATATAAATCAGTCTGATCTTTACCTAGGATAACCTCTAGCAGAGAATAAACCTTTAGCCTTCTGGACAATGACTAGATCCAGTCCACTCTTTCCCCTTTAAATTAATCCAAACTGATTAGAATGAACTCACTGCAGAGTGCTGATGCTGAAACCACTTCTCTGTACTCTTTCACTGGAATGAAACCAAACCTCTTTACTTTGGGGAATGTTCCATTGGTAAATTTCAGAGGAGAGAACTTCAGTTCGCAGACCTCACACAAAGTGATTACACAAGTTAGACACGTGCATCAATCCTTTCAACTGTGGTCAGCCAAGGGGACTGTTGGGTTTTGTCACTCTGCTAAGTGCTGACTTCAGATCCATTTGTAAACTGAAAAGCACCAAAGGTATCCTTACAGATAAGAGTGCGCACTTTGAAGCTGCTGCTTGCAGGTTTAAATATTTAGGGTCATTCCCTCCCCCTTCACATGTAACCTGTATTATTAATATAACTTTTTCATTATTATTTGTAGTGGCAGTTGAGGTAGTGGTATGTGTAGTTTCACAGTAGAAGCGGTAGAGAGGAGTAGCAGCTGTTTTTACTTCAGCTCCAACAAACGCCAGGTATTGTGCATGGACTATAACCTAAATTACCAATAGTCCCACAGATGTTCTACAAGTTTATGTATTCATTTTTTTTCCTATTCCGACAAGAATTGTCGACTGATTTAAATTCATATTACAAAAACAGCATCAAATCCCAGATTCTTTTGACTTCTTAAAACTTATTTTAAAAAAACTAGTAGCAATACCAAAATTACTGAGTAGTTATATCAAATATACTTGCACGAAGGAAAATAGTTATTTCTAGAAGTTTCAAGAAGCCACTGAGGTTACTCTCCTTCTTCTTCTTACATGTGTCTATATGTTTTCTCTCTCTTCTGCGTTATCTTTTTCGCTAATGCTTATGCATTGGAATGGAGTGATAAATTATTCTGGTGGTTGGCTATTTGGCATTAGTTTAAATCTTAGTCTCAAATTGATGTAATTGACTTCTGTTTTGCGGTGAAGAGTCAAGTGACCCTGTCTCCCCTGGCCTCTTCCTTTACCTCTTTCCCAAACAGTGAAATTTCAGTGATCCTCTTTTGCAACCTATGGTTCAAATAATATCTTCTTGGTACTAAAAAAAAAGTAAATGGAAGAAAGTGTGGTCAGATATTATTGTATTAAAAAGAAATAAATTCTAGCCTCAAACGTCACTACTCAACACAACCCCTTCTCCAAATTTCTCTATCATGAAGACATCAATTCAGAGTAAGAAAACATAGAATGTATATGCTCCCAAATGCCCAAAGTTATATAAAGGTCTGCTAACTCTCTCCTTCCTCAGCTGATGGATTGCTGATGGATACTCACAGCCTCCTTCAATCAAAGGCTGGATTCCAGCCAGACAGAATGATATTCATTCAAACTTAAGGATGCCAGTCCTTTTGAGAGAAGAACCTAGATGAAGAAAACAAAACAGGAGAAACTACTTAAGGGTCAAACAAACAATTATAAAAATAGAAAAAACCTAGAAAATGGTCAATAGAAAACAAAACTATGAAAACGTAGTCTTAAGAAACAAAGTAGTTTTCAAAGTAGAGAAAATAATGTGAGTTTCATGACTTTTTGCTGAAGAAAGAGGAATGGAGATTCAGAATTTTAGTAAACTATTTGGTGGTCAAGAATTCTAAATCTATGCAGTATTTGTCCTTATGACACTGAGTTAGTTCACTTGGCATAAGGTTTTCCAGTCTCTACCATACTGTACATTATGTTTTAAACAATCTTTCATTTACATTGTGTCCAGTTCATATACCTTGTTCTTTTTTCCAATCATTCATATACATTGTGTTTTATATAATTTATTAATTTTAATCTATGCCAATCATTACCCCATCTTTTCAAGTCTTTATTGAATCTCTCCTATTCCTTTACTCCCCCATCTGAACACTCACCTCTGCTATTCTAGTGAATTCCACCCTTTACTTTTCTCCATTTCCTCTCCCCTTTATGCTTCCCCTCTTGAACATTTACACATGCCATGCTCAGCTATCCTTCTATTTTTACAATAATGGTCTTCTGCAGTATTTGTTCTTATGAGACTGAGTTACTTCACTGAGCATACTTATCCACTTTAAAATTATCAAACTGAAGTCCTCTCTGGCTCCATCCTTGTAATCTCTTGTTGTATGCCATTGAGTTGACTAGGACTCACAGCAACCCTATGAACAACAGATCTGAACCTGGCCCTATTGTGCCTCATTCCCTCAGTTTCTGAATGCCTTTGTATTCCTTCAGTTGCAGCTCTGTGGAGAGTCAGAGTGAATAGAGTAAACTTTCACCATATTCTAGACTGAATTCATTAAGGGCTTACTTCATCCACAGGTGAAATCTCAGACCATTATTGTAAAAATAGAAGGATAAACAGTAAAACATATATGTGGTCCCATGAGGGAAGAAAGTGGGAGCAAAGGGGCGAGGATGGGCCAAGGTGAAATCACACGGTTGCACCATTTGGTGGGTAGAGGGAAAGGATAAAGGAAATCGGGAAGAACTAGTGGGAACCTGAAAATACATGGTATTGGTGGGCATTAAAGTCCGATAGTGATTAATTTTACAAAACACAGTGAATGAGAATTACTATATGAAGCACCAGGTGAATGAAGAAGTGAGAAACACAGTGTATATGAAATTTATAAGCAAACCAAAATAAAATATTTTTTTAAAAAAACTCATAGTGTACATGCATGAAACACAATGTATATGTATGATTGTATGCAAATCAACAATAAGAGGACATTATGCTGAGTGAGGTATCTCAGTCACAAAGGGACAAATGCTATATGGTGCCACTGTTGTAGAATGAGGCTGGCATTGGGGTGGGGG
>NW_006399823.1:10862976-10920913 GCF_000299155.1 Elephantulus edwardii | reverse complement strand
GGGAGGGGTTTGTGCGGGGAGAAGGGTGCAACAATGAATGAATGGAATCCCAAAATCTCTGTAGATGTTCATTGAAATGAAAAATAAACAACCTGAATTAAAAAAAAAAGAATTCTAAATCTAGTGAGAAGTTAACATATTCATATTCTCTTAGTGAATATTTTATTCAAAAAAGCCTCTTCACATAAGATATGAGTAAATTTTTTAAAATATCATTGACAATTAAAAAGTTGTTGATAAATAAGGAAGATACTTAATATTGAATCCAGTTAACTATAAAATTAACTAGTGAAGATGATAAGTGTAATCAATGCTTTACTATAAAACACATATCAAATTTGTTTGCTTCAAACGAGGGCTGTAATAAAGAAGAATATTCATAATTTAATATAGGCAACAAAGTTCAAGCCTATATAGTAACTAAAATGAGAACCAAGAAAACAGAAGCAAAAATGTGCTTTTCAGTTCCTGGTGACAGGAGCAGTAGATAGCTGTAACCCTTTTCTTCAAAAGTAACTGAGAAAAAAAATACTTTCGCATAGGCCATAGCTTGGTGTGTTGGTTGCACCTCTCACAGTTCAAATTCAGCAGTGGCTCTGCAGCAAAAATATGGACCATCTTCTAGAAAGATTTATAATCTCAAAAACCCAATGGATTTACACAGCATTTATACTTATGGGACTGAGTTAATTCATTTAGCATAATGCTCTCCAGTCCCACCCAAGTTAGATAATGATTTTCAAAAACCATTGTTCCTGAGTGCTGTGTAGTATTTCATCAGGTGAATGTCCCATGATTTCTCAATCCATTCAATTATAGTTGGACATTTGGGCTGTTTTCATGTTCTTGTAATGGTGAATAATGCTGCTATGAACATTGGTACACAAAGGGTATAACATAGGGTTACACAATTTGATGGATGGAGGGAGGGCTAAAGAAATGGGAAAGATCTGGTGTGAAAAATCAATGTATACAAATTTTGCAAGTTAACCAGTATAAAATGAAAATAAAACAAACCCAACGTAAGATTTTAAACAGACTAAATTGACCTGAGAGCAGTGAGAGAATGATCATAAGGTAGAATAAGTCCACAGAACAAATGAAGACAATATGATCCAAGGAAAAATGAAAATTTATATCACTTATGTAATATTGGAAGTAAGTGTGATACTAGTTCTAATAATAAATAGAACACTTGGATTGAACAATTTCATTTAAAAATGTTCTTATTTGGTCAAACCTTCTAATTAGATAAAGCAGAATACCGGAAAAAAAATGGGAAATTTCTACATTTATTTTATGTAAATAGCAGAAATCTAATAGTAATATATGACAGGGACAAATTATCTCAAATTTAGCTAAAAAGTCCTAAAGAAAAGATTTAAAATAAAATTCAGTTTGGTCAAACATTTTTCTAAGTGGTATAGCACTGGTCTGTCCATTTGCTGTACAGCTGTAACTCATAATTGCTGTGAAGCAGAACACTGACACTGATGTGTCAAATGAGATAATGGTTACTCATGGTGGACAGTGTTTGGTGGAGCGTCCTGATTAAAACAAGCTTGGAAGCAGGAGTGGCATCCACTTCCAAAATAGCTTGCCTTCAGAAAGTCTATGACTGTGGAGAAATGATGAAATTTATACAAGTGTTCAGCTCTTTCAGTCATAAGGTCACTATGAATCATCTATGACTTGATGGCACTTAACAACAACAACATTATATTAATAATACTAAATTAAAAATATAAAAATTACTTTCAGAATAGAAGAATGACTCTGATAGAGAAAGAAACTATATAAAATTGTACACTAAACTTCAAAATATAAAATATCTTAAATTTTATATCCACCTCTAGGTCAAGAATTTCTAGTAACCTAAGTTTTAGAGAACATGTGCTTAGCCTTAATAAAACTCTTGTATTACTGTCCTTAATTTAAATCCTATTCAGTCAGAAAGAAATGATAAAAGGTGTGAATATTACTCTAGAGATTACAATGTCTGGCATATACATCATATTTTAAGGATGTTAAGAATTGGTCAGAATAAAAGTTAATTTTCTTTTTTGGCAGAAATTGAAAAAAATTTAGTCATCAATGCTTATTTTTGAGTAAGAGAATGATTTTGACTGCATTTTCTAGCACATATAATTTTTATGTAATAAGAGTAGTTTTATATATTCATACCCATTGACATATGGTGATTTTTTTCCCTAATAAAATTTGGATGCATAATTTTGAATGTTTTAAATCACTTTGCTTAGGTCTTGTGATGATTTGGGTTGTTTTTGGAAATGTTTTCTTCCCAACTCCAGATGTTTATGTAGAATGAACTCAACTAGTGTAGCCCTCCTGGCCTTTCCTCCCATCTTTTTCTTTATTCCTTGGGATTGGAGTGCTTTGCCTTATTGGAGAGGAAATTGACAGATGTAACTTGGTCATTTTATATCTGTCTTTGTTTTTGCATCAGGCTACTTGCCTAGAGCACAAACTCTACCAGTGGTCAGTTGGTAAGCTCTGCCCTACTCCAGCTCCTTCTGACTGGCAGGCACTGCCACCTAACTCTAATGGTCAGTATTGGAGAATCTACTTTCCAGAAATATAATTAACGTTTTCAAATATCAGCATTATCACTATTAATGATGATATTTAACTATCTGATTTCCTTTCTCTCTTAACTTGTTCATATCTCAAGTGGAGTTACACCATATATTAACCTAATTTAGAACTTGAAACAATGAGCAATAGACCAAGAGTATAAAAAAAGAGAGTTTAAGCCGTGGGAAAGTATAGCTTCTGGCATAATTTATGTTCATAACTTACAATTCAGACGGTTTTGGCTATGACGGCAAACAATGAGTGATATTAAGAACAACAACAGTTTCCTCAAGGAATCAGAATATACTTTACACTTGCCAGGCCATTTAGTCTCACAATTGATTCAACTATGCCATTATGGCACAAGAACACCCTTAGAAAATAGACAAATTAATGGTGAATAATGCTGCTATGAACATTGTACAAATCCCGTTTGTGCCTCAGTTTTCATTTTTTCAAGGTATATTCCAAGTAGTGGAATAGTTGGGTCATATGGAATTTCTATGTTCAGCTTTTTGCGGAGAAGTCAAGCTGCCTTCCTGAATGGTTGTACCATTTTACAATCCCACCAACAATGTATAAGAGTTCCTTACTCACCACACCCTCTCCAAAATTTATTACTTGCTGCCCTGTTAAACTTTGCCACTGTTACTTGAATGAGATGATACCTCATTTTGGTTTTGATTTGCATCTCTCCTATTCAATGATTTGCAATATTCACTATCGCAAGAACATGGAAACAGCCCAGATGTCCAACCACAAAATAAATGGATTGATAAATTATGGTACATTCACACATGGGATACTTCGCAGCAAGCAGGAGCACCAACTTTGTAAATTATTACCTAACTTCTGAGGGACTTGAGAGCATTATGCTGAGTGAACTAACTCATTCCCACAAGGATAATAACTATTGTATAAAACCATTATTGTAGAATGAGTATAAGGATCCAAGAGGGGTCAGAGAGGGTGGAGGCAGAGGGATAGGATGTACAGGGAGAGGGGAGGATTAATCATGGGATTGTACAATTTGATGGGGGGGGGGGAAGGAGAGGAAAATTGAAAGAATTTGTTCTTGAAAACAATATACTCAAATTTTATAAATAAACTAGTAGATTTTTTTTTAAAAAAGCACTTCAGAACAAGAATATCCATGTAAATACTAACCTGTGTATGATAAAAAAAGAAAAAGAAAAATATGTACTAGGCAGAGGAAGAAAATAGACAAATTCATGTGACTGTGTCCCAGTAAAGCCCAATATGAGGAACCCTCATCTATAGTGTGTTATGTTATTGATGTTTTCAATTTGAGCACTTTTTTTGCCATTTTCTTCATTATAACTTAATAATACTAATAGTGTCAGTAAGTCACAATGACTGACTTACTGTGTTCCTGGAAATAAGCTAAGTGTTTAATATTTCCAATTTAATTTAATTGTCAAAGTAACTTTATGAACTGATAATCCAAGATATTAAATGCAATGTCAAAAGGGGCTGTTTATGTGTATAAATGTGAAATTATCATGGGGTTATATTAATTTCCTTTTGTAATGTAGCATTTTAATGACAAATACTAAATATTGGCAAATTCCTACACACATTGTGGGATACATACATTTCAGTTTGATGAAGTCAGAATTTTTAAAAGCACTCATTTTGTCATCAAGTCAGATTCAACTCATAACAGACACTCCATTGGCTTCCAAGGCTGTAAATAGCAAGGTGGAGATTGCCCATCTTTCTCCACTAGAGATGTTGGAAGATTTGAACGATTAGAAAGGCTCATCTATCAATATGTACAAGATAAGAACACACGAATGGAAGCCTTTAGTGTAAAATGGCATAGTAAACAACTTGGGTTTCCCAAGAGTGGAAAATTGTAAATAATAGAAATATTTAGCTGATTTATTAATTACTAAGCTGGTTCTTCCATGAAAGGGTGAATAGGCTGGCAGGAAACAAAAAAAACTCAAACAACTGCAGAGAATTTGTATTCCCAGCACATTCTGTTTTAACCACGGACCTAACAAGGGTCATAGACATAGCCGAGGAACCTGAGTCAGGTCGAGAAGACCTATCACACGTATCAGAACCTTTAGAAATTCTTTTCTCTGAGAGTAGTATTGCCTCAATCCTCTGTTAGATTGCAAATAATCTACTTGCTATGACCTTGTTTAACTAACAGTTCTTCTTGCTGTTTGGTGCCACTGAGTAGAGAATAACTCATAGCAATCTTAAGAACAACAGATCTGAAACCTGTCCTACCCTGTGGCATTCTCCGTCTCTGAGATACTCAAGCTCATTGCTGCAGTCAATGTGTCAATCCACTTGGTTGAGGGTCTTCACTGTCCCTTCACCTTTCCAAGCATGATGTCCCTCTCCACGGAATGACCTCTCCTAACAACCTGCCCAAAGGCCTCCAAGCAGCACTCTTGCTGCACCGTCTCCAAGACATTTTCGTTTGTTCTTTTGGTAATCCATGGGATATGGATTTAGTACTTTATGTTCTTCCCTGACTAGAGAAAGTGGGGAAAAAAATCCAGAGTACTATATACTTAAGAATACTTACTAATAAAATAAACAAGGAATCAAAAACCTCCACTGGAATTAATTTATTCTGATTCATAACAGCACTCTGTGCTGTCTCCTAGGCTGTGAATCTTCATTGGAGGAGACTTCCAATCTTGCTTCCTTTCAGCCATTTGTGGATTAGAACCACATAAGTCGGTCCCTTATGTTATGTGCTGAATTACCAGAACTTGGAGTAAAGGCTTAAGAATAGAGAAATGGAAGCATGCTCAAAATAAACTACTAATGTTTCTTCCATCAGTTTGGGTAATGGCTGAAGAAAACCTCTTTGTGTCCCCTGATTCTTATTTTCACTCCATCTTGGCTAGCTGAAGAAAACCTCTTTGTGTCCCCTGATTCTTATTTTCACTCCATCTTGGCTAGCTGAAGAAAACCTCTTTGTGTCCCCTGATTCTTATTTTAACTCCATCTTGGCTAGCAAAATCTGCACTGCAATTGGTGGGAAGACTTCACTCGCCTCTTGCACGTCTGTGAGTGCTTCATTTTGGCTTCAGTTTTATATAGATTTCTACATTATATCTTCAAATCTCTATGTAGCTCATAGTGAAAAATTACAGCATAAAACAATTTTATAATCACTCCTTCATGAGCATTCTGATTTTGTCCATGCTCGAGAATGCCGAATAAAGAAATGGTTAAAAGAAAGTTTGAAAAAAATGTTAAAAGAGTTAAATGAAAATTTAAAAATACTGTTCTTTTAAAATTAGGCTTTTAAAAATGTGGTTTTTTTGGTAAGAAACTTAAGTCATTGGTTTAATCTTTTCCTCTATAATCTAAATATGTTGAGTTGGGAAAAACTCAAGTTTATTTTCCAAGTATCATTAATCCTTAAACATAACTGCCTTTACGGGTAAATAAAAACATATGATATTTAGTGTGTTTGTCTTCAAGTCATCAAGCCATTGCCTGCTAGAATTACTTGATATATGTATGTATCTGTGTGTGTCCCCGCATAAATGCATATATGTTTATGTATATATGTATATGCATATTTACATGTGTATGTATGCATATGCATATGCACATAAATGAACACATAATACTGTCATTTCTCTCTCACACACACCAGATATACAAGCAAATACATACATGCATACATACATGTTTCTCTCTCTGTCTCTCTTTTTTTTTTTTTGACAACTTTTCTTGGTCTAGGATGTAAAATTTTCCATAACAAAAGAAGTTTGGGTTCAGTATTAGAAACCACTCTTAAATATGGTTCACTTTAGGAAAGTTTACATGTACTGTGGAATGTTCTAAAGGTGAAATCCAGAGCCTTTACCACCCTTTCTTCTCTCTAATTGCCCACCTTTGAGGCTTCATTTCCTTATTCACTTATTACAATTTTAGCTGTAGTTAGATAAAATATTTCTCATGTATTGTTTTTGTGGCATTGAGCTTTTGTTCATCACATACTACTAACAGATTTTGTTTAAGAAATTAACAAAAGATTTAAGGTATTAGTTGAAGGTAGTATTTTCTCCAGTTAGCTATATATATAAGTTGGTATTAATTATATTCAATAAATCATTGTTTATGTCAACACCTTGTCATTATAAAAATCTGAGAGTAGGTCAAGAGTCCTTCAAGTTCTGACATTACCCTGTGAGACAAAGTATGGTTCTCCATGGAGATATTAAACAAATGAGGTGAAAACCAGCTGAGGTATAAAAATACATTTGTGGAGTGTCAGTAACTACAATTGTATCTTTTGGCAAAATAAACCACTGATTATTTGCTGCAGTAAGTCCATTTCTCACTAGAAATGACTTTTAGTTGTATTCTTGAACACATTAATAATAAACAGCAGATGAAAAGTGCTGGCACAAAACCAGTGTCTGCGTTTGTACAACATTTATTTCAACGAAACTCAACATATAATAAAATTTTAAATGTCCAAGCAGCAAGGCTTATCCCACCATGAACACTTTCCGCGTTCTTTTCTTTTTTACTTTCAATTTTCCATATTTTTACAGGGTTTCTTAAAAAATTTCTCAAGTGTATTTCTGCTTCTCAAGAAAGTTCTCTCAATAAATGATTTTCCTTTAGCTCATCTTTAGACTTAATATTGATGGGAATGTCCACCAATTCCTTTTGATACAATGACTCTGTATCTGGGAGGCTGGGCTCTGTGAGGAGAAATGTGGCATCAGGATTGGAGGAAGACTCATGAACAATCTGTGTTATGCAGATGACACAACCCTGCCTGCTGCAACTGAGCAGGAATTGCTGTAGAAGATCAATGATTTTAGTCTTCAATATGAATTGAGGCTCAACATCAAGAAAACAAAGATTCTCACCACTGGGCTAATTGACAGTATCATGACAGATGGTCAAGAGACTGAGATTGTTAATAATTTCATGTTCAACTTTACAATCCACAGTCATAGCACCACTAGCCAAGAAATAAGAAAAAGAATTTGGAAAATCTGCTGTCAGGGACCTCTCCAGTGTACTGAAGAATAGTGATGTCAGTCTAGACACTAAGGAGTGCCTGATCCAGGCCACGGTCTTTGCAATTACTTGATATATATCAGAGAGCTGGACAATAAATTGGGATGATAGAAGAAAGAATTGATGCCTTTGAGCTGGGGTGCTAGAGAAGAGTACACCATGGACTGCTAGAAGAACAAACAGGTTCACCCTAGAGAGGGTGAAACCAGGCTGCTCCGTGGAGACAAGGATTTTGAAGCTTTGTGTGACATACTTTGAACATGGTACAAGCAGGGACCAGTCCTTGGAGAGAAACATTATGCTTGAAGGCTGGAGGGACAATGCAAGATAGGAAGACTCTGGATGAGAGTGATTGGTTCAGTGACAGGGATAACGGGGATAAATGTGTCAAAGACAAAAGAAAAAATAAATAAATAAAAAAAAATGTGTCAAAGACAATGAGGTTAGCTCAGAATAGAGCAGGGTTCAGAGCAGTTGTACATAGGGTTGCTATGAATCACAAATGACTCAACAGTACATAACAACAACAACAAGCAAAAGGTAAATAGTTCAACTCTATCAATATTCCAAGGGTGAAATTTTAGCAGATTCCTCCTCTAAAAACATATAGCCAAACACAAACCAGATGTTCAAAAACAAACGAATGGATTGCGAAGTTGTGTTACGTTCACACAATGGAATACTACACAGCACACAGGAGCAATGATTTTACAAATTACTACCAACTTATGAGGGACTGGAGAGCCTTATGCTGAATAAACTAACTCAGTCCCATAAGGACAAATACTGTATAAAACCATTTTTGTAGGATGCGTATGAGGACCCAAGAAGGGGGGGAGGCATGGATTTTTTTGTTTTGTAAATGTTTATAGCAAGGCATTCATAATTAAATAGAAGAATTTTGGCCTTATATATTGAAGCTCCTTGTTCAACTCTAGCCAATGCATCTTGCATGTACCTACTACTCATCTATCATTGGAGGCTTATCTGTTGATATGATGATCAGATCTTAGCAGATCTTCTAAGCTAAGGCAGAGTAGGAAGAAAAGTCTGGCTGTTTACATCTGGAAATCCCATTTACCATCTAATTGTTGTTGTTATTATGTGCCGTTGAGTCATTTGCAACTCATAGCGACCCTATGTACAACAGCCCTAAACCCTGCTCTGTCCTCTGCCAATCACACTGCCTCTGACACACCTATCCCGATTACCCCAGTCACTGAATCAATCCACCTCATAGAGGGTCTTCCCCTCCTGTGCTGTCCCTCCACCCTCCCAAGCATGTTGTTCCTCTCTAAGGACCTGTCCCTCCTTGCAACATGCCCAAACTATGTCAGACGAAGCCCCAGAATCCTTGCCTTCAAGGAGTAGCTTGGTTTAACCCTCTCCAGGATGAATCTGTTTATTTTCTTGGCAGTCCATGGTACATTCAATACTCTTCTCCAGCACCACAGCTCAAAGGCATCAATTCTCCTTCTGTCCTCCCTAGTCATTGTCCAACTCTCTGATGCATAACAAGTGATTGCAAAGACCATGGCCTGTATCAGGCGCACCTTAGTCTCCAGAGAGACACCGTTGCTCTTGAGTACTTAACTACCATTTAATTACTTAATGAAAGCCCATGTATTATCTAATGCATAGTAAGTTATGGGGACAGCCCAAGATCAAACAGCGTGTTTTTGGTTTGTTTTTTTTTTTTGTCTTGCAACGATCATCATAAGTTGAGGTCAGCTAACAACAGCAACTTCTAAAACAAGAATCAGTGTTGGTGGTATTCCATCTGTTAAGATGCAAACTATCAAATGTAACTCCTTTGGCATGAAGTGATATGTTTCATACAGTGGTAAAGTCAATTCTTACACAATAAAGGCACATTTCATAACTATGTAATAGTGACAAAATCTGGAAACATGTGAAATAATTAATGTACGTGCTGGTTTCAAAGCTCCTAGGTTATAAAAGCATATCTAGAGAGGAAAAAAATCTGACTACAACTGACAAAATAATTTAAAATATGGGACCCAGTGTCAAAATTTGAGATTATTGCTGTCAGCAAGTAGTTTATTTAAATCTTTTAGGTACAGGCCTCTGTGGCCTGTAGAATTTCTAGGAGCTGCAGAAGATACTTTTGTTTCAAATTTAGATGCCAGCATATAACATATCTATCTGGGAATAAGAGCATTATATTCAAACATGCAGTCTAAATAAAAATCATCAAGATATGTATTTGTGGAGTCAGACTTTAGTCAGATTTCATAAAATTTTTGGCCAAATGGAACTAAATTGTACTGGGTTTAAATGTGTGGTTAATATGAAGTGTGCTTTGAAAGGAGGAATCCAAATACTATTTTTAGTTATAATTTCTATTTGTTAATTATTCATACTTAACATTGGTATATGTGATTGACACGTATGTATTTATTAACAAGATAAGTTACATAGCTTTGGTCTTTGTATGTCTTTTCCTTTAAGAAAAAAAATGTATTAAGTAAAATACAGCTTTAGTTACTTGCTGAGAGTACCATGGGTATCTGCAAAGTAATCACATAACTAACTACATTAATTATAAAACCACTCATAATCTGAGGCAAGGCAACAGCTTTGTTGGGTGCAAAGGTTAGAATTTACAAAATCCACAGAAAATGTCCTGATTTGGTTTGGTGATAAATTAATGAAATCTCTCAAACTGCTAGTACATCACTTGGTCCACTGAATACAAATAGATGATGAAGAAAAACATAAAATACCTCTACTGAATTCTAATGATATCAACTGAATTAGCTATTTTAACTGAGTTATGAGCTTCTAATGGCTAAAATTCAGTATTTTTTACTATGATTAACTACTTTTGATACCTCAAGTATGACAGCCACTGAGTTTGAGAGTTTTTTTTTTTTTGTTGTTTTTTTTCAAATAATAATGGGTGATGTGTTATTTGCTTTTTACTTCATGAATTTATATGTTATCCTTCCACAGAGGTCATGCTAATCTTCTATCATTTAAAGTTTTATATAAGTGCTGCCAAAGCAAGTACTAGGCTTAGTCTTTTGAGATGTGAGATTCTCTTCATATTATAAAGTATCTCTTAATAATAATAATAATAACCACCACTACAGGTACAAAAAAAAATATCAAACCAAAACAACTGCCATTAAGTAGATTCTGATGCAGGACATACCTATGTGTTTTGGAATGGAGCCTTCACCAGAGGGGAGTTTTAGCTATAGTCTTGACACCAGCAAATCATCAAGGCTTTTGTGTGTGTGTGTGTGTGTGTGTGTGTGTGTGGTATAAATGCACAGGTTTGAACTGCCAACCTTTAGCTGAGAAATCAAGCACAAACTGTGGGTGTCTCCCAAGGACCTTCAACAACTATAGGAGCAACAACAGAAGCAGCAAAAATAACTTTTTGTTTCAAGTTCACTTCTTACTCTTATGCCAAAGATGGATTTTTCCCTCCCTCCCTCTGCCTCTCTCTCTCTCCTCTGTGTGTGTGTGTGTGTGCATGTGTGTGAGAGAGAGAGAGAATTCAAAGGAGCTGAACTAGAAATGGATTGTTTAAGAATTGGCTCAAGAATTAAGAATCTTATTAATCAATATATTTTAAAAAATATTTTATTATTATTAATTTTAATGAAAATTTACAGGGACTTTGGACTTCCATTCATTCATCGTTGCACTTTTCTCCCTGCCCACCCCTCCCTCACTAAGTACACTCTTCTCTTTGAAAAGTAAAAGAAAAATTCTTTCATTGTTTTACAATCCCTCCCCAAAGGTCCACTCCACTCTGCAGCCTTCATTCTGGACTCCTGTCATTACAATAATACCTAATCACATATCCCTTCTAAACAGTTCTCTTAAGAATGAAGAACTGGATTCTAGTTCTCACTCTGGAATAAAATATAGTAGTGTGTGGTGGGTCTCGAGCAAGGTACTTGAGCTTCATATTGTCTATGACTTAATGAGAATGTCTTTAATATAAAATAAATATTCCCCAAAACAACTATGAGATATTATCTCACCCCAATAACAAAAGCAACATCCAACAGAGTAGCAAATAACAAATTCTAGTGAGGTTGTGGAGAGATTGGAACCCTTATTCACTGCTGGTTGGAGTGTAAAATGGTGCAATTACTGTAGATAGAGCTCTGTTGGCCTAGTGGAGAGAAAGATATGCTACCAAGCTAAATGTGGGTGATTTTAATCTGCAGCCCTCAAGCCTGGTTTTAATTCTTTTTGGTCAGACATTCTTCTAAGTGATATAACACTGGTGTGTCCATTTGTTGTTCAGAGCAAATGCTCTGATTGGTTGCTGTGATGCTAAACATCATGACACTGATGTGTCAAATGTGATAATGGTTACTCACAGTGGACAGTGTTCCGTGAAACTTTCTGATTAAAACAGGAAGCAGGAGTGGCATCTACTTCTGAAATGGCTTGTCTTCAGAAATTTTATGAATTTGGAGAAACAGTGAAATTTATACAAGTGTTCAGATCTTTCATTCATGGGGTCACTGTGAGTTGTCTATGACTCAACGGCACTTAACAACTATGGAAGGCAGTATGACACTTTCTCAAAAAGTTGGAAACAGAAATACCATTGACCTGGAATTCCATTATTAATAATAAACCCTAAAGAAAGCAGAGACATCACCCAAAAAGATATATGCACACCCATATTTATTGCTGTGTTTTTTACAATAACAAAGAAATGAGAGCAACCCAAGAGCCTATCAACAAATGAATGGATAGAAAAACTATGGTATATTCACACAATTGAATACTATGCAGCACTGAAAAAGTAAGAACTCCTACCATACAACATGGATGACTCTGGAGGACATTATGCAGAGTGAAATATCTCAGTCACAAAAGAATAAATACTGCATGGCATCACTGTTATAAAGCAGAACAGAAATGAGGGTTGGGGAAAAATAATAAAAGGGGATAAATAATGAACACTGCATTGAACAAATGAAGAAAAAACTGTTTAAAAGGAATATATGATTAGGCCTTATTTGTATGGCAACAGTCCAGAATAAGAGGCATATATATTACAAAGAGGACTGAGGGAGAAAGGAAATTATGCAACGATGAATGAATATTTTTTTTAAAAAGCAAACTGGAAGAGGGGTAGGGAGGGAAATGTGTAACAATAAATGAATGAAAAGCCAACTTTCCACTAAACTTTAATTAAAATCACAATTAAAAAATAAAAATAAAAGAAGAAAAAAATATTCCCCTAGCATCCTCTCTTCTCTGAGAAAAGACCTTAGTGAGCCAACTCAAGAAAAACTACCCATGGGCAGTAGATGGATCTGACCACTTTCATTCAGAAGAGAGGAAATTGCTGCTTTCTCCACACCCCCAAGACTGCAAACATAAACGAAAATTACTCAGCAATTCTAGTCACGTCTTTCTTTCAAGACATTTCTTGAAAGTCCCAGAGTAATTGTAAATGAAATTCATAAAGAGGGGGAAACACAGTTATTAGGCGGGTGCACATCAGCATGTGGGCAGGATTTAGCTGTGTCCCTTTTTCCTATTGAAGAACTGATCAGAGGTCTTGACAGCTGGAGTTTACATGATTGTTGTACAATAAAACAGGACCACAGCTACCTTTTACTGCGTTCCACATGCCAACTGTAATTTTGGATACTTCTTCTCCCTTATAAAAAATAAGTTCTCAGTGGAAAAAAAGAAGATCGAGGCACTTTCCAAGGGGGTGTGTCCTTCCAGAGTCCAACACACATAAAAAATTTCAGAGAAATTCAATCTGCAGTGTATAATTAAAAAATAAAGGGAAAACCTATTGAAGTTTAATGGCTTGGTTGTGAGAAAAGTCACACACAACATAGTCGGCCCTCTGGGGTCTGAGTTAAATGGATGCGGGGTGTGTAGTTGGAGCTCAGCTGTGAACACTGCGATATTTTGAGAGGAAAGGATTGAATGCCTATGGCTTTGTTGTAAGTCTCTCAGAAATCCTAACAAACCTAACCGTTTCAGGTGCCCAGGGCAGCACTAGGACAAGGAGAAGACAAAACAGATGCAAGATCCAAAATTGGGATAGAGTTAAATCACAGTCAATGGTTGGATATGATTTTGTTCTTTTGTCTCAAGCTCTTCTTTTACAAGTAGCCCACTTCTGTGATGACATGGTGTAGAAGTTTGGAGAACTAGTGAATAGACAAAACAGACACTTTTAGTTTAAAACAAACCAGAACATAATGTTTGATTTGTGTGCTTCTTAACTGCACATATAAAAGGACTTCTTTACAAAGGAAGCATATTTAACTGAAAGTTAAAATAAATGGCTTCATATTAATTTAGTTTTATTAATCACATGAAATTTTTTTACATTCATATATTAATTAATTTGATTTTTTTAGTACCTGTTACTAAATATTTTTTTATGTGATAGGAATATCAAAGTAAATAAAACACGCTAAAATTTCTTGTTATCATGCATGAGACAGAAAGGTAAAAGCCAAAAGGAGACCATTACAAATAAGAATAATAAAGCAAAATACAGGATATGAAAAGTTAGGACTAGAGTTCAAATAATGGCTAGTGACTGAGATGTCTTTTTAAATTTTTTTATTATTATTATTAATATCAATGAACATCTACAGAGATTGTGGAATTCCATTCATTCACTGTTGCACTTTTCTCCCCAACCATCCACCCCCCTCCCCCTGTTCGCTCCTCTCCTTGAAAAGCAAAAGACAAACTCCTTCATTGGTACACAATCCCCTCTCCCACCCCCACCCCAAGTATATTCCACTCTGTAGCCCTCATTCCGGACTCTTATGATAATAATAATGCCCCAAAATATATTCATTTTAAACTATTCTCTCCCTCATCGGCTTCAATGCAGTGAGATGTCTTTTAAGGAAAGATGTGGAAGAATTGGAATTGGTGTTCTGTAGTATGTCTCTAGGAAAGCTGTTTCAGTATGTGCCAAGTCCCTGAGGTTACAGTGGGTCTGGACAATTTGAAACAAAAAGGAAAAAAAAAACCCAACACCAAGCGTATGGGATGAACAGAATCAACTGGTGAATAGTGAAAGATGAGTCCAAACATGGAAAACAAAACCATAGATGGAAGACTTCAATCTTTTGTGTGGATTGGATGGGAAATCTGCCTCATTGGGCAGGACGGTGACCTTTAAATGGCCAACTCTTTATCACTCCTTATTGCAGCTGGTCCCTCTCTCAGATGGTGGTTGTTATATGCCATGTAGTCAGAATCGACTAGCTGATCCTTCAATGGGTTTTCAGAGGCAGTAAATAACACAAGAGGAAAGCCTTCCTTGCTCTAGTAGACCAGCTGGTGGGTTTGAGCCACAAGGCTTTAACTTGGCAACACAACTCCTTAACTAGTGCAAAAACCATTACAGGTAATATGAAAAAGCATGTGTGGTGCTAGTCCAATAAAACTTTATTTTCAAACATGAGTGCCACAGAAGATTTGGACTTTGGGAGATTGTTTACCTTACCTACACATCAAAACTCCGATCTCATTGCCATTGTTATAGAATCAAGTCATAACTGACCCTCCAGCAGATTTTCTGAAGCTGTAAATTGCACAGGTGAATTTGAATTACCCTGGATGACATGTTTGTTGATGACATGTTTGAATTAGTAACATAACTCCCTACAAACCAAAACTCTAGGGTTACCTATCCACAGTATAAGTTAAATTTGTGATTCTGTTTAATAGATCAATTAGCAAAGCCCAAGCACATTTTAAAAACCTGCCTCTAATTATCTATTTTGAAATACTGCAGAGACTAAAGGGCAGGTAAATATGCCTCTGAATTCTCAAAGTGTTATCTGTGGAATCCTTTCAGGGGTTCTACAAAGTACATTATCTTCATGATAATATATTTACAAAAAATCCATTGCCTTTTTTTTTTTTCTCTCTGTATTGGCAATTGCATTGATGGTACAAAAGAAGTCTTGTGTGTGTGTGTTGAGGGGGGAGGGTGCATGTGAATGTAAAACTGCTGGTCCTGGCATCATATTGGAAAGCAGCTTCAAAGTGTACCTGCAGTTACTTCGATTGCCTCCTCACACACTCATATGGTGGTTGTTGTTAGGTGCCTTCGAGTCAAGTGTAACTCACAGTGACCCTCATCCTCATGAACTCTAATCTGTTCACACCCGTTGTTACAGCCACCGTGTTAATCCATCTTGTTGAGATACTTTCTGACAACCTCACAATGAAGGAAAAATGGCCAGTTTCATCTCAGTGTCCTCAGTGAAGCAGTGAACCTTCTGAATCTTAATAAATCCAAATGCTTGCAGGCTCAACTTTTTCATTGATCAAATGAAATTCACACAAAAGCAACAGAATACTTTCTGTCTACCTACCAAAAAAATGAATAGTTTTCTACAGTAAAAGATTATGTAGCTGTTTCTGTTATCAGCTGAACTGGCCCTTTTTTAAAGCAAATGTGCTTCCAGGATGCTCCTTAGAGGTGAGCATGGTTAAACTTCATCTCTCATACTTTAAACATGTTGTCAGGAGGAGCCTTGGAAAAGACATCATTCAGGGGAAAGTGGAAAGTCAGAGAAAGAGAAAGACCCTTAACAAGGTGGTTAGATACAGTGACTGTAAGATTAGGCTCAGACATTTCAGAGATGGTGAGAATGACACAGGATAGGGCAAGGATTGGATCTGTTGTTCTTAGGATCTCTGTGAGTCATAGTTGATTCGATGGCATCACCACCACCAACAACAACTGGGAATCTGGCAGACCTCTTAGAAGATAGTGAAGTCAAATTATTCATTTAAAAAGTGGTAGACACACCTGATAGAATTTGTGACCAATGACAAAATTAGGGCTCTAAATATGAAACCTGAATTTCAGAATGTTAGTATCTGATATTGTTACAAAACAGCTTCACAATATTTAGTTTATTATGATGAGATCAGTGACATTTTAACAGTATTTTCTGTGTTTTATGTTAAATAATGAGCTATGTAAACATTTGGAAAATCTATGTAACTTAATAAAGCAATATTTTCCAAATGGCCAATGCATGACTTCCCAAAACCAAGTATGAGTTAAATGAGTTCTTTAAAATGTGAGATAAACCACTGGGTTTTTTTTTGTTTGGTTTCTTTTCCTTTGAAAATGTATAGCTTTTCAAAGCTATTAGTCTGTGCTAATACTCCAAACTCCTTGAAAGCCATATAGCTTCAATTTTTTTTAAAGACAAAAAATTTTATTTACAATAATATCTTTTTTGTTTCCTCAGCCCCCCCCCCCCCCGCCCCCGCTTGCTCCTCTCCCTGAAAAGCAAAAGAAAAACTTGGTAACGAGGGTTGCAAAGTAGATTATATTTGGGGTTGGGGGTGGGATTGGGGGAGGTGCAGGGGGGATTGTGTACCAATAAGGGAGTTTTTCTTTTGCTTTTCAGGAAGAGAAACCGACGAAACCACTGGGTTTTAAAGTAACAGTGTTTTCACATTACATTTTGCAATTAAGATTTAAGAAGGAAGTTGAGGCTATTTCTGTGACCAAGACTTGGTCATTCATATGGACTTATTGTTGTAAATTACAGGCACGAGCTCATCCTACTCCACTAATTGTACAAAAATGGATGCAGCACATAGGTCCAGTAAATATAATTTGTAGCATAATTTCCATTCACCATAGTGGTGAGCACAGAACACATACCAAAAAAAAAAAGACATTTTTTGCCACTTTTTTTGTGAAACATCAAAGATGACTACTTATAATTTTTATAAGATTAATAAAAATTCTATTCCCTTTTTATAAATCCTCATTTTTCTTTTTGTATTTATTTTTATTTTATATTGGTTTTCATTAAAAATTCATATTCATTGTGTTTCATTTATATACATTGTGTTTCACACGTGCCTCTTCACAATGTGTTTAATTTTATAAAACAATTAGGGGAATAATCTATGAAGCACAATGTGAACATAGGCATGTGTAAAACAATCTTTCTGAGGCTAGATTTTCTTCATATATGTTAAAGCAAAATAAAACAAATTGTTCAAAGAATTGAATGCAGAAAGAGTTAGGAGAACTCCAGTGCCTACTTAGAAGCAAAAAACCAAGATGACTTACAAAATATCAAATAATTCACTTTATGAATTTGTCATTTTTAAAAAAATAGATATTTTGTGTGTTATTGTGTTATATATGTTACTATGGGCCAATGAGTCAGAACCAACTTACCGCTGACGCTCCAGCAGACCCTCCTCCCTCTGAAGGAGGCTAGAAATTGCACAGGAGCAAATTGTCCATCTTCCTCCTATTGAGCTGCTGAGTATTTGAACCGCTTACCTTTGAGTCAGCAGTACAACTTCTTACCACTAACCCAGAGCTCATTATGTTTTATATAAAATATATTGTGTTAACTTGTAATGGGGTTACTTTTTAAATGCATTAAAGTCTTTTTACTTTCTTAATTATAATTTTATTATTACACTTTTATATCATATATTGCTGCTGTGTGTACCATAGAGTCAGAACCAGCCCGTAGTTGACACTACTGGGTTTTCAGAGGCATTATTTGCACAGGAGGAGATTGCTCATCCTTCTCCCTTGGAGCAGCTGGTGACCTTGAACCATGTGCCTTCCAGATTGCAATACAGCTTCTAACCACTAGGACACCAGAGTCCCTCAGCTCATATCACATGAGGTTCTTAATAATAGTTAAGAGTGTTAAAGGGGTCTGAGACCAATAAGTATGAGCACTATTGTTATTTATACTTATCAAAGGAATGTGTGTGTGCATATGTGCATGTACCTATTAGTCACACAGCAAAATCTCAGCTAGTCAGGAGTCACCATTCAGTGTCACCAATAAAGTGGACTGTTTTATCTTAGACCTGATTTGGGGAAGAAAAAAATAGAAACAATGGAACAAATAAGCTAATGTAAAATCTTTCTCCATAAAAATTTGACATAAAATATAGATGCATGCATATATGACAACTTCTGAGACATCATGGAAAAGTAAAATGTGTTCTGTTTCTAGAGAATATTGTAAGAAAAATATAAAGCAATGGGAAAAATGAGATCTTGATCTCCATCAGAGAGCTGGACAGTGACTTGAGATTATAGAAGGAGAATTGATGTCTTTGAGCTTTGGTGCTTGAGAAGAGTATTGACTACACCAGGGACTGCTAAGAGAACAAACAGGTTCTTCCTGTAGAGAGTGATGCCAGGCTTTTCCTTGGAGGTAAGGATTCTGAAGCTTCATCTGACATACTTTGGACATGATGCAAAGAGGGACCAATCCTTGGAGAAGTATGTCATACTTGGGAGGGTGGAGGGACAGCACAGGAGAGGAAGATCTTCGATGAGATGGATTGATTCCATCACTGGGGATATGGGGATAGGTGTGTCAGGCACAATAAGATTGGCAAGGGATAGAGCAGGGTTTAGGGCTGTTGTACAGAGGGTCACTGTGAGTTGCAAGTGACTCGATGGCACATAACAACAACAACAACAAAAAAACAATAACAACAACATATGAAATGTTATTCACATTTAAGAGGATAATTATTATGCATTCTGAGCTGTTGCACTGAACCTTGCCTGGTGATTTTATCTCTGTATACCTCTGCCAGAGTCCACACCTAAAAAAATCACTGTGTATTTTGAGTGCTATCAGACAATGCTCTTGTGATATAGAGGGTTTCCACAGTCTTAATGTTCCGAAATAGATTGCCAGGTCTTGATTTTTTTTATATTTTATTTTATTTATTTTACTTTATTATTTTGTGTGTGTGTGTGTGTGTGTGTGTGTGTGTACCATCAAATCAAATCTGACAGGTATAGGAGGAGATTGCCCCTCCTTCTCCAGCAGAGCATCTGGTGGATTCGAACCTTATACCTCTGGGATTGCAGTGCAGCTTCTTGCCACTAGGCCACCAGACCTCCCTTCAGGTCTTGTTTTTCAGTCAACCTGGGCTTAGATGCTCTGCTGAAACCCATTCATGATAGAAGACCCTATATATATTTTAAATACCGGTGGTGTACCTTTTAGCATCATAGCAAACTATAAGTCACCACCATATGAGACATTGGACTACATGTATGATGTACAGACTAGTGCTGACAGAGGTCATAGGGTGACAAATTTTTCATTTATCAGCACATACCAAGCCTGGGCTCTGTTAAAAAGTGTTTTTGCTAAAAGTGACAAGAGAGTGAAGAAATAGCCCTCCTTTTGGAAAGATGATTTCAACATCTTAAAATTTCAGGTGCTTTCACAATAGTCAAAGGCTTCTTTGAATACTTGAACTGTTACTTCAATATCTTACCTCCAGAAATAAGAAAAATGAGTTGGAGCATTAAGCTTAATTCATTTTAGCCATCTGCATGCAACAGAAGCCATCCAGAATATGATTCTTGGAAACTGACTTTCATTTTATTAGCACTTTCCAAGGCATAAAAACACAATACACATTTAGCTATTTATTTCTTTTCATTACAGTGCTTGATTGCAAATCCACCCTTTGCCAAAGGGAAAGACCTCTTAACTAAGCAGTGGCACAGAATCTACGGTGCAATGCTTTATTATAACTTAGAATAGAAAAGCCTTGCCACTGACTGATGAGTGTTTCAGACTTGAACTCAGTATCTTTCTTTTTTGGTGCCTAGAGCTCATTAGATAGATGAATTTTCCCCATGATTACAGCACCCACCATGGGGGCCAAAGCTGAGTGAAAATCCATCTTTGCTCAGTTTCAAATTAATCTGAAACCCTCTAGGCCTCAGTAGGTGCCCAAGGCACATTCCGCACCCATGTTATTTTTAGTTGAACGCTATTCTTCTGTTACTGGCAGCAAGATTGAAAACTGTCATGACTCTGGGCAAACCTGGTTATTTCAGAATACAGGCTTTCACAGCATTTCCCTCTAATGGCCCAGATTAGAAAAGAAAGGTTGTTTATACGTTTAAAAAGGCCAAGGTCTCCTGAACCATCAAAGCAGTGGCTTGTGGTTTTAGAGCAATACAACTTCCAGCTGTGTGTAATGGGTGAGCGCCTACAGACAGACTCTTTAGCTGGGCTGCCACTGGGCACCGATGCTAATTGGAGTTCCAAGAGAGACACCGGAGCAGTGGACGGGTCTCAGCATTTGGTTTCATTTGGAGTGAAATACTGGAAGTAACAAAGGACATGCACGCCTTCCATGCCTTCTATCAGGAAATTTTCCTTTGCAGAGGATGGGCCGGTACATCAAAGGCCATATTGTTGCCTCTCATTCCTGTACCAGCTACTTTTTATAAAATTTAAGACAAAATTTAAAAAAAAAATCTTCAATTTACTTCTTTGTGATTTAGCTTTAACTCTTTGGAAGGATCTGGTGCAAAACAAATATGCTGAATCTATTTTGTTAATAGAATTTGTATTTGCCAAAATTGTAAGCAGAAGGACGCACATAGACATAAATCTCCTACTTTTGTGGTTTTGTGGGAAGAAGTTGTGCTGCCAACGCAAAGGGATGCAGTTCATATTCAGCAACTGTTCTGGGGGAGAAAGATGGACAATCTCCTGTATCATTCACTGCTTCTGAAAACCTGCTGGAGAGTCATCTATTGGTTGGTTCCAACTCAACAGTACATAACAAAAACAACAACCAGTGTCTGAAGACTTGGGCATCAAGGGCAGCTAGAAAGCGGTTTGAGATGATTTCTGCCCATTTCACCCACACTCTGTTTATCTTTTTATTTGGTGCCCTAATCGATAAAATTAATTTCATGTGTTTTTAGGTTGTTGTTGTTAAGTGCCATACAATGAACAAAAGATCTGAAACCAGTCCTGTCCTGTGCCATCCTCACACTTTCTGACACAAGAGCCCATTGCAGCAGTAACCATGTCAATCCACCTTGTTGAGGTTCTTCCTCTCCTTCACTGACCCTCCACCCTTCCCAACATCATATCCCTCTCCAAAGAATAGCACCTCCTGGCAATATGTCTAAAGTATGTGAGGTAAAGTTTCATCAGTCTTGCTTCCAAAGTGTACTTTGGTTGCAACCTCTCTAAGACATATCTATTAATTTTTTGGCCATCCATGGGATGTTCAGTGTTCTTCTCTAACACCATAACTCAAAGGCATCAATTCTTTTTCTGTCATTCTTATTCATTGTCCAAGTCTTAGATACATATCTAGTAATCAGAAAGACCATGGCCTGAATCAGACACACCTTAGTCCTCAGACTGATATCACTACTACTCAATAATTTGGAAAGGTCCATAACTGCAGATTTTCCCATTGCAGTGCGTCTTATTTCCTGACTGCTCGTACCAAGGGTGCTAATTGTGGATCCAAGCAAGATGAAGCTGTTCACAGTTTCAGTTTGCTTTCCTATCCATCTTGACACTGCCTATTGGTCCAGTAGTATGAATCTTCGTTTTCTTGATATTGAGATGCAGTCCATACTGAATCCTTGATCTTCTGCAACAAATGCTTCAAATCCTCCTCACTTTCAGCAAGCAGGGTTGTGTCATCTGTATAATACAGGTTATTGATGAGTCTCCCTCCAATACTGATGCCACATTCCTCTTCATAGAGTCCAGCTTCTCGGATAATTTGCTCAGTTCACAAATTGAACAGGTATGGAAATAGAATACATCCCTGACACACTCTTTTCCCAATTCCAAACCATTCAGTGCTCCTCTGCTCTGTTTGCTCAACAGCCTCTGGCTCCAGGTATAGGTTCCTCATGAGCAAAATCAAGTGCTCTGGGATTCCCATTCTCCTCAATGTCAGCCACAACTTGTCATTATCCACACAGTCAAATGCCTTTACATAGTCAATACAGCACAAACAGACATTCTTCTGGTATTCCTTTCTTTAGGATCCATCTGACATACGCAATGATATTCCTGGTGCCATGGCCTCTTCTAAATCCCACTTGAACTTCTGGCAATTCAAGCCATTTTTGAATGTTCTTCCGCAGTATTTTGCTAGCATGCAATATCAATGATATTGCTTGATAATTTCAACATTCAGTTGGGTCACCTTTCTTGAGAATAGGAACAAATATGGACCTCTTCCAATCCATTGACCAGACAGCCATCCTCCAAATTCCCTGGCATAGACTGGCATGATACATCCAAGGCTGCATCTGTTAATTGAAACAAGTCAATTGGTATCCCATCGATTCCTGCAGCCTTATTTTTTACCAATGCTTTCAATGCAGCTTCCACTTCCTCTTTCATTACCATTTACTTCTGTTCATGTGATACTTCCTGAAATTTTATAATGCCAATCAGTTCTTTCTGGTACAGTGACTCTGTATTCCCTCCATCTTCTTTTGATGTTTTCTGGCTCATTCAATGTGTTGTCAATAGCATCTTTCAACATTGTGACATGAGGCTTAAATTTGTTTTTCAGTTCTTTCAGCTTAAGAAATGGAGAGGACGATCTTCCCTTTTTATTCTCTTCCGTAATCCCCATTTTTCCTACTTCCTTAAAATAACCCCCTTTCAATGTCATAGAGTCATTGTACTAAAAAGTTTTGGCGGGAACAGAAGAATTTCATGAAACAATGCATGAGAAAGATCCTACGGTGATGAAGGAAGAAGTTCAAGCTGCTCTGAAAGAACTGGCAAAAAACAAGGCCCCAGGAACTGATGGCATACCAACTGCAATATTTCAACAAACAGACGCTGCCCTGAGTATACTGACCAAGTTGTGCCAAGAAATCTGGAGAACAACCACCTAGTCAACTGACTGGAAGGGATCTCTATTTGTTGACATTCCAAAAAAAAGGTGATCCAACAGAGTAGAAATTATTGAACAGTATCATTGATATCACATGCAAGCAAGATTCTGCTGGAGATTATCCAAAAACAACTGGAACAGCACATCAACAGAGAAGTACCAGTAGTGTAGGCTGGGTTTAGGAGACACCATGGTACGAGGGATATTATAGCTAATGTCAGATGGATTTTGGCTGAAAGTAGAGAGTTCCAGAGGAATGCTTATCTGTATTTCATTGACTATGCAAAGCATTTGACTGTGTGGATCACAGCAAACTCTGTCTGACTCTGAGAATAATCCCAGAACCCTTGATTGTTCTTATGTGAAACGATTACCTAGTCCACGATACATATCTTTTCAATCTATGTGCAGAACAAATGATCCAGGAGCCTGGGCTCTATGAGGAGAAATGTGGCATCAGGATTGGATGTAGATTCATCAACAATCTGATTTATATAGATGACAAAACCCTGCTTGCTCAAACTGAAGATGACCTGGAGCGCTTGCTGTGGAGGGTCAAGGATTGCAGTCTTCAATAAGGATTGAAGCACAACATCAAGAAAACTAAGATTTTCACCACTGGGCCGATTGGCAGCATCATGATCGATGGTGAAGAGATTGAGATTGTTGAGAGCTTCAGTTTGCTTGGCTCCACAATCAACACTCTTAGTACCAGCAGCCAGGAAATTAAAAGATGAATTGCACTGGGAAAGTCTGCTGTCAGAGAGCTTTCCAAAGTACTGAAGAGCAACGATGTCAGTCTGGAGACTAAGGTGCACCTGATACACCATGGTCTTTGACATTATTGCTATGCATCAGAAAGTTGGACAATGAATAGGGATGATAGATGTAGAATTGATGCCTTTGAGCTGTGGTGCTGGAGAAAAATTATGACTATATCATGGACTATTAAGAGAATAAACAAGCTCTTCTTGGAGAGGGTGAAGCAAGGCTGTTCCTTGGAAGCAAGAATTCTGAAGCTTCATCTGATATACTTTGGATATGTTGCAAGGTGAGATTAGTCACTGGAGAGGAACGTCATGCTTGGAAGGGTGGAAGGACAACGCAGGAGAGGAATACCCTCAGTGAAATGGATTGAGTCAGTGACTGGGGTAGTGGAGGTAGGCATATCAGAGACAATAAGGTTAACACAGGATAGAGCAGGGTTTAGTTAGGGCTATTGTACATTGGATTGGTCACTATGAGTCACAGGTGACTTGACGGCACATAACAACAACAACAATATCACTTTATGGACTGTTGAGCACACAAAAGCAGCCTTCCCAACCAATTGCTTCAGATACACACAAGATCATGTATGGTTCTCCTTGAGAGTTGGACCTGTGGAGAAAGGACAAAAGCAGCTCTGGTGGCTCAGTGGTAAGCAGTTGTACTGCTAACTGAAATGCTATGCCAAAGAAGAAAAGAAACACCTTCATTAATGTGAATCTTAATCCATACTTAAGTTTAAAGGGCTTTTTTCTACATAAGACAAGAGTAGAACTAAACAAACTCTGTAATTATAAAATGACATTAGACATAAGATGAGTCTCACTTATGAGAAAATTTTGCTTGTTGTCAGGTGCTGCTGAACCTCCTCAGACTCATAGTGATCTATCTAGTAGAACAAAGTGTTGCTTGATCCTACAGTATCCTTTGTTGCTCTATTTGAGCTCGCTGTAGATGCCATGTCAGTCTATCTCTTAGAGGCCCTGCCTCTTTTCCCCCTGACTTTATAATGAGTGTGGCATCCCTCTCTCTCAGAATTGGTTCCTCTTGTTAACGTGTCTAAACTAAGTGAAACAAAGTCTTGTTATCTTGTTCTTAAGAGATGTTTTGGCTGTGCATCTTCCAAGACAGACTTGTCTATTTTCCGGCAGTTCATTGAATATGTAATATTCTTTTCTAGCATCAATTCTTATTCATTGACCAGCTATCACATTTAGAACAGTCCATTGAAAATGCCATGGCTTGGTCAGACACACCTTAGTCTTTAAAGTGATATCCTTGCTTTAAAATTTTTAAATGGTCTTTTGTAGCAGATTTATCCAACGCAATAAGTAGTTTGATTCCTTGACTGCTGTGTCCATGAGTATTGATCCAATTAAAATGAAATTCCTGGCAACTATAATCTTTCCTTCATTTATTATGATATTGTTTATTGGTCTATTTGTGACAACCTTGTTTTCTTTATATTGAGGTGAAATCCATACTTAAGGTTGTGTGGGGTCTTTGATTTTCATGAGTTCTTCAAGTACTTTTTGCTTTCATCAAGCAAGATTTGTCATCATACTTGTTAAAGAATCGTCCTTCAATCTTGATGTCATATTTTTCTTCCCAAAGTCTAGCTTCTTAGATTGTTTGCACTATATAGAGATTCCATAAGTTTGGTGGAGGATACAATGCTGATACACAACTTATTTGATTTGAAACCATTAAGAATCCCTTTGTTCTATCTGAATTATTCCCTCTTGATCTTCATACCGGTTATTATGATAACAAGTGTGTGTTTTGGAATCCTCATTTTTTGCAATGTTATCAATAATGTTTTGTAATTCACACAGTTAATGCCTTTACAAGGTCAATTAAGAACAGGCTTTATTTCATATCATTAATAATACTTTAATATTATTTATTTTCAGTTTATTAAACATTTGACCCCTATATTAGAGCTGTTTTTTTTAAAGAAATGTGCCTTTGACTACACATCATTTATACTCTCCGAGCTTCAATTTCCTTATATACAAGGGAGTCAATGGTTTTCAAAGTCCTTTCTCTTTAAAATTAATGTTATCATATTATGATTGATGAATTATGTAAAATATTCTACGTATGTTGCAGTCAACAATTACAGTCCAAATTTAACTATAATTTGTATACTTTGCAACAAAAGATTTCAAGAGTCAATATCTATTCTCAGCCAAGCGCAGGTTAATTAAGTTCAAGCTAAGATGTATACATGTTTTTGCTTTCCTAGTATCCTATATCTCTCTTCTATATAAAAATATACCCCAAACAATGAAATCCACTTCTGCACAGTAGGTTTCAACTCATAATAACCTTCTGTGAGGTTTTTCAGGCTGTAAATCTTTATAAAAAGTGACTGATCATCTTTCTCCAGAGGAGTGTCTGGTGGAACTGAACTGCTGACTTTTTTGCTAGTAGTTTGATAGGTTCCACAGTAAGCCACCAGCACTCTTTATACTGGTGGTAAGTGGTATCAAGTTGAATATGACTCATATTGACCCTATAAACAAAAGATCTGTTGTATTACTAATGTCATTTCTCTAATGTTCACAGTTTCCAAAGGCTTGTTGTTTAGGAAGTGGATGTCAATCCTGCTTCCAAATGTGTCTTAATCTGGGAGCTTTACTAAACACTGTTCACCAAAGGTAACCATTCTTGCATTTGACACACCAGTGGCAGAGAGTTCAGTATCACATCAAACCCAAGTTACCTTAGTACAGGAAATTGACAGACCGGTGCTGTACCACTTAAAAAAATGTTCTTCCAAAGCACAATTAACACCAATCACACACAATTGTGAATGTAAAAAAAAATTACCTACTTGCATACTCCTTTCAACTAAAATAATAGAATCTACCTTCCAGAATCCAACTGCTTCACACCTGAGCCTCCAAACTGGAGATTTAATCAGGGCCCAACTGTCTTTTAAATAAGGCCTACCCACCAGGTCCTGACTGACTTAAACAAGATGCTTTCAGCCCACAGCTGATTGTTAGCTAAATCCAGTAAATCCAGGCCACCAATCAGATCACACAAGATTATGAATGAAATAAAAAATAACCAAACAGTTTGCACCT
The DNA here is from genome assembly GCF_000299155.1 of Elephantulus edwardii. Lineage (NCBI taxonomy): Eukaryota > Metazoa > Chordata > Mammalia > Macroscelidea > Macroscelididae > Elephantulus > Elephantulus edwardii. The sequence goes on along the minus strand of NW_006399823.1, from coordinate 10,893,689 downwards.
GACTTTCAAGTAAAACAAGGTTCCTCCAGACTCCCACTGCTTCACACATGATTCTCTAAACTGGAGACTTAAGGACTCCTTACACGTTTAGCAATTTTATAGAACTTCTTTGTTACTGCATACTTTAAGAATTAAACTGGCCAGCTCAAACAAAAATTACTTTAAAATAAACATAGTTTAAAATTGTTGTCATTGATATTTGCCAACATAACATATGTGCTATCAAGTCAGAACCCTCTTATAGCTGGCCCTCCATCTGGTTTTAGAGGCTATAAATCACATGGGGAGAGGTTGCCTATATTTCTCCCACGGAGCAGCTGGTGGATTAGAATCACCTGCCTTTGGGTTAGCAGCACAACTCCTTATCTACTATTTAATATTAATATTTTAAAAATTCTTTTTTAAATAGCATAAAATTACTTATATAGTATTTTTAGGAGATGCAAGCTACATGCAAATAGGGAAATTGCTTTTAGGAGGTTGATTCATTTATATCTATGATATTAGCCTGATTATTCAAGAGAAATTTTTTATCATGTTTCATCTGAGTTCACCCCTTTGAAATTTACTGTGTATTCAGTTCCCTTCATATAGTATTTGTGTATTAGAATACGCTTTGCGTTAGGAGCTTTCAGAATTGACTGTTGCCTTTGTCACATGATTTACATTCTCTGCAAATTTATCTTCACACTTTATTACCTTTTCTTAGGGAACTATGGTGGTGTTATGTATTATTTGTTGCCCTACAAACTCAAAGTTCAACTCTATATGTCTACCAACTATTTCTAAGGAGATAAAAAGGTAGGTTCCACTCATAAGAATAGAAAACCACAAGTATCTGATGGATGGTTGCTATGAGTGATAATCTAATTTACAGGATGGTAACAGGATCTTAAAGAGCATAAAGAAATGCCATTTTATGATGAAAAGTTTTATATATACTTTCAATAACAAATAGAATTATATTAATATGGTGCTTATGTGTGTGTGTATTGGTTGAGGTTTGGATACTTAGCATGAATGAACTTAAGTTCAGTGAGGTTTTTTAACTTCCACCAGTAGCAAACAGGTATTTTAAAAGTGATTATGAACTATGTAAATGCTTATTTATTCTCTCAGTCATTCTATGGCCTCACAAATTCCCAGCTCCTGGGAGGTTTGCCTAAGCCTAAATATGTGCCCCTTGTATCTTCTCTACATGTTCAAGTTACTCCAGTGTTACCCACTTTGACCTCTCAGTCTACCTACATAACCATGCCAATCAATCATTTAATCTGTCTGCATTGGTGGTTCAGTGGTAGTATTCTCATCTGTTAATCTTTTTCCCTTCAGAATTTTAAAAAATAGTTGTGATATTAATAGTGGAGCCTTTATGGTGCTATGAGTTAAGTATTGGGCTGCAAAAGGAAAGGTTGGCTATTTGATCACACCAATCACTCTGTTTGGGGTAGGGGTGACGATCAGATAGGTCTTTTGTAAATGTTTACAGCCTTGAGAACTCTATAGGGCAGTTCTACTCTATCCTATAGCCAGATCAGAGTATATAGTTTTATTTGAGTTTGACATTGCTACTATATTAATTTCCTAACATTTACATTAACACTGACTACTACACTTTGGTTTGAGCTCCTACTTTTCCACTGAAACTGCTTTCAATAAGATCAAAAGACATTTCCAATTGTCTTCTCTAAACCTCTCTCTGTAAGCATTTGACATGCATGGCTTTTTCCCCATGCTCTCTACTATAGGCTTTGGTGACATAACTCCACTTGTTCAGTATTTTCCTTTCTGAGTCTTCCTTCTTATTCTCCTCAATATATTAATATCTCAATGGTTTAAGAGAACAAAGATATATTTTTCAGTTGTTCTATATGTTCATCCTGTTGACTTTTATTTTCATTCTGTAAATGAAGGAACTGGAGGAGTCACTCTGAAGCTTGCTGTCCAGACTGATTGAAGGAAAGAACTAGCTATACAGAGTATAAATTTGCTCTTCAACCTGCTGACACTTCATTGCTGTTAACTTTCATTGGTCAAAGTGAGTCACATGACTAAGGCTCATTCCATTGCGTAAGAAATACTCTTTTCCCTAGCAGCTGAGAGAGTAGATACTGGTGAAAAGCTACCATCTTCACAGTCCTTTCCGATATGCTGTTGTTGTTGTTGTAGGTGCCGTCGAGTCGTAGATGACACATAGTGACCCTGTGAATAAAAGGCCTGAGCACTGTTCGTACATAGAGTTTCCGGAGGCAAGCCATTTCAGAAGTAGATGCCGCTCCTGCTTCCAGGCTTGATTTAGTCGGGAAGCTCCAGCCAACACTGTCCACCATGGGTACCCATTACCACGATTGGCACATCACTGTCACAGTGTTCAGCATCACAGCAACCACGAGTTACCTCTGTACAGTCCTGGTCCTCCTCCATTATATGTACGAGCCTAACGGTGGAGTCTATTTGTGGTCATGGTTTTACCTCTCTTGGAAGTTTAGTATTTCGATACATATACATGTAATCTTCATCTCTTTTCTGAACGTGAAAACTTTTTTCAATTGCATGCTCATCAATTACGGCTAGGTGTGAGGAAGAGGGATGAGACTAGTGTGGAAGTAGGCATAGGGCTAGGTGCAGGCCCTAAGTTACTAAAAATAGAGCACACATGTATTTGACAAGTTGACTTTTAGGTGGAAATTTTATTAAACCAATTTTGTGAATGTAGTAGATAAACACTAACTCCTAAGATGGTGAATTTTAATACTGTCGCCACCATTTAACGGTTGTTTGTCCTTTAGGAAATTACTTATTCTGTCTTTTTCTTTATTTATCTGTAAAATGACTTGAGTTGCTCTTACTTCATAGGGTGCTATGAGGGCTACATGAGTCCATAAATGTGAAATGCAAAGAACAATGCCTAGTTTAGTGTTTTCATCATTCTCCACATTTTTGAACACACATTTAAAGAGAAAATTCATAAGAAACTATTTTTACTTTAAAAAAATTCCCCAAAACTCTTATGTCCTTCAGTCAATTCCTCCCACTGTGGCCATCCAGTGGGTTTCCAAAGTTATATATAAATCATAATGGAACTAGCACTTTTTCCATATAAGAATAGTAATTAGTTCACAAATGTATTAATTAGATTTTTTAACAATTGAAAGTTACTTAGAAATTATCTAGTCTTACTTCTGTCTTATAGGGAGCTCTGGTGGCTGGCCTAGTGATAAGAAGCTGTGCTGCAATCCCAAAGGCCTGTTGTTCAAATCCATCAGCTGCTCTGTGGGAGAAGAATGGTCAATCTCCTCCCATATAATTTAACTGCCTCTGAAAACCCACTAGAAGTTCAGCTATGGTTTAATTCTGATTCTATGGCACACAACAACAAACTCTGCCTTATTGTCTAATGTTGTTTTCCCAGAAACAGTTAAGTATGTAATTTAAAATGATAAAAATTTGTTTTCTCATAGTTCTTTAGAGTTATAAAATCTGAATTCAGGACTAATTTTAGGGGAAGGCTCCCTCTCTCTCTTTGTTGTGCCTGAGGTAAATTTTTGTTTCTTTATCTTCTGTAGCCCCAGCATTCCTTGGTCACATGGTGTTTCTCTTCCTATTGTGTTCTTTTTGTATCTAGGAAGTGAGCAGGTTTATGATATACTCTATACTTACCCAACCTCATTCGCTTAACCAAGAAAACACTCTTTCCACAATAGATCACTTTCACATGTATAAACCATAAGCAAACCTATTCAAAAACAAACAACCCAAACCAAGTAAACAAAGAAACAAAAAGCTAAAGCCATTGCCATCAAGTTGATTCTTATTATAGCAACCCTACAAGAGAGAGCAGAATTGCCTCACTGCATTCTCAAGACTGCAAGTAAAGAGACAGCCACATTCTTCTCCTAAGAAGCAACTAGTGAGTTGGAACCACAGATTTTCAGATGGCAATTGAGTACTTAAATATCAACTCACAAGGGCTCCTATCCACAAATGCAATGGTTAGGATTACAATGCAATATTGTAGTGAGGCTTAACTACAGTTGACAACATGCTCAGTTTCTAAAGAGGAGAAAACATGCGTGGAGACCTTCATAGTCTCATAGCTGGTTAATGGCTGGCCAGATCTAACACTAAGCTTTTCCAGTACTTTGCTCAAGTGTATTTCTACTCAGGCATATTGTAATATACTATATGAAACATAAACATTCATAAGCATTGGCACAGAGCACCATTGTTCAGCCATAGCATAGGTTTTCTTTTGAGTGTACTCAGTTGCTAGAATGTGACACGTCTCATTATCGCTGCTGCCCCTCTGCGGGGTCATGTGCTAGGGAGTTGACACTATATTGAGAGATGCCAAGATCTTGTGGCAGGATTTGGTCTATTGGCTTAATTTGAAAAGTTGCACATAGCTTTCTGGTACCCCACAAATTAAAGTAGAGTTACTATAATTCAGTGTCTATGTATGCTATGTACAATCAAATTATATTGCTTTACCATTGCTAGAACTATCCTTAAAAATATTCCCATTTTTTTTAAAACCAAATATCAATATGCAGAAAAACTGAAAAAGCATATTTTTATGCAGCTAGGGTTTCTGTTTGCCATAAACAGAAAAGAATGTCTTGAATGTAATAAGTTGTTTGGGGAAATCTGTTTCTGTCTGCTGTGACCGACCATCCATTATATCCGTGTCCATTATGAATGGTATATAATTTAAAAGTAGTGGTTTGTGTAGAAAGAGCTGCAAGCCAAGGCTGGGAGGGAGGCTCAAGTTATTCTGTTAACCAAGTACATCTTAAAATACTTCTAATTTTTGAAGAACCTACTAATCATGCATACTTGGCTTAGTAATGTTATAAAATCTAAATACTTTATTCACCTTAAAATGTCAACTTCATAGGGGTTGAGGGGAAGGAAAGCATTTTTTCCAGGAATATTTAATTTATGAATGTTGTGTTGACAGGATTCCAAAGGCATGATTTGGGTTCCAGAACCAAAATTCAGATCCAATAAGCTGTTTCATTGAAGATTATGATAGAAAATATGAAAATATAGAAAGGGAATTTATTAATATAATGATATTTACTTTCTGTTCGAGAAGAACCAAGAATACAATTTATTTTCATATCTTTAATGTCTTGACTTCTCCAATGTAAGAAATTGTTTGAGCTCCTTTGCTTCTTAATGTTTATATTGTTGTTGCTGTCAAGTCCTGTCAAGTCAGAACTAGACCACTAGACCGTAGCTGGCCCTCCAGCAAGTTTTCAGGGACAGTAACTTGCATGAGAGGAGACTGTCCATCCTTTTATCATGGAGCAGCTGGTGGATTCGAACAGCATGCATTTGGGATGGCAGCACAACTTCTCATCACTAGGCCACCAGAGATCCCTTGAATGCATATAGGATACAAAAATAAACTAAACCCTTTATTTTCTGCTTCATCGTGACCCTGGAGGACAGGCTAAAAGTTTCCCAAGCCTGCAACTCCTTACAGAAGCAGACTGCTGTATCTTTCACCTATGAAGTAAGTAGTTGCCTAGACTTGATAACTTTTCAGTCAGTAGCTAAGATTTCATCTCTAAGCCACAAAGGTTTAAAATGAATTATTAGAGGCAATCTCTCTGCTTTCTGTTAAAACAGAAAAATGGTATAAAAGGTATGGTGTCAGAAAGAAAGGGATAAAAATAAAAAGATACAGTATCTAAGACTAGAACAAGGTCAGACATCTGTAGGTTCCTTCAAAATTAGAAGCTTGTGTTTCAGACCAGCATATTTAAGGTGTGGAACTCTGGTGGTTCAGTCTGTACAATTACACATTGTTAACCAAAAGGCCACGTTGCTCCAATGGTTTCAATTCATCAGCTGCTCCATGGAAGAAAGATGGATCATTTTCTCCAAATATGACTTACAGGCAAAGAAAAAAAAAACATGGAAAATTTGTAGCCCAGGAAACAATATGGAAGGTTACTATGATTTGGAATAGATCCAATGACAGTCAGTTTAGCATATTTTAAATCTGTTTTTCATTTTCACTTTAATGAAATGACACACCATACATATTTTTTTTCTTAATTTTCTTGGAACAGTTAAATAATATTAAATCCTTTTATGTTTTTGTGACATTTAAAAGACAATACAATTTAAAATGGGATTTTAAAAAAAATGTAACTATATAGAAATAACTGAATTTTGTATCCTATGACCTTGTAAAAAAGTCACTAACTAGTCTTAATACACAAACTCACTTGGTTAAATCCCAAAGAGTAGTTGCTATACAAACATCAGTGTTAAGCATACAGGGAGGCTGATCACATGAGATCACAAGATATAGAGTGACTGTATCATCATATTAATGCCAAGCACTGATAATCATGGTCCAACCAAGTTCACTTGAATCATCACATTATTCTTGCCTTCTATTTCAGTATTAATTTCTGCCAGGCTTACAGAATTAATATGCAAAATAGCTTGATAGTATATATTTACTGTTGTTGCAAATGCAAAATTTATTATTATTATTTTGCTTTTTAAAAATTTTATTAGTTTTAATGAACATTTACAGAGAAATTATTATTAATTTTAATGAAAATTTACAGATTTTGGATTTCCATTCATTCATTGTTGCACTTTTCTCTTTGCCCACCCCTCCCCCGTAGTTTGTTCTTCTCTTTGAAAAGTAAATGTAAAATTATTTCATTTGTTATACAATCCCTCCCCCCAAGTCCAGTCCATTATGCAGTCTTCGACCTAGACTTCTATCATGAAAATAATACCTAATCATATATTCTTTTTAAACAGTTTTCTCCCTCATCTGTTTCAATGCAGTATATATTATTTATCCCATCTTTCTCATTCTCCCCCCAAAGGCAGAGTCAGTCCCATTTTACAACAATGGCACTATGCAGTATAAGTCCTTCTGTGACTGAAATATTTCACTCAGCATAACGTCCCCCAGGGTTATCTATTTTTAATAATATTGCATGAGTTTCTTGTTTTTCAATGCAACATAGTATTCCATTGTGTGAATATACCATAGATTCTCTATCCATTTGTTTGTTGATGGGAACTTTGGTTGTTTCCAACTCTTTGCAATTGTGAAAAAAAGCTGCAGTAAACATGGGTGTGCATACATCTCCTTGGGTGGCAGTTATGGTTTCTTTGGAGTATATTCCCATTATTCTTAACAAATGGTGGGTGTTGGCAAATTTGGAAAACTATCTGCAGAAGACTCAAGCAAGATCCACGCCACACTCCATATACAAAAGCCAACTCTAGGTGGATCATGGACCTAGGACTAAAACCAAAGACTATAATCATCATTAAAGAAAAGCTTGGAAGAATTCTAGAAGTCCTAATCCACAACATAAACAGTCTTCCAAGCATCCTGAAAAATCTACAAGCAGGAGAGGATAAAATAGATGAATGGGACCTTCTAAGAGTCAAATCTCTATGTCGTTGTTGTTATGTGCGATCGAGTCACTTGGTGCTCATAGCGACCCTATATACAACAGCCCTAAACCCTGCTCTATCCTGTGCCAATGGCACTGCCTCTGACACACCCATCCTAATTACCCCAGTCACTGAATCAATCCACCTCATAGAGGGCCTTCACCTCCTGCACTGTCCCTCCACCCTTCCAAGCATGATGTCCCTCTCCAAGGACCAGTCCCTCCTTACAATGTGTCCAAAGTATGTCAGATGAAGCCCCAGAATCCTTGCCTCCAAGGAGTAGCCTGGTTTAACCCTCTCTAGGATGAATCTGTTTGTTTTCTTGGTAGTCCATGGTACATTCAATGCTCTTCTCCAGCACCACAGCTCAAAGGCATCAATTCTCCTTATATCCTCCTTAGTCATTGTCCAACTCTCTGCTGCATAACAAGTGATTGCAAAGACCATGGCACGTATCAGATGCACCTTAGTCTCCTGAGACACACCGTTGCTCTTGAGTACCTTAGAGTGGTCACTAACAGCAGACTTTCCCATCCAAAAACTTCTCCAATAGGGAAATAAGGGAAGCCAGAGACTTGGAAAAAAGTATTTGGTAATGACATGTCAGATAAGGGATTTATATCTAAAATTTATAAAATGCTTGAGCACCACAACAAGATAAAGGTAAATAACCTAAATGAAAAGTGAGCACAGGATATGAACAGACACTTCACCAAAGAAGACATTCAGATGGCCAACAAACACATGAAGAAATGTTCAAAATCCCTAGCTCTAAGAGAGATGGAAAGCAAATGCAAAATTTTTATAAGATTAACAAGTTGCAGTTTATGTGAAAATTTTTTGTCTTTTCTATGTATACAATATTGTTATCTGCAAATAAATATAGCTTTTTCTTTTCAAACTTTGTCTTTACTTTCTTTCCTTAGTGTACTGTATTAATAGAAGAGATGGGAATGACAACTTTATCGTGTACACACTGTTGTTGCTGTTGTTTTTGTCAAGTGCCATTGAGTCATAGATTACTCAAACCTACCCTATGAATGTAAAGCATGGACACTTGTATAACTTTCATCATTTCTGCAAGTTCATAGAGTTTCCAGAGGCAAGCTATTTCAGAAGTGGATTCCACTCCTGCTTCCAAATTTGTTTTAATCAGGGAGCTCCACCAAACACTGCCCATCAGGGGTAACCATTATCACATTTGACATATCAGGGTCACAGTGTTTAGCATCACAGCAACCACAAATTACCTCTGTACAACAAATGAACATACCAGTGTTAAAATCCAGAAGAATGTGCACAAGAATTGCACCCTCCCTCAATGTCTCGTCAATCTGTATTCTTAGCAAATCACTTGAGAAGCTAAGCACTATGAAGAAGAATGTGGCATCAGAATCAGAGGAAATCTCATTAACAACCTGTTCTGTGGATGTTACAAACTTGCTTGTTGAAAATGAAAAGGACTTGAATAACTTGCTGCAAAAGATCATAGAATTTCACTTTCAATATAGAATACATCTCAACATGAAGAAAACAAAAATTTTTACCACTGTATTGATAGGCAATGTTGTATTGGAGACAAGATTGAAACTGTGGATTAATTCATTTTACTTGGGTCCACAATCAACTCACTTGATACAAGTAGTCAGAGGATCACGAAACATATTGGATTAGGTAATCTTCATTTGGGAACATCTCCAAATTACTGAGGAGTTATGGAGTTAATTTGAAGACTAAGATGTGCCAAATTTAGGACATGGTCTTTTCAATAACTTGTCTTGCATCTGACTGATGGACAAGAAATAAAAATGACAGAAGAAGAATTTATTTCTTTGAGTTGTGCTCTTGGAAAAGATTACTAAATATCTCTTGGACACACAACACACACACACACACACACACACACACACACACACACACACACACAAAACCAAAACGCTAAACTGATATGTCTTGGAGAAACTGCAGTCAGAGTGCTCTTGGAGGCAAAGATGAAAAAGTTTTGTCTCACATACTTCGGGCAGGCTGTTAGGAGGGCTTATTCCTTGGAGAGGGACATCATGTTTGGAAAGGTGAAGTGGGGGCGAAAAAGATGAATACCCTAAGCCAGATGGATTAACACAGTGACTGCAGCAGTGGCTTGGGTGTGAAGAGATGATGAGGTTGGCATTGGATAGGACAGGGTTCAGGTATGTTGTTCATAGGGTTGTTATGAGTTGTACTCAACTCAACGGCCCCTTACAACAACAACATTGCAGTGGACTTGGGACTGACTCTTGCTGATCATTAGTGGATTTCTGGAAGTTGAAAATAGGGAAGAGATTGCACATCCTTTTTTTGTGAAGCTGCATATAGATTTGAACCGTCAGAGACTCACCACCATTCGTGAATTAGTAACACAGCTCCCTCTGGACTACAACAGTAACACACATAAATCAACTTTCTGGCAGATTCATAAGATTCTCTTCGGTTATGAACAGTTATAGACAGCTGTGGTCTTTTAAAAAAGTACAAATTTTTGTGTTATACTGGGTTATACAAAGTTCGTACACATTGTTTTTTATACCAGATGTAAACAGGTTTTGCTTTCTTTCTCTAAGTTATTATCTCTTTCTGTTGTGTCCACTGCTTCCACTTCTTACTTAATATATATTTCTTTCTTCTACCCCCCATCTTGATATTTTAGGCAACAAAATAGAAGATTCATTCTATTTTTCATTCATACTGTGTTTCATACAAGCCTTCTCATGCATTATGTTTTATAAAATTAATCACCATTGGACCTTGCCCCATATTTTCCAGGCTTTTCACCAGGATGTTTCTCCTTGTCTTTCCTCTCCTCCCTCCACCCATCAAACTGTTCAACACTGTAGTTTTGCCCCACCCATCCTCACCTCACCACTCCTACCCTTTCCCCTCTTGGGTTCTCCTGCATATTTTACTAGTTATCCTTCTATTTTCACAATAATGGTTTTGCGCAGTATTTGTCTATATGAGACTGAGTTATTTCACTCAGCATAATGCCGTCCAGTCTGGCCCGAGTTATGTATGATTTTTGAAATCATTCAAATTAGGTTTTTGTTTTCATTGCAACTCCAACTCTTTCTTAATATCACTGTATCAAGTTATTTAATGTCCTTAGCCCTTGACTTTTATTTAATAAGGAAAATATAATAATTCTAATATCTTGGATTTTTGTGAATGAGTAAGAAGTAATGTATAAGTGCCTTATCACCTGATAAAGATATGTTCTTCCACTTAAAACCCCTTTCCTGCCACTTTAGACCCACTGACAGTAATTTGTGGCAAAAAAAAAAAAATAAATAAAAATAAAATTTGTTATAGCTGTTGTGGTTGTTTTAAAATTAGATTAATATCTATGCTTACTCTCTGTTAATAGAATCTCAAACCAAAATATGTAACAAGAAGTTTACATGCAAAGACTTAAAGCAGGGTGCAAATGCATTGTGAAATGTTTACTTGAACTGCTGGAGGATTTTACCAGGGAACTTCACATTGTGATGGTCATTCTCAATTTGTCCACCCACTGAGTTCAAATGGTTTTTCTTCTATCTCACCATGTCCACTGTCAAATTATTTTTTGCTATCTTCTCAGTGCCCAAGAGGCAGTGCTCAGTTTCAAACCAGAAGGCCCATGGGTGTGCTGTTCTTTGGGCTAATTGACAAGAATACTAGAATGATTGATTGTGTTTACATCCAGACACAGATACCTGTAGGAACTGAGGTGAGGAATCATGGTCTTCATTATACTGGAGTAATGCTGTAGCATTTTAAAACCAATCCCAACCCAAGTGTGTCAGAGTAGAATGGTGTCTTACAGACTTTTCAACAATTAATTTTTCAGAAGCAGATTTCCGGTCTTTTCTTTCAAAGAACTTCTAGGTAGATCTGAATGTTTAACTTGTTGGTTAGTAACTGAGTTCTTCAACCATTTTGCCACCTAGGAACTTCTATATTCGTGTTTTTGCCGCTGTTGTTGTTGTCATGTGTCATTGAATTGCTTGCAACTCATAGCGACCCTATGTACAACAGCCCTAAACTCTGCTCTGTCCTGTGCCAATCACACTGTCTGACACACCCATCCAGATTACCGCAGTCACTGAATAAATCCACCTCATAGAAGGCCTTCCCCTCCTGCACTGTCCTTTCACCCTACCAAGCATGATGTCCCTCACCAAGGACCGGTCCCTCCTTACAACATGTCCAAAGTATGTTAGACGGAGCCTCAGAATCCTTGTCTTAAGGAGCAGCCTTGTTTAACACTCTCCAGAATTAACCTGTTTGTTTTCTTAGCAGTCCATGGTATTCTCAATACGCTTCTCCAGCACCACAGCTCAAAGGCATCAATTCTCCTTCTATCCTCCCTAGTCATTGTTCAACTCTCTGATGCATGACAAGTGATTGCAAAAACCAAGCCTGTATCAGAGGCACCTTAATCTCCAGAGTGACACCATTGCTCTCCAGTACTTTGGTGAGGTCCCTAACAGCAGACTTTTCCATTGTAATATATCTTTCAATTTCCTGGCTTCTGGTGTCAAGAGTGTTGACTGTAGAGCCAAGCAAACTAAAGTTGTGAACAATCTCAATCTCTTCACCATCTTCACTGATGCTGCCAATTGGTCCAGTTGTTAGGTACTGTTAGTTCATAACCAGCTCATAGCTGACCACCCAACAGGTTTTCGGAGGTATTAAATCACATAGGAGTAGATGGCTCAATTTTCTCCTACAGAACATCTGGTAGATTCACACCTGTCCTTTTGGGTTTGCAACTTAACTACATACCACTAACTAAAACTGTGCAACAATGCCCTATTTGGCTACATATCTTCTGGACTGGGTGAATATCATCTGAACCCATCCACCATGATATACTCATTCTATGATGAACAAATATCCTCACTTCTTAAAGAACATACAACAATATTCTCAGTAACCCCAAAGACACACTTAGACACACTTGCTTAAGGAAATCTTATTCCTAAGGAGCAAATGTGCTTTTGAAATTCCCAACCAGACATACCCATCTTCCAAAAAAAAACAACAGTGTTTTACATCAAGTAATCTGTTTAATATATGCAATTGCTGTTTTTTGTTCTCAACTGTGCACTAGACATGGTGTTATAGTTTTAATTTGTTGATATGACAGTAATCAAATCCTGAACTGGACATCTCCAAAGGCTAATACATGATCACAATTTCCAGACACCCCTATATTAACAATTGTGTATATTTAGGGGTGCCTGAACAGGCAACTAAATGTTTATCTAGCCTGTCTTCTGGAGAACTGGGTCTTGTCTCTGCTTAACTTTGGCATTTGCCTGGCATCCAGTAGAGAGCTCCTTCCTCTAATGGAACATACTTCTGCGTGCATGAGCCTGCAAGCGCGTGCGCGCGCGTACACACACACACACACACACACACACACACACACACTCATATTTACATCCACTCGATCACACATATTCAAATGCATGTATACACACACTCAAATACGTATACAAACATTCAAATACACGCATACACCTACACTCAATTATACAAATACACATACAATTTTACTCTTAAATACATGTATATCCATACTCTCATGCACACATATGTGCATACACTCACACACAAATTCACACATACACACAAAATACACTGCTACATTTCTAAAAGTCTCTCAAAACTGTCACTTATGGGGGGGGGAGGTATGCATAATTCAATCGGGAATTACTAGTAGAAAGTACAAATGTTAACTGTTTTTTTTGGACCATTCAGGAGGTCCATTGCCCAAAACCTGAAATCCTACTATTATTCAGTTACTTGAATTAACAAGTCTGATGTGGATGGATGGGATGTGTGTTTTTAACAAGTTCAAGTACCATAGATTGTGTCTGTACTTTGAACCTTCTGTACTTTGAACCTTCTCATTACTCTAGATCCAGTGTTGTCCTGTGTACTCTGGTTTTCCAGAGGTCTACGTTCAGACTTGCACTTACAGATTCAGTTGTTAGCTGATTTGTTTCAGTGCTGCTTTCAGAAAATAAGATTGCCTGTTTCCAATGCAAATATACTATAGAGAAAAAACAATCTTTTTTCTCTAAGTATGAACTACAGTCAGATACAGAGGAATGAAATCTTATAGTAAGTAAGAATAATACTAAGAATGGACTGCTGTGTGAGTCTCAAAATCAAACCCAGCCCACTGCTATGGAATCATTTCTGATTTTTCATGAACCTATTAGACAGAGTATAACTGTCTCATAGGGTTTCTGAGACGAAATATTTGCTTTAGGAGACCTACTTTTCTCTCTCCCACAGAGTAGATGGTAAGTTTGAAACCTCAACCTTTTCACTACCAGCCTAATACTTAACTTACTGTGCAGCTATAGCTCTGAAATCCTCAGAGACAAAAAAAAAAAAAATCAGAAAAGTAATAGATATGGAGGGAGAGGGCGGAAGATAAAATAATAATGTAGAAAGGCCATATCATAGTTTTACCACAAGCCAGCCTAGGAAAGCCAGACAAGTTCATAATTGTGAAAAAACTTTGACATGTATCAATTTTTGTCTCTTCACATATTTGGCAAGGAACGTTAACTATAATTTTATGTTTCTACTTCAGACATACCCAGGGATCCCTGACATCTACTATTGGAATTTTGTGATTTTCTTCTTTTTCTTGGTTCATCTTATGACATATGGTAGTAAAATTTCGCAGTCACAAGGCTTAAAATCCTTTAACCAAAAGTATGCGAAGAGATTAGGGGATTCTTTTTGGTTCCTTCTGGTCTCCCCAGTGGTCTAGCAATGCACTACAGAAAAAAAGCAAACTTTTCTTTCTTTCTGCACAAGAACACACAGGCATCACAACAACTGTGTGGAATGTTTTGAATACTCTGAATGTCAGTGTCCTGAGGGGGCATTTCAGACTTCTGTTTTGGGGTGTGTGAGCAATCAGGACCCACACTCATCTGTTTTGTGTGCTTTTCCCCCCAACATCCTGTGAATTAAACTGTATGATTGACGATGGCAACGACAGCTGCTTGAGTTCTTAAGTTTGGTTGAGTGAAAATTTCAAGCTTGGTGTACAAGCAGTTGCAGAACATTGAAATGAACATCAGACGTCTAGTTAGTGAACTTGGATTGTTTTGCAACTTAATAATGACATGAACATGGGGATATTCATTGATCTTTGTATAAACTGTTAGTATGCCTTGAATTACTCCATCTCATTCTATCCTTACTCTCCTTCTTCATGAATCGTGTTTCTGGTTCACCTAGATTAATGTCATTATATCAGTCAGTTTTGTTTTTGTTTTTATTTTATTTTGCTTATAGTGTTTACTTATAGAGTTTATTCGCATATAGTGTTTCACACTATTCTTCATTCACCTTGTGTTTCATACAATCATTCCCATGTGCTATATTTTATAAAATTAATCACCATTGGACTGTGCTGCTCTTTAACCTGCCTTTCAGGTCCCCACTGGATCTTTACCATTTCCTTTATATCCCTTCCCTCCACCCACAAAGTTGTACAACCCTGTGATTTTGTCCCACACAACCTATACTCTCACACCTTTCCCCCTTGGGTCCCCATATATTTTTACTAGTTATTCTTCTTTTTTTTAGAACAGACCATCAACTACTCATATACAAGTTCAAATTAAAGTTAAAGAAGGTTAAAACATATCCATAGGAATAAAAAATTTGATCTTGAGTCTATCCCCCTGAATTTAAAAATCAACTCATGAATAGGTTTGAGGCCTTGAACACTAATGAATGAAGACCTGATGAGCTGTGGGAAGATAACAAGAATATTGTTCATGAAGATTGAAAAAAGTCCTTACAAAGAAAAAGAAGAAGTAAAGACCAAAGTTGATATCAGAAGAAGCTGAATATTGTAGAAGAGCACCAACAAGTCAAAGCAAAGGGAAGAAACCAAGAATTTAAGGACCTGAATAGAACATTTCAAAGGGCAGCTCAGGAAGACAAGGTAAAGTATTATAATGAACTGTGCAAGGAGCTGGAGCCAGAAAATCAAAAGGGCTGAACTCACTCAGCATTTCTTAAACTGAAGGAACTAAAGAGCAAATTCAAGCTGCAAGTTGCAATGCTTAAGTATGCAATGGGCAAAAGATTGAATGATGCAGAAAGCATTAAAAGAAGATGCAAAGAATATACAGAGTCATTGCACCAAAAAGAATTGACTGACACAGAAGAATTCTAAGAAACAACATATGATCAAGAGGTAATGGTGATGAAGGAGGAAGTTTAGGCTGCTCTGAAGGACGTGGCAGAAAATCAAGCCCCAGGAATTGATGGAATACCAACTGATGTATTTCAACAAACAGATGCTGCACTGGATGTGCTCACCAAGTCATGCCAAGAAATCTGGAGGATGACTACTTGGCCAACTGACTGGAAGGGGTCATATTTATTCCCATTCCAAAAAAAGGTGATCTAGTGAAAACTATCAAACAATATCACTAATATCACACACCAGCAAAATCCTTCTGATGATTATCCAGAAACAACTGGAACTGTACATTGACAGAGAACTACCAGACATACAAGCTGGATTTAGAAGAGATAATGGCACTAAAGACATAATCACTATTGTCAGATGGATCTTGTCAGAAAGCAGGGATACCAGAGAAATGTCTATCTATGTTTCATTGACTATATGCAAAGGCATTTGAGTGTGTGGATCCCAACAAACTGTGGCTAAACTTGAGGAGAATGGGAATCCCAGAACACTTGATTGTGCTTATATGGAACCTATACATGGGCCCAGAAGCAGTCCTCAGAACAGAGCAGGAAACACCGCATGGTTCAAAATCAGAAAAGGAGTGTCTCAGCAACGCACTTAAGCACAGGAAGTATAATAAAAGTGATGAGGATAGTACAGGAAAAGACAATGTTTGATTCTTTTGTATAAGAGATTGCTCTGGGTCAGAATTAATTTAGTGACATCTAACTGATGTAACAACCTCTTTGCCACACGATTTTAGTTTACAGCTACTTTTAAACACTTCTGCATTTTTCAGAATTTCTTATAATATGCATGTATTGTTTTTCTAGGGTGAATACTGCTATTAAACATATATAATGTATCCCTTTAATTAGCAATGTACTTACTTGCCAAACTCCTGAAAGATAATCTTTTCCCTTACCCATT
Organism: Elephantulus edwardii; assembly: GCF_000299155.1. Taxonomy (NCBI): domain Eukaryota; kingdom Metazoa; phylum Chordata; class Mammalia; order Macroscelidea; family Macroscelididae; genus Elephantulus; species Elephantulus edwardii. The sequence goes on along the minus strand of NW_006399823.1, from coordinate 10,877,053 downwards.
ACTCTTTGTAATGCAAAAGAGGTAGAGTTGATGATTGTCCAATATTTTAAGCAGTGCTCTTTCATCAGGAGTGTGAACGGATTGCAGTTTAACAGTTAGCAGAGTAAAAGATGAAGTTGGAAATTGAGTGTTACTTGTAAGTGGCAGGCAAGATAGGTGTGTCTGTGTTTGTGTTCCTATGGGTGCATTTATAACGCATAAAAGAGTGAAAATGAAGGGAAATAAAAAGTGTTGACAAGTGTTTTTCCTTTTCTGAAACTTCGAAGATGCTGACAGTCCTGTCTGAGCAAATAGCATTTATATTAAAAACAGAAAAAGAGTAGAATAGACCAAATTTGTTTGGTTAAAATAAAATCAGCTTATGCAATACAGTATGGATCTATCAGGATTAATCTTTTCTCCTTCTCTCTGTTCTTTTGAATATTACTTAGTGCAAAGGAGCATAAAAATTGCACTAGTCAAGCAAGTAAATTTAAAAATACAAATACACACACTCACCCACCACTAATTAAAGTGAAGCTTTTGAATATAGATACTAAGAAAAGTAATTATGTTATTAAAAATAATGTTCATTTGTCAGTGGGGTAAGTATAATATACTCTGATAAATTCTGATAGTGATAGAAGTTACCAAAATAAAGGATCATCCATGATGTAGAAATAAAAGCCCATTCAAAATAACACATAGCAGATCAAATTAATTACTGTGGATTACCATCCAGTGAGGAAGCACATCCAGGGTGTGAGAGATAGTAAGTAGGGCCCATCTTCTTCCCTTTTTTTGTAATTCCTTTCTATGTGAGGATTATTTTAAACCCTCACTGTTATGAGCCAATTATTAATTGTTCATGATAAATAGTTCTAGATATTTGGGCTTGTTCAGGAGAGAAAACAATCTTGCCTAATTCTACTTGTGACTTGTAGTACAAGAGCAATTTAAAAGTGTGATGTTACCCTTCCCCCACGCTGAGCATATAATTATTTTGCTGAATCTGGTTGGAGGCCAAGAAGTTGTGGGGGATTTTCCACTACCTCATAGTTTTCTCTTTGTTAGAACCTCAAGCAAGAAGTAAGTATGTTTAGTTTAATAAGAATAGCTACATATCTCCTTATAAATTGTACTAGGAAGATATTATGCATACTGAACTACGCAATAGACAACATTTTTTTTTTCTCTTTGAAAAATTTAAAACTAGAGGTCAATTTATAGTCCATTTAGGGAGCACTGTTGAACCAGTGGTAAGAAGCTGTCCTGCAATCCCGAAGGTAGACCTTTCAAATCCACCAGCTGCTCTGCAGAAAGATGGACAGTCTCCTTCCATACAGTTTACTGCCTCTGGTAAAGCTACTGAAGGGTCAGCTGTAAGATGGTTCCAACTCAGTGGCACACAACAGCAACAACATGGTGCTGACAAATGCCCACAAGTGGGTTTCTGGGGGAAAAGCCCTGTCTTATTGCATTTGCCAGTTTTCCATGGTATAAATTCTCCCATCGTAGCTGATTTCAAGCTACCAACATGATGTCACTAAGCGGTGGGAAGAGATAGAGTGACATTCCCTGGCTGGTACAAGTGCCTCTGGTGCATTGAATCATTATATTTCAGGGTCATACTGTCATATTTTTTCCTACCCTTGTTTTGTTTTCACTTTTTGACATTTTGAACCCGTGCTACTCTCTAAACTGTTTATATATGTTTAAACAACCAAAAATTCTTTATGGAATGAAATAGAATGTAGAAACCCCAAATGACAATCAGTTTGAGAAAGCAGATGGCAGAGGTGGTTTAATGGCAGAATTCTCACCTTCCACGCATGCAGGAAACCTAGTCTGTGTATCTCAAGTATATCCACTCTACCATCTGTCAGTGATGTGTTGTTCTGATACTGAACAGGCTTCATTAGAGCTTTCACACTAAAATAGACCAGGAAAGAAAGCTGAGTCATCTGTTTAAAAAAGCCAGCCACTGCAAACCCTGTGCAAACAGTTTGCTTCTTTGATGCACAGGGTTACTCTGAGTAAAGGGACAATTTGCCATCAGTTAACAAGAATAACAACAACAATAAAAGGTTTCATTGCTACATGATTACCATGATTTGAGTTCTAAATAAAATGTTTATTTTTTGTTTCAATAGAATCATAGTTAAAGTTGAGGTGTTAGTTCCTGTGAAGAATTACCTTGATCTTTTTCTTCAGCTCTGTCTTTAAAAAAATGAAAATGCAGTACTCCTACTCTACTAGTTGACTATTTGTCTAACATTTTGTATTTATGATGGTAGTAAAACTATATTCCAACTATGTTAACATTATAGATGTATGTCTGATACATAGGCAAATATAGAACACTTGAATAGACCCACCACAAAAGAAGAAACTGAAAAGGTCATGAAAAGATATCCCCTTAAGAAAGTACTGGACCAGATGGCTTCACAAGTGAATTCTATCAAACATCCAAAGAGGATCTATTAGCAATTCTACTTAAAATATTTTTAAAAATTGAAAAAGAAGGAACACTCCCAAAGTAATTCATTTAAGCACGCATAACCCAAATAACAAAACCAGACAAAGATATAACCAATAAAGAAAACTACAGACCAATATCTCTGATGAGTATAAATGCAAAAATCCTTAAGAAAATCCTAGCCAATAGAATCCAAAAGCACATAGAAAAAATAATTCACCATGACCAGTAGGATTTATAACAGGTGTGCAAGGATGGTTCAACATAACAAAAACAATCCATTTACTTCACCATATTAACAAACTAAATAAAAAGAACCATATGTTCTTAGCAATTGATACAGAAAAGGCATTCGACAAAAATCCAACACCCCTTCCTGATTAAGACACTCAGGAAAACTGGAATAGAAGGGAATTTCCTCATATATGCAATATCATTCTCAATGGAGAAAGACTAAAAGCATTTTCCTTGTGAACAGGGACTAGACAATGATGTCCACTGTCACCACTTCTATTCAATATTGTGCTGGAAGTGCTTGCTATGGTAATATGACAAAAGAACAAAATAAAAGGCATTCAGATTGGCAAAGAGATGGTTAAACTGTCACTAGATGCAAATGCTGTGATAGAGTACATAGAAAACCCCAAGGACTCAACAAAAACCTGTTAGAGCTAGTAGGCCAATTTAGTAGAGTGGCAGGATACAAGACCAATATCCAAAAATCAGAGGGATTCCTCTACAATAATAAAGAGAACTCAGAAAAAGAAAACAAAGAAAGCAATACTATTTACAATATGACAATGAAATGTGCAAGGATCTGGAGTCAGAATATCCAAACTCGCTCAGTATTCCATAAGCTCAAGGAACTGAAGAACAAATTCAAACATTGATTTGCTATAATTAAGGATGCACCTGAATTTCAGAACCATCTCAGGAACAGGTTTGAGGCTTTGAACACTAATGAGCGAAGACCTGATAGGTTATGGGAAGATATCAAGAATATCATCCAGGAGGAGTGCAAAAGGTCATTGCAAAGACAGGAGGAAGGAAAGACCAAAATGGATGTCAAAAGAGACTCTGAGTAGTACCGAGAAGCCAAAGCAGAAGGAAGAAATCAAGACATTAAGGAGCTGAACAGGAGATTTCAAAAAAGCTGTGCGACAAGACAAATTAAAGTATTATAATGAAGTGTGCAAAGAGCTGGAGTCAGAAAATCAAAGAGGCTGAACTCACTGAAGAGGGAATTCAAACCTCAAGTTGCAATATTTAAAGATGCTTTGGGCAGAATATTGAGTGATCCTGCAAGTATTAAAAGAAGATGGGAAGAGTATACAGAGTCATTATACCAAAAGAATTGGCAAACACAGAAGAATTTAATGAAATAACACGTGAGCAAGATCTAATAGGGTGATGAGGGAAGAATTTCAGACTGCTTTGCAAGAATTGGCTAAGAATAAGGCCCCAAGAATTGATGGTATAGTAATTGACATATTTCAACTAACTGATGCTGCCCTAGATGTGCTCACCAAGTTGTCCCAAAAAATCTGGAGAACAATCACTTGGCCAACTGACTGGAAGAGATCTATATTTGTTCCCATTCCAAAGAAAGGTGATCCCACAGAGTGCGGAAACTATAGAATAACATCATTGATTTCACATGGAAGTAAGATTCTGCTGATGATTATCCAAAAACAACTGGAACAGCACATCAACAGAAAACTACCTACCAGAAGTGCAGTCTGGATTTAGACGGGGCTGTTGTACTAAGGATATTGTAGCTAATGATAGATGGATCTTGGCTGAAAGCAAGGAGTACCAGAAGAATGTCTATCTTTGTTTCATTGATTATGCAAAGGCATTTGACTGTGTGTATCATAACAAACTGTGGCTGACTCTGAGAAGAATGGGAATCCCAGAACACTTGAGCGTGCTAATGTGAAACCTATACTTGGACCAGGAGGCAGTCATGAGAACAGAGCAAGGAAACACTGCATGGTCAAAATTGGGAAGGGTGTATGCCAGGGATGTATCCAGTCTCCATGCACTTTCAATCTTTATGCAGAACAGGTTAATCAGGAGGCTGGGCTCTATGAGAGAAATATGGCATCAGCATTGGAGGAAGAATCATCAACAATCTGAGTAATGCAGATGACACAACATTGCTTGCTAAAACTGAAGATGACCTGAAGCACTTGCTGTGGAAGGTCAGGGACTGCAGTCTTCAGTATGGATTGAGACTCAATATCAAGAAAACAAAGATTCTCACCACTGGGCCGATTGGCAGTGTCATCATAGATGGTGAAGAGATTGTTTACAGTTTTGGTTTACTTGGATCCACAGTCAACACTCTTGGCACCAGCAGCCAGGAAATTAAAAGACGTATTGTGATGGGAAAGTCTGCGGTTAGAGACCTCTGTAAAGTGCTGAAGTGCAAAGATGTCAGTCTGGAGACTAAGGTGCGCCTGATACGTGCCATGGTCTTTGAAATCACTTGCTATGCATCAGAGAGCTGGATAATGACTAGGGATGATAGAAGGAGAAATGATGACTTTGAGCTGTGGTGCTGGAGAACAGTACAGTGGACTGCTAAGAAAACGAACAGATTCATCCTAGAGAGGGTTTAACCAGGCTGCTCCTAGGAGGCAAGGATTCTGAGGTTTCATAGGATATACTTTGGACATGTTGCAAGGATGAGCCAGTCCTTGAAGAAGAACATCATGCTTGGGAGGGTGGAGGGAAAGTGCAGGAGGGGAAGACTGAGTGTGTCAGAGACAGAATGGCACAGAACACAGAAGAATTTAGGGCTGTTATACATCAGGTTGCTATGAGTGCAAGCGACTCGACGGCACATAACAACAACAACAGCAACCATATAGTGAGATACTTGGGAGTGAACCTACTGGAGATACAAAAGACCTATAGAAAGAAAACTACAGAACATTTCTGCAAAACGCAATAAAAGACTCAAAGAAACGGAAAAATGTGTCTTGTTCATGGATAGGAAAACTCAATATTGTGAAAATGACAATCCTATAAAAAACAACTTACATATTCAATGCAATCCCAATACATGTATCAAATTCATTTTTTCAAGGAGATTGAAAGAGAAATTTTCGAGGTTATTTGGAGAAGCAAGAGACTTCGAATAAGCAAAATATTTCTAAGAAACAAAAATGAAATGGGAGGCATAGCACTCCCTGACCTCAAAACTTCGTACACAGCGGTAGTGACTAAAACAGCATGGTAGTGGTACAATTACAGGCACATGGACCAGTGGAACAGAATTTAGAATCCAAAAATAAACCCAGCTATCTATGGTCAACTGATATTTGACAAGGAAATCAAATCTAATAGGAAATGAAAACCTCTTCAACAAATGGTACTGACAATACTGGTCTGCTACCTACAGAAAGCTGAAACAGGATCCACATCTCATATCATACACAAAAATCAACTCAAGGTGGTTCAGAGACTTGGGACTAAAGCTCAAAACCATAATGTTTATAAGAGACAACCTGGGATGATGGTTAGAAACCCTAGTCCATAGTATTAAGAGACTGACAAATACAGTCAGAAATGCACAATCTGAACAGGATAAAATTGATGAATGGAACCTTCTAAAGGTTAAATCCCTATGCACATTCAAAACTTTCTCTAATAGGGTGAAAAGAAAACCTACCGATTGGGAACACACATTTGGCAATGCCATCTCAGACAGGAGTCTCATAACAAAATTTTATAGAAAACTCCTGGGCTACCACAAGAAGACTGATAATCCAATCGCAAAATGCGCAAAAGACATGGAAAGAATTTTCATTAAGGAAGATATTCACATGGCCAACAGACATATGAAGAAATGCCCCAAAGCACAGGAAATAAAAGAGATGCAAATCCAAAGCACAATAATATACCATCTCACTCCAGTAGCAAAGTTTAACAGGACAGCAAGTAATAATGTTGGAGAGGATGTGGTAGGACAGGAATTCTTTTACATTGTTGGTGAGATTGTTTTGTGGTACTACCACTCTGGAAGGTAGTTTGACACTTCCTCAAAAAGCTTAACATAGAAATTCCATATTATCCAGCTATTCCATTGCTTGAAAGATGATCCAAGAAAATGAGAATTGAGGCTCAGCAGAAACTTGTACACCAACGTTCATAGCAGCATTATTCACCATCACAAGAACATGGAAACAATCACAAACAAATGGACTGAAAAGTTGTGGTAATCATACAATGGAATACTACACAGCACATAGGAACATTGATTTTGTAAACTACTACCTAACTTGGGAGGAACAAGAAAACATTATGCTGAGTGAACTCAGTTCCACAAGGACAAATATTGTACAAAACCTTTATTGTAGAATCATTATGAGGATAAAATGGGGGGAGTGGAAATAGAGGGGCCAGTTTGGTTGGGGATTAGAGTGTAATCATTGTTGTTGTTGTTGTTGTTGTTGTTATGTGCCGTTGAGTCATTTGCGACTCATAGCGACCCTATGTACAACAGCCCTAAACCCTGCTCTATTCTGTGCCAATCTCATTGCCTCTGACACACCATTCCGATTACCCCAGTCACTGAATCAATCCACCTCATAGAGGGTCTTCCCCTCCTGCTCTGTCAATCTACTTTACCCAGCATGATGTCCCTCTCCAAAGACCTGTCTCTCCTTGCAACATGTCCAAAGTATGTCAGACGAAGCCCCAGAATCCTTGCCTCCAAGAAGCAGCCTGGTTTAATCCTCTCTAGGATGAATATGTTTTCTTGGCATCCCAGGGTACATTCAATACTCTTCAGCACCACAGCTCAAAGGCATCAATTCTTCTTCTGTCCTTCCTAGTCATTGTCCAACTCTCTGATGCATAACAAGTGATTGCAAAGACCATGGCCTGTATCAAGCACACCTTTGTCTCCAGAGAGACACCGTTGCTCTTGAGTACTTTAGAGAGGTCCCTAACAGCAGACTTTCCCATCACAATACGTTTTTTTATTTCCTGGCTGCTGGTGTCAAGAGTGTTCACTGTGGAGCCGAGCAAACTGAAGCTGTGAACAATCTCAATCTCTTCACCATTCATCCTGATGCTACCAATTGGTACAGTGGTGAGAATCTTTGTCTTCTTGACATTGAACCTCAGTCCATATTGAAGGCTGCAGTCATTGACCCTCTGCAGTAAGTGCACGAGGTCCTCCTCAGTTTCAGTGAGCAAGGTTGTGTCATCTGCATAACGCTGATTGTTGATCGATCTTCCACCAATCCTAACGCCGCACATCTCCTCATAGAGTCCCGCCTCTCGGATAATCTGCTCTGCATACAGGTTGAAAAGGTATGGAGATAGGACACATCCCTGGTGCACACCCTTCCCAATTTTGAACCATTCAGTGTTGCCCTGCTCTGTTCTGACGACTGCCTCTTGGTACAAGTATAGGTTTCACATTAGCACGATTAAATGTTCTGGGATTCCCATTCTTCTCAGAGTCAGCCACAGTTTGTTATGATCCACGCAGTCAAATGCCTTTGCATAATCAATGAAACAAAGATAGACATTCTTCTGGTATTCTCTGCTTTCAGCTAAGATCCATCTAACATCAGCTACAATATCCCTAGTACCATGACCCTTCTAAACCCAGCCTAGACATCTGACAGTTCTCTGCTGATATACTGTTCCAGTCGTTTTTGGATAATCTTCAGTAGAATCTTGCTTGCAGGTGAAATCAATGCTATTGTTCTGTAGTTTCCACACTCGGTTGGGTCACCCTTCTTTGGAATGGGAACAAATATAAATCTCTTCCAGTCAGTTGGCCAAGTGGTTGTTCTCCAGATTTCTTGGCACAGCTTTGTGAGCACATCCAGGGCAGCATTTGTTAGCTGAAATATGTCAATTGGTATACCATCTATTTCGGGGGCCTTATTTTTTGCTATTTCCTTCCAGAGTGTAATCATAGGATTGTACAATTTGATGAGTGAGCAGGATGAAGGAAATGGGAAAAGTCTTTTATGGAGAAACAATGTATTCAAACTTTATAAATAAATCAGTATATATTTTTTAAATAGTATCCTAAAACTCTTCTGTTGGAATTATACTTAATGATGATACTGTAGATATATTTTGATTTAATGCCTTACTGAAGTCTTAACAATGAAAAACAAATAAATAAATGAAACATAAACATAGAAACTGAGGAAAAGAAGAAATGCATTATGCTGATCTCTTCCCCTAACATTTCCTTTTTATTACAGTGGTAAAACTATTATCCAACTATGTTAACTTTATAGATGTATGTCTGGCAGCAATAAGGTGCTGGCTGTATTAGTATTGCTGACTGTGATAGTTAAGGTTCTGTATCAACTTTGTCTTCCCAAGCCTCTCAGTGATTTGACAATTATATCATTACATGATTTGACTGTTATATAGTAAATACATTTGGCAGTTATACAATAGTGTGGTTATGCTGATTTGTTCATAGTGATCTACTCTTTGATACTTAATCATGTGTATCAATGGGGAGTGGGTGTATTAAGTATGTATACTGTTCTGCAATTAACATATCTACAATATGTACAATAATATATTTGTCTTCCCATAAATATTCTGTAAGTTAAGGCAGATATTACTATCCTCATTCTATGGTTGAAGCAACTGATACCTTAAAATATGAAAGAGTTTACCTAAAATCCTAAAACCAGAACTAAAATAAGTGTCAGCTCTGCGTTTATATCATCAAGACCACAAAGAACCAATAATTCCTGTCTTCCCTTAGGAGTTAGGTTTCACCAAATACTAGTTTGGGTTGTTAGGTCTAATAGACCTAACAGAGTTTGGTGCCATAGAGTTGAGTATGACTCACAGCAAGTCTGTAAACATCGGATATGAGTCTTGTCCTAACGTGCACCATCCTCACGGATGTCATGCTATTAAGCCTATTGCTGTAGTCAATGTGTCAATCCACCTGGTTGAGGTTCTTCCTCTTTTTTGTCATCCTTCCACCTTTCCAAGCATGATGTCCCTCTCTAAGGAATAGCCTCTCCTAACAATCTTCCTTAAGTATGTAAGATGAAGTTTTATCATCTTTGCCTCCAAGAAGCACTCCGGCTGAATCCTCTCCAAGACATATCTGTTTGTTCTTTTGGCTATCCACGGGATATTCAGCGTTCTTCTCCAACACCAAAGTTCAAAGGCATCTATTTTTCTTCTATCATCTTTATTTACTGTTCAGCTCTCAGATGCATAGCAAGTGACTGAAAAAAATCATGGCCTGAATCAGGCACCCCTTTGTCTTCAACCTGACATCACTGTGCCTAAATTGGAAAGGTCCCTGACAGCACACTTGCTCAGGGTAATACATCTCCTGATTTCGTGAGTGCTTTTACTAAGTATCTTGTTTGTGGATCTGAGTAAGATGAAATTGTTGACAGTTTTAATCTTTTCTTTATCAAGATGTTGTATATTGGTCCAGTGGTGAGGATTTTTATTCCCTTGATGTTGAGATGCAATCCATATTGAGGTCTGATGTGTTACCATTATGTCATCAACATAATGAAGGTTATTAATGAGCCTTCCTCCACACCTGATGACATTCTTTTTCATAGAGCTCAGCTTCTTGAATAATTTTCTCAGTATACAGTTTAAATAAGTATGTGGAAAGGTTACAATTTTGATGCATGACTGCGGCTAAATTTTAAGCATGGGTAGAATTCTGAACTCTGAAGCTAATATTGATTACTCATTTCTTTAATTACAATAAGTATCATTTCTTATAAGTAAGAATGGTTATATTGAGAAACAACACAGAATTAAACATTTTATTCTGGGTAAATTTTTCAGGAAAATGACAGACACTCTTGGTTATAATTGAAGAGTAGGAAAGTGCACCTAATAAGCATCTTCAAGGGTAAATTTTGCCTAACATTTTTACACTAAGAAATCTGTAGAAGCAATGCAGTAAGTGAAGGGTGGAATGCACTCATAACTAGAATCTGTAGTTAGTTCTACTTAATAGGAATGTAATGGACTGCGTGAGAAACAAACAAACCTATCTTGGAAGTACAGCCAGAATAACCCTTAGAAACAATGATAGTTAGATGTCATCTCAAGGACTTTGGGTATGCTATTAGGAAGGCCAAATCTATGGAAGAGAATGTATCTAGAAAGGTAGAGAGCGTCAGTGAAAGAGGAAGACCATCAACAAAAAGGATTTAAAGAGTGACTACAAGTCTAGGCTTAAGTACAACAAAGATAGTAAAGATGGTATAGAATCAAGTGATGTTCTGTTTTATTCTGTTGTATATAGGGATCACTATAAGAATCTTCAGATCTTCAGCACTATTTTGCTTGCATGTGATATCAACAGTATTGTTCAATAATTTCCACATTCAGTTGGATCACCCTTCTTGGGAATGGGAACATATATGGACCTCTTCCAATCCACTGGCCTGCCAGCCATCCTCCAAAGTTCCTCACATAAACTGATGACTGCATCCAAGGTTGCATCTGTTAATTGAAACAAATCAGTTGATATTCCCTCAATTCCTGGGGCCTTATTTTATAAGAGTGCTGTTTGGAGGCAAAAGTGATGAGGTTTCATCTTACATACTTTGGACATATTACTAGGAGATGCTATTCCTTGGAGAGGGACATAGTGGGAAGGGTTGAGGGTCGGTGAAGGAGATGAAAACCCTCAACCAGGTAGAATGACGTGGTGACTACTGCAAAGAGTTCTTGTGTGCCAAGAAGTGTGAGGATGGAGCAGGGCAGGACTGGGTTCAGATCTTTTGTTCATAGGGTTGCCATGAGTCATACTCTACTTGACAGAACCTAACAACAACAACAAGAGTATCTAGCAACCCCAGAGGGAGCTGTGAAGTATGTTACATGGCTGTGGTCCACTTACCTTCTTCCAGACCAGTACAGCTTAATGATCTCAGAGCCAATCTGAGAGTGAACCACAACACTGAATTTGCAGGTGTATTTACAGCTCCTCTATTGATCGCTCAGTTCTGTATAACCACCCCTTGTAATAAACAGCCCTGCAAGAGCCTGCACTGTTGGGAAGAAGTGATGCATTATTTATCAGTAGCTAATCAATATAAAACAAGCCTCCCCTTTGTTACAGCAGTGCTATTGATAGACTGCTTCTCCCTTTTAATTTTTTATTATTTTGCATTGATTTCTGAAACTCAATTCTGTATCTTACTTTTCTTCCATCAGTAACTGTGAGCTGAGGCCTACCTGACTAGAAACCTAACATCTTTTCTGAATCACAAATTGCCAAACTTAATTAAGAAACAATTAGTTGAGAGGGTGTTTGTTTTTAATCATTCAACTTTGTTCTAATCAATTTTAATGAATGAAAGATATTTAATGTAAGATATTAAAGAGGAAAAATCCGGAAAAACAAAAATATTGTTTCTCTATATATTTTAGGTACTAGGTTGTCAAATGTTCCCATTAATCTGGTTTGATATGAGGATAAATTCAGGGCCACAACAACCACTGACACTAATAGGGATTCGTCCTTTAGATCTCACCATTTTGGTGAAAAAGAAGAGCTGTTAGTTTTTCTTTTCTTTCTTCCTTTTTTATCATTTTAATCTTAGTTGACTTGTAGAGAATAAAACAATAGCAGCTATGGCAAACACTGTTGAACGTGAGAGCTAATGCCAGATCTACAAACATAAAATAAAACACTATTGTATAGTCTACTCATGTATGAGAATGTGTTATTGTCATGTACACAGATACATACATGTGAGTTGGGCTGCAAAGGGGATTAATTGTTGAGTTTCTAGAATATTTTTAGAACTTTAAAAGTTATGTGTCAGATTTTTTTCTTTCAGTTTGTTATGCTATCCAATAGATAACTTTTGGTTAATGTGTCATTTCTGATTGCAAAATAAATACAACTCTTCTATAGAAATATTTGAAGGTACATGAGCAGAAAGAAAAGAATAATCACCTAAACTTCTGCCTAAACTTCAGATATGTTGTCATCCTTCATTGCTGTTCACTGAGTTGAACTGACTCATAGCTGGCCCCGTAGTAGGTTTTCAGAGGCTATATATATTATATGGGAGGAGATTGCCCATTTTTCTCCTGTGGAAAGGTATATCTTCCCATTTGTTTCAAATTACTTGCAGTAGAATACTATATCTATTATGTCAATTACCTTAAATCTGTCACAAATTAATAGAGACCATGTCATCATTTTTTAATATTAATGTTTCTTTTGTCACCATTTTAAAAAAGGTTATTGTCATAAGTTATCTAGTGCTGCTGTAATAAAAAGGCAATGTCACTGTTGTTGCACTGGAAATGACTCATAGTTGAGCCTCCAGCAGGTTTTTAGAGACATAATTTGCACGGGAGAGAGTTGCCTTTCTCCTATTTTTGGGTTGGCAGAGCAACTCCTTACCCAACAATACCATAAATTAATAGCTTTCACAAATAGGTATTTTCTCACAATTTTGGAGGGTAAAAACAAATCTGTATTCAGGATGTGAGCTACAGGGAAAAGCATTCTCTGTTATTTCTAGCGAGAAGGTCTTTGTCTCTGAATTCTGCTTCTGGGAGATCTTCATGTGACTTGCAATCTCTCCCACCATCCCTTCTTGGCTGCTTTTTACCCCCCTTTAATAAAGTTTTTATTTCACACTGGTTTACTTAGAAATTCATGTACTTTGATTTTCACACAGAATCTTTTCCATTTCCTTTACCTACACCTCCCTCCACCCATCAAATTGTGCAACCAATGATTACCCTCCCCCAGCCCATCTTCCCCCTTCTGCTCCCACTCTGGTATTTGCATCCTCATACATGTTATACCAGTTATAGTTCTATTTCTATAATAATGGTCTTATACAGTGTTTGTCCTTATGGGACTCAGTTCCCTTAGCACAATGTTCTCTAGTCCTTCCCAAGTTAGGTAGTGATTTTCAAAAACATTGCTCCTGCACACTGTGTAGTATTCCATCGCGTGAATGTACCATAATTTCTGAATAATCTAATTAGTTGTGACTGGACAACTGGGCTGTTTCCATGTTCTTGCAATGGTGAATAATGCTGCTATGAACATTGGTTTACAAATCTCCATTTGTGTCTCAGTTCAACCTAAGAAAAATTATTAACATAATTCAGCACATTAACAAAACAAATAACAAGAACCATATGATCTTAGCAATTGATGCAGAAAAGGCATTAGACAAAATCCAACACCTTTTTTTTTTTTGCTTTATGTGGGTAATAGGTATAAATCTCATTTTATGCTGTATTTTATATCTTAGTTGTGTTTGACCAACACCCTTTCCTGATAGATGCTCAGCAAAATTGAAATAGAAGGGAATTTCCTCAACATAGTGGAAAGTCACAGGGCTGCACAGTTTGACAGTTGGAGGGAGGGGGGAAGTAAAAGGGAAGGAGCTGGGTTAAACGAGGGTACTGATGGGTAAGGTCCAATGCTGATCAATTTTATAAGACATAATGCATGAGAATGATTATATGAAACACAATGTGAATGAATATAGTGTGTAACACAACATATGCTGAATTTGTAAGCAAATTATTAAAAACAACAATGAAAAAGAGTCAAAAGTATATGTTGTTGTTGCTGTTATGTGCCGT
>NW_006399823.1:10835850-10861046 GCF_000299155.1 Elephantulus edwardii | reverse complement strand
CCAATATCATTCTCAATGGAGAAAGACTAAAAGCATTTTCCTTGCAAACAGAGACTAGACAAGAAGGCCCACTGTCACCACTTCTATTCAATACTGTATTGGAAGTACTTGCTAGGACAATACGACAAGAGAAGGAAATTGATGAATGAGATTAGAACCTCTGCTTCTTTTCCTTACTCTTATTTCCTTTATATCTTAAAAGAGATAAATTCAAAGCAAAGAGAACTATATTATTTCCAATGAGTTTATAACTATTAACATACAATTTTGGATTTATAACACTTTTTTTTGAGGAATCTATTTAATCCATAATTTCTCACCCTGTGGCTCCCCTAATTCATATATTCACCACTTGTGAAACATATTCTTCTCATTATCCCAGCAAGTCTAAATCCTCTCCAATTCCAAAACCTCATTTTCTGAAACCTCTAAATCAAATATAAATGACTTTAGGTATATTTCTATCCAGGAGGAAAAGTCTCCATCTGTGTGCCTGTGATATCTAGGAAACAAGTATAATTGCTTCTAAATCAGTGGCAACACTGGCACAAATAGACATTCCTATTACACATCAGAGAAAGTGAAGTGAAAGAAAGGGTATCAGGCAAGATCCAATTCTACCAGAACAGAGAAAAAGAGCCACTGAAGGCAGTTCTCAGGGCAATCAGTGTCTCTCATGTGTAGACCGTGCCGATCACACTCCTGTGGCTCACCCCATCTTCATAGTCTGACTTAGCAGTGACCAAATGGAAGTTTGGATATTCCCACCAGCCAAAGAATTATGATCAGCTGAAGTCCTGGCTGAGGACAAAGGAAATATGGAATAAGGGCATGAACAAAGGTGGTTCTAAATAAGATGAAACCAGTTACTGAAATGAATATGACAAATCTTTTTATATTTTTATTTATTTTGTCATGTGTATGAGTATGTGTGTGTGCACACACACATATATACCTATGCATTTCATCCTCAAATTTCATTTCTTGGGATGTGAAGACACCACACTGCCTTTTCTCTACTGAATTTGGAATTCACCAACTTTCTCTGCTGTTGACTCCTGCAACCATGTGGGTTAGTAGAACCTCCAACCTAAAGTCTTACTTATGGATTTGCAACTTGCCAACCTCCACAATTCTGTGAGTTAGACACAAAGCAGTTAAAACAGCTCAGCTTCTAATTAAAAGCTCAGGGGTACAAACCCACCAAAATACTCTGCATTTGATAGGAAAAGATGAGGCCGTCAACTTCTGTAAAGATTTACAGCCTTGAAAAACTTGTGGCCCTGTTTTACTCTGTCCTATGGGGTTACTATGTGTGAAAATTAACTTGATTGCAGTGAATTTGGCTTCTATCTGTGTATGTCTGGCTCACTCCTCTAGAGACACTACTCTCCTAATATTGGATTTCATCTTTACCATAAATGTTGAATTGCCGTTAACTTGCTAAGGAACAGAGGGCTATCAATATTTAATCATCTGTTCTGGGTCAAGACTTCCAAGGACAAATTATTAAATATAAATAAATGAAACACACCAGAAGTTTAGCGTGAGCTCTGTGTAAGCTGGAAATCAGAAATTAGACGCATGAGGGGTTATAAAACCAGGACAGCTTATGAACACAAATGAGAACAGGTGTCCAGTGGAGAAATAAAGGTCTTCAGAAAAGGTCAGGGTTTCAGTGTTGATTTCTAGTCATACCTGATGGTGTTTCCATGCAAATTTCACTCAATACAACTCAATCAACACTGAGTAGTATAATATGTCTAGAATCCAGAATAGCTGCAAAATTTAAAGACAAATTGATGTGCGGTCCTTAAAACTATATATAATTTTATGCTTTACCTTTTAAATAGAAGTCTGGGAAAAGTACTTCAAATTCATTTTATGTATTCACATCCTGTTATTCTTTTAGTTGCTATATTATAAGAATGACATTGAAAAATAATAGTAGGGCACTTAAGGCGCTCTGGTGACTTGGTGACAAGAAGCTCTGTGTAATCCCGAAGGTGCACAGTTTGAATCCACCAGATGCTCTGCGGGAGAAGGAGGGGCAATCTCCTCCTGTGCCAGTCAGATTTGACTCAATGGTATACAACAAGTGAAAAGAAAAGAAAAAGAATAGTATCATCTATATCTAAACATTGCCTTGAGTTGATTCAGAGTCATGGTGATCCATGTGTGTTTGGAGACTATTCACCATAAAGTTTTCCATGGGTCACTTTTCAAAAGTAGGCTGCCAGACCTTTTCCCAAAGATGTCTCTGGGTAGACTAGAGTCTCGAAAGTTTTTGTTACCTACCTAGTTAACTGCTTGTATCACCTAGGGACTCGTTTGTATCTCTACTAATGGAGACAATGCTGTAGTTAGTGTTATTAGATACCATTGAGTCAGCTCTGATTCATAGCCAACCTTTGTAGAACAGAACAAAACTCTGCCTGACCCTGTGCTGTGCTTGCTGTCTACCATGCTTGAGTCTCTTATAGCCATTGGGTCCATCCATCATTTCTGAAATAAAACAAGGTGAAGAAAACACAAAATAAAGTACTAGGTAAGCTTGAAATTGAATGAAATAAGGTTTGATTGAGTGAGGGATGATTTCTGTTCTCATGACATTACTAGAAAAGAGCCTCTAACAGTTATTAAAGATGTATGGTGTTAAGGCCTCACAAATGAGCCTTGTGTAATTCATTATGTGTCCCCAAATGATGTATTGGTAATCGTTCCTGAACAAAATAAGTGGTTTGATTTGGTCATTTGGGCTTTATTTCTAGAAGATACTTAATATATTAATTATTTACATAAAGAATTTCAAAAGTCTACTTTTAAATTTGGAATTAGCACAAATATTGGAAATATAAGCAATTAGAAATGAAACCATCCTATTAAGAGAATCATCAAATTAATCTTTAAAGCTAAAGTTCAGTCTTAGCTTGTCTAAATTGGATACTTTAGCTATATTTTTTTTCGTTTTTTAAAAGTAAATGAGTTGGAAAGTATTAAAACTCTCATAGGTGAACCTATTGAACATTTTCATATACATGTCTTAATAAATGTATTAAATAAATTATGTGTGTGTGTGTTTGTGTGTGTGTGTTTAAGTACATTCTATTTAGCAATGAGAAAACTCACATAACTGTAGATAAGGAGTGGTAAATTAATACAGCTTGGTCATCTCTTGATTTGTCCTACCGTCAAGATTCATATTTTCCTTGTTGACTGGCAGTGGGGACTTTGAGATCAAGATTGTTTCTTTTGTAATTTGGTTTAAAAATAAGACATAAGACAAAAATTCACATCTTGGTAAATGTTTCCCTCTGAGTAATCCCACTCATACACCTTTTTAATAAACCCCTTTGGAAGAAAAACTTGCTCACAGGCTTCCAAAAATCCACCAGTAAAATCTCTAAGGTTCACAACAGGCTCGTGTGCAGCCAATGATAGAAGGCACAGCTCAGGGCTGAGTGGTGTTTCACTCCATTGAACATGGGTTGTCATAACCACCAGATGAACATGAAAATCATCACCAACAACATATAAGACACTCTTTGTAGGCCTTTACCTCTATACTCCCCTGCAGTAACTGGGAGAAAGATGGGCAACTTCCTACTGTGTGATTTAATCCAGCCAGGTTGCTACAGGTACTCTGCATGAACTTTATGAATATAACCCTCAAGACATATTTATGAGTTATAATATTTCTGGAACATGGAGGACCCATTTGTGTCATGCTGCTAATCTACACACAGTGCCTCTCTGGCAGTTTGAATTCCTGCAATTCCATGGGAAAAATATAGACTATCTTCTTCCAAGCAAAGTATAGTCTCAGAAATTCAGTGGAGGGTCAGCTCCACTAACATTTTGGTTCTGATTCGAGGGTAATAAAAAAAAGAATAAAAAGGGGCAAAGGGTCCTGTGGATTATAAAGAGACCCATCAGATGTCAAACAGACGTCAAGTTGATGATCTCAGTGCTAGAAAGCAGAAAATGGTACATGGGATCACAGGGCCTTGAGTGGCATTCTCAAAGGGCCAGATAAACAGCCCATAGCCCAGTCCATGGTGCCTCTAGAGCCATACCAGTAACAAGAGGTTCTTTTATTCATTGTCATTCTTTGTAATATCTTTGTTATAGAGGCAGTAAATAAACGAAAGTGGCTTTAACAAACAAAAATTTATTCTCTTACACTTTAAAAGTCAATCTCATTGCCATCAATTCACAGTGTCACGGTCTTTCCAATTACTTGCTATGCATCTGAAATTCCGACAGCGAATAAAAATGACACAGGAATAACCAATGCCTTCAAGATATAATATTGGAGAAAAGTACTGACTATCCCATTAACTGCTAAAAGAACGAGTTTGTCTTGGGGAAAGTGCAACCAAGGTGCTCCTTAGAGACAAAAATGACAGGTGAAGCCTCATCTCACACACTTTACACATGCTATTAGGAGCGGCCACATCCTTGAGAGAAGGACATCATGCTAAGAAAGGGGAAGGGTCAGCAAAGAAGAGGCAGAGCTCCAACAAGATGGATTGACATAATGACGGCAACATAGGTGGAAGTATATCAGAGATGATAAAGGATTGCACAGGATAGGGCAAGGTTCAGGTCTAATCACAGGGTTGCTTTGAGTTGTACTTGACTTTATGGCACCTAACAGCAATAATGGTAAAAATGGCCCAAAATTCATGCTACCTTCATGCCAGACATTGTCCAAAATTTTATACATTGCTGTTGTTACATGCCATCAAGTTGCCGGTGATTCAAGTGCAAGAGCTTAAGGAAACAAATGGCTTCTTGAATGCATTTTATCTTAATTTTAAAATATGTACAAGTTAGAGTTCCTAATATAAAATGCAATGTAGTAATATAACAATGTACTTCATTTCTCATACTTCAAGCTGTTATTAGGTGAAGTTTTTCCTTAGATTCATAAAGCTAGAAAAGATGGAGGGTCAGTGAAAAAGCGAAGAGTCTCAATGAGATGGATTGACACAGTGACTTCAGCAATGGTCTTAATGTGTCAGAGATGATGAGATGTTTGCAGGATATGGCAAGTTCAGGTCAGCTGTTCATAGGGTTGCTATGAGTTGTATTCGACTACACCTAACAACAACAGCTGTAGATCAAAACTGAAGTGTGTGTTGCAGTGGTTTTCCTGCATAATCCTCAAGTTCATTTTCCCTTTTGCCTCTTGTTTGCCTAAGAATTTTTGTTTGACATTCTAGAAATTTCCATTAAAGTAAGATTATACAATGATCTAAGTAGAACCTTTATTTTATCCCAGGTATGATTTCCTTTACCCTCTAGTCTCCTCCCCCAGAAAGGTACAAATCTATGCAACAAATTTATGGATTACCAATTAAATCATTATACATTTAACAAGCTATGACAACCAACTTCTCTAAGAGTTTCTAAGCTAATGTATATAAAAAATAAATTTAGCTGGTTAATAATAGAGTTCCACTGAAAGATTCAGTAAAATGCTCTTGCCATACATTAGGGTGATGTGTTTAGAGAGATGTATAATGAGAAGAGAAAAAGATTTTGTATTGCTACATAGATATATAGAACTTTAGTATGAGAGAGGAAGTAAAACACAAACCAAACAACACAACATTTGACTTGGAGTCAATTAGACTTATAGTGATAGTAGAGTGTAGCACAGAATGGTCCCATTGAGTTTCTGTGATCATAGACTTTTTACAGAAACAGACTGCTATGTCTTTATTCCTTAGGGATGCTTGTGGTTCTGATTCTCTGATTTTTTATTAACAGCCCAATAGTTAATCCATTAAGCTACCAGATCTCCTAAAATTGTTACATTTTATTTAGCTTTTATAGGTCACTTCCTGATATTGGCAATCTAGTTGTATAGTCTGTAATGCTGTATCTTCTAGATGAGACTCTGAAATGGCCCTGGCCAGCTTCTATTCCTCAGGACTTGGGTTTGTTTGCTTGCCTTTTCAACTGCCTGTAATATACAGTTGATACCAACGTTCTTGCATAAAATAAAGAACACTTGAAACACTTACCGTAGAAGATCAATAACTTCTTTGATAGACTTCAATATAGATTACAGCTCTATATCAAGAAAACAAAAATCTTCTCTGCTAGGCCAGTAGGTAACATCATGATAGATGGAGAAAGCATTGAAGTTATTAAGGTTTTCATTTTACTTGGATCAAGAATCAATCCCTCTCTGCTGTCAAACCTCTCCAAAATTCTAAAGAGCAATTATGTCAGTTTAAAGACCAAGCTGCACCTGATCTAACCCATGATCTTTTCAATTGTTTCCTATGCACCTGAAAGTTGAGTAATAATGAATAAGGATATTAGAAGGAGAATTGATGCCTTTGAATAGTGTTGGTGAAGGGATTGAATAAACCATGGACTGGCAAAAGAATAGACAAATCTGTCTTGATGGAAATGCAACACAGTGCCCATTAGAGGCAAGGATAGTGAAACTTCATCTCACATAATTTAAGCATGTTTTCAGGATGAACCAGCCCTTGGAAAGATATATCATTTGGGGAAAACTAAAGGGTGAACAAGAGATGGGAAACCCTTACCTAAATAGATTGTTACAGTGATTTCTGTAATGGACTTGAGCATGACAGTTATTCTGAGGATGGTTCAGAACAGGGAAAGGTTCAGATTTGTTGTTCATAGAGTGCCTGTGAGTCACAGTTGACTTCACAGAACATAGTAGTAACAACCTTATACACCAGCAGTCAAAATAGATACGCTATTAACCAACCAAGAATAAAAAAAAAGCAAAAACCTCAAAAAATTAACTTCCTAGTCTTCGTTGTAATTTAAAGCACATAAAATCATATTTGAGGAATACTTAGAGTTGATTGTAATGTGATTTTATCTGTTGAAATAATTCACCCCTGACAGATCCTTAGGAAAATGGAATGATTGAGGCTATGAATCAAATTGAGATATACGTGCATGGCTAATCAGCCGGTAGTTATTCAGAAGGATCAAGTTTAGAATTCCTTGCAAGAAATGAATCTGCTTGCATGTGTCTTTGCATTCGTATTCAAGTTTCCCTTGGGGAGTTTGGTGTATTTCACATGAATGTTAAATTCTCCTCACCATTTCTTCTCTGAAAGTATTTTTTGAAGGTAGTGGCACCATGATGCCCCCTGAAACAGAGGAGCAGAGAAGCATACGGCTCCATCAGTGACACAGGATGAATCCCTTTCAAAACTGAGAGTGAAATGTTCATCTCTCAGTTCAGTATGCATGACCTTTCTGATTTTTCTTACCAATTAAGGAGACCTCTGATGGCTTAGTGGTTAGAAGTTGCACTACCAACCCAGAGGCAGGCAGTTTGAATCAATCAGCTGCTCTGTGTGAGAAAGATGAACAATCTCTTTCTATGTGATTTACAGCCACTGAAGAATGGCTGGAAGGTCAGCTATGAACAGGTTCTGACTTACCAGTACATGATAACAGCAACTTATCAACTAAAGAAAGTATTTCAACAAGTTTCATAATACAATTTAATGTAAAAGCACTAGTAAATTACCTGGGCAAAAATACTACATTTAACACAAAATTGGCTTATAACAATTTATTTCACTTCACCTCAATTTCCCTTTCTCTGCTTATTCAATTCAGGAAGTACTAATAAACAGTAAAATTAGGAAAGTAGGCAAAAGGAAGGAAATATAGAACTTAAGTTAGTGCAAATAACCATCTCCTGAATAATCAGAAGTTGGCTGTGATTAGGACTGAGGACAATGTAGTCTTTATCAAGCAAACATTTCAAGGAAAGACATATTAAATAAAATGTATATTCCAAAGTGATTTCATTACCCATAGGGCCAGGATTTAGACAAATTAATCTCTTCTAACTTACATCCTTTTAAAAGCCGAATAGCATTCCATATCTGTGAGCATGAGTGAGCCTGTGAATTTGAACAATATGGTACTACTGCAAGCTTTGTAAGCCAGTGGTTCCAAACAAGATTTCAGTCTTTGCCTTGCTCTGAAAACTTCCTTTTTCCACCAGAGTTACAGTGCTTGCCAAGAGTGACATAACCTTGAAATTATTTGTTACATTTTCCAATGAACAAACCCAGCTTGTTAAGGAAATGGGCAGCCTGTATCATTAGCAAAGAGGACAATAGGGGACTCAGAATTCAAGCCTTGACTGGTGGGCCTGGAGTAGAGCTCGTTTCTGGGAAATCTCTCCCTCATTTTCAAAACAATCCAGTATTTTAACTCTGCAGGCAGGGGTGGGCGAGCTTCTAGAGGTTGTTAGAGTGTGCCATCTTCTGAATCCCATGGGAGATGAGGTCCCCATGTTTTGCAGTACAATCCAATGCAAATGACATTTCACACTCAGTTGAACTGCATTTGGGAGCAGATTTTTGGCAATAAAATAAAATCTTGAAAGCCATTGTTATTGGGTGTTTTGTGCTGGGTTTTTTTTGTTTGTTTGTTTGTTTTTTTGTTTGTTTGTTTTTCATCCTGACCATAAAATTAGTATATGTTCAGTGCAATCATTTGAAATTATACAAAAAGTTAAATAGACTTAATACAAAAAAGTAACTGAGTCATGGCTCCAGACACCAAGTCATTCTACAGAAAAAGGTGCATATAGATACTTAAAACTCATTGCCGTTGAGGTGTTTCCGACTCAAAGTGACACTTCATTTGTTTCCGAGGTGGTGAAACTTTTTAGAGGGGACTCTCCATCTTTCTTTCTTGAGACAGCTGGTGACCTTTCAATTAGCACCTTAGTATATCATGTCACCAGGGAAACTTACCTGCCATTGAGTCAGAACCAATTCAAAGCTGGTCCTGTAAATTACATGGGGAGAGATTGCTCCTACTTCTCCTGAGGAGTGGCTGGTGAGATTAGTACTACAGAGAGTTATGGTACAACTCCCTATGGACTATCCCAACAAAGCTTCCTTAGGGATGCTTGCTGTTGTTGTTAAGTGCCATTGAGTCACTTGTGACTCATAGCGACCCTATGTACAACAGCCCTAAACTCTGCTCTGTTCTGGGCTAATAACACTGTCTCTGACACACCCATCCAGATTACCCCAGTCACTGAATCGATCCACCTCATAGAGGGCCTTCCTCTCCTGCGCTGTCCCTCCACCCTCCCAAGCATGATGTCACTATCCAAGGACCTGTCCCTCTTTGCAACATGTTCAAAGTATGTTCAAAGATGAAGCCTCAGAATCCTTGCATCTAAGGAGCCATCCAGTTTAACTCTCTCCAGGATGAACCTGTTTGTTTTCTTAACAGTCTATGGTACATACAATAGTCTTCTCCAGCACCACAGTTCAAAGGCATCAATTCTCCTTCTATATTCCCTAGTCACTGTCCAACTCTCTGATGCATAACAAGTAACTGCAAAGATCGTGGCCTGTATCAGACACACCTTAGTCTCCAGAGAGACACCATTGCTCTTCAGTACTTTGGAGAGGTCCCTAACAGCAGACTTTCCCATGGCAATATGTCTTTTAATTTCCTGGCTGTGGAACCAAGCAAACTAAAGCTGTGAACAATCTCAATCTCTTCACCATCCATCCATCCATCCTGATTCTCCCATTTGGTCCAGTGGTGAGAATATTTGTCTTCTTGACATTGAGCCTTAATTCATATTGGAGGCTGCAGTCCTTGACCCTAGCAACAAGCGCTTCAGGTCCTCCTCAGTTTCAGCAGGCAGGATTGTGTCATCTGCATAATGCAGATTGTTAATAGATCTTCCACCAATCCTGACACCACATTTCTCCTCATAGAGCCCAACCTCCCAGAAAATCTGTCCTGCATACAGGTTGAAAAGGTATGGAGACAGGACACATCACTGGCATACACCCTTCCCAATTTTGCACCATGCAGCGTTTCCGTGCTCTGTTCTGACAACTGCCTCTTGGTCCAAGTATAGGTTTCGCATTAGCACAATCAAGTGTTCTGGGATTCCTATTCTTCTCAGAGTCAGCTACAGTTTGTTATGATACACACTGTCAAATGCCTTTTCATAGTCAATGACATTCCTCTGGTATTCCCTGCTTTCAGCCAAGATCCATCTAACATTAGCTGCAATATCCCTAGTACTACAACCCCTTCTAAACCCAGCCTGGACTTCTAGCAGGTCTCTGCTGATGTACTGGTCCAGTCGTTTTGTTTTTTTTTAATGATCTTCAGTAGACTCTTGCTTGCATGTGAAATCAATGATATTGTTCTATAGTTTCCACACTCTGTTGGATCACCAAGTTTGTTTAGACTCATTTGGGACATCCTGTGCTCAAAAGTATTTTTCAGTGGCTGATTTTTGGAAATACATTGCCACACTTTTCTTTCCAAGAAAGATCAATTAAAATCTCTCACCTTTGTGTTGGCAATCAAGTGCATTAATTATACCTCCCTGTGACTCCAAGTAATCATCATACTATATGTATACAGACTTGATTCAAAATAGTAAACTGTGAATTTGTGAAAGAGCACAACTGTTTGCTCTACAACATGAATAGATGCTAAAAGTAGCTGATTCATGGCTCCAGATGAAGAAAACAGGACACTAGGCAGATATATTCATCAGGAAATAGAACAGAAACCCTTGATTTGGAAAGTGTTGTTGAAGGAATGGCATGTGTAGTTTAACCCACAAAAGTAGCTGCTTTCTGTTTAACTTAATATATGCATTCTACTCCAGGTTTCAAAAGGAATTCTTTTGAATAGGTACTATTTCAAGGTCCCTAAAGAAATTGATGGTGGTGGTGGTGTTGTCATGTGCCATTGTCATTAATCAAGTATAACTAATAGTGAACCTATTAAGAATAGACCTGAACATTGTCCTATCCTGTGTCATCCTCCACATCTCTAATATACTCAAACCCATTGCTACTCTCACTGTGTCAGTCCATCTCATACTTGGAAATATGAAGAAAGGTCAGCAAAGGAGAAGACTCTTGACGAGGTAGACAGAAACAATGACTGCTGCAATAAACTCTAGTGTGCCAGGAAGTATGAGGATGTCACAGGACAGAACAGAGTTCAGATCTGTTCATAGGTTTGCTATGAGTTATACCCAACTCAACAGCACCTAATAACAACAACAATCTTGATTAAATGATTGGCCAATTTTGGATTGCAAACATTAGTAGAAATTCTCAGTTTCCTCTTCTTGGCTTTAGGTATTGGTGCATATATTTAAATAATATAATTCTAATTGAATTAACAGGTCTTCTTCCTTGTATGCACATGGGCAGTATCACTCACAGCATTGTACTTCATGATAGATCTTTAGTCTTCTTATCTCTGAATGCAACACCATTCTTCTAAATTGTTCATTCCTGGAAACTTAAATCATATGATTATCTGGCCAATGCTAGTCGATCTCAGCTCACTAAAGCCTAGGATGTCAATCAGTATGTGTTCCATTTATTTCATTTTGTTTATTAAAAAAATTTATTTTATTAATTTTAGTGAACATTTACGGACATTTTGGATTTCCATTCATTCATTGTGTTTTTCTCCCTGACAACCCCTCCCCTCCCAGTTCACTCTTTTCTTTGCAAAGTATAAGAAAATTTCCTTCCTTGGTATACAATTCCTGCCCCTCCCCTGAGTATACTCCACTATGCAGCCTTCATTCTGGACTCTTATCATAACCATAATACCCAATCATATATCATTTTTAAACTCTTCTCTCTCTCATCTATTTCAATGAAGTATACATAATTTATAGAATTTTTCTCAGTCTTACCCCAATCCTGATGTCAGTCCCATTCTACTACAGTGGCACTATGCAGTATTTGTCCTTTTGTGACTGAGATACTTCACTCAGCATAATGTCCTCCAAGGTCCCCCATTTTGAATAATATTGCATGAGTTCCTTGTTTTTTCAATGTAGCACAGTATTCTATTGTGTGAATATACCAGAGCTTCTCTATCCATTCGTTTGTTGATGGGCACTTAAGTTGTTTCCAACTCTTTGCTATTGTGAACAAAGCCACAATAAACATGGGTGTGCATATATCTACCTGAGTGGCAGTTATGGTGTAAAATGGTGCAACCACTATGGAAGGCTATATGGTGCTTTCTCAACAAGTTGCAAATAGAAATACCATTTGACCCAGCAATTCCTCTACGGGGAATATACCATTTTTTCCCAATGGCCAGTTTTCCTATATTCATACTTTGTATGTTCCATATTCCAATTAATGGTGGATATTTACAGCTGTTTTTCCTCATTTTGAGCATCTTCCATTCTGAGGTTTCTACCTTCAGTGCTTTATCTTACTGTCTGTGTAACTGCTCTATTGTTCTTAGGGTTTTCAAAGATCTGCTGTTTCAGAGGTGGATGCCCAATCTTTCTCTTAGTCTGCCTTAATCTGGGAGCTCTTCTTTAGTACAACTTCTGACAGACAAGGACTATAGACATGAGAGTTGATGATAAAGAGCAAACATATACATAGGTAAACTCTTAAGTAAGAGTAGCAACATACACAATACTCCCTCAGTACAAGCAACTGGCATGCTGTGATTATAACCCTCAGACCAAACCCAAAAGGAAAGCAAACACACAGATAGCATGGCGCAGTTGGCAAGGGTCTCCCAGCCAGACATCAATACAAGGTCCAGAAAGCTGGGGATTCTGGATATCGTGCAACAGTCTTTGTCTCTCCCTGGGCAAGGTGTCAGCATGAAGCTCAGCTCAGAAAGATGTATTTTCAAAGTTTTACATCTATTCTTGTCTCTGTACATTCTCCAATGTATTAAATCCAATGTATTAGCAAGTTCTACAATGAAAAAAAAATCTTCTTTATTGATCTTATGTGTAACTTTTCATTTCTTCTTTATGCAAACACAAGCATATTTGAGTATGTTTCCTTACATTTTAACCTTTATTACCCAAATAGTGGCATATTATAATGACTTTTACTACTTTGCACCTTCTGAGGCAGATCCTTCTATATTAAATGTAGAGACAACTTCCATTGTTTTTTTATGGCTGTATTCTCTCTTCCTGTATTGATATTCTATGCAGTTTAAGTAGTTTCTTACAGGAAAAGCATATTAAGCAGTATTTCTGTGACTATATAGACAAGTCTGCAAAGATAATGGAGTGTAAATGTTTTTTTAGATACACATTTAGCATAAATTCCCTGGAGTGGAATTGCTAGGTCAAAGGGTAAATTCATTTGTAATTTGGAAAGATAGTGTAAATTGTTGAACTTGCTGTGAAAGATTCTATCACCAGAAATGAAAGTGTCTGTTTTTCTTCACTCATATTAGCATTCTGTCTTATGGAACATCTGAAATGTTGCCATTCTAGTCAGGAGGAAATTTTATCACACTGTAGTTTTTGTTTGTGTTAAACTTATTATTAAAGATGTCAAGTATCTTTTCCTATGTATCTTTTCAACTGTTGTTTCTTTCCCAGAAAATTGTTTATACCCTGTGCCTGTTTTCTTATCAGGCTCTTCCTTTTCTTTTCAATGTTTAGATATACATTATCAACTTGGGAAATTAGTAACTTCTTTGTGACATGGGGTGTCTTTTATATAACATGTTATTCTTCTTTTTACAAATTTTGTTGTTTTAGAGGGTATTTTTGGGTTTTTCTCCCTCTGTGCTTTGCATTTTGTTTAAATTGATTTTCCTTAATTTCTTTTCCCTTATTTTTCGATTGCCAGATTTCTACATCTACCTTCCTTGCAGCCTAAAGTTACCTTTCTGAACTGAAATATGTTTGGTTTGTTTTTTGTTTTTTTCTAATTTAAGGAAGAGTTTTCTTTTATACTGGCTTACTTAAAAAATCTGTATGTATTGTTTTTCACACTGGCTCTTTCTTATTTCCTTTACCCACCCCTCTCTCCACCCATCAAATGGTGTGACCCTATGATTAACACTCCCATCTTCAACTCTCTGCTCCTCCTCCCCTCCCCCGCCTTGGCCCCTCATACACCTTCAACAATAATAGTCTTACAGTTTTATCCTTATAATAAGACTGAGTAAGTTCACTTAGCATAGTGCTCTCCAGTCCCTCCCAAGGTAGGTAGTTATTTAAAAAGCCATTACTCCTGCTTGCTGTGTGGTATTCCATCGTGTGAATGTACCATAATTTCTCAATCCATCCAATTGTGGGTAACATTTGGGCTGTTTCCATATTCTTGCTGTGGTGAGTAATGCTGCTATGAACATTGGTGTACAAGTCTCCATTTATGCCTCAGTTCTAATTTTCTCGGGGTATATTCCAAGCAGTGGAATAGCTAGGTCTCTTCTGAACAAAAATCTTGTGCCATCATATATTTAAATATTTTCTCCTTTATAAAGTATTTTTTATAATAAAAGGCATTTTTGATGTAAGATACTATTATCTCCTTCTAAAGAGAAGCATTACAAACTTGTAATTTATTTAAAGTTTAATATCATGTTTCCTCTTAAATGAAAACATGTTAACATTACCAACTCTTGGGATTTTACTATTTCAATGTCTAATCCCATAGATACACTACAAGGCTTTTTGTAATCATGAATATTTGATGAATTTATAAGCTTTTGCATTATGAAGATACAGATCTCAATATCAATTCCAAATGGTCTAAAATAGCTCTCTTGGGAAATTAATGTAATTCAGAAAAAATTTTTTGTGTGTTGAATTAACTGAAGAAAACCATCTGGATATATATACATTTTCTGTCTTCCTGATGGATAGGCTGAAGAACATAGGCATGACATTCATTCATGTTAATTTAATCCTCGCGCCACCTTATACTCAGTACACAACTAGTAATAACTTGAACTCAGTAACCATTGGGAATATTCAATTTGCCCTGGGCAGCTGATACAGAAGTACATGTTGATATTGGTGATAACCATCAAATGCTTTGCTTATTCAGCATCAGCTGCCTTGGGTTAAAGTCTGAACATGTCTTAAACTTTACATGTCAGAAGTGTTTAGGACAATTCTATCCTTTATTTAACTGGTACTGATAATACTCCCTGGCGAGTGGCTTCAGAGCTAAGCTCCAAGGCTCCAGCTCTAATTGGAGAAATCACTGATAAATTCCCACAGCATTCCATTTGGATATGTATTGCTATGCTGTTATGACTACTCTTTCCCCGCTCCCACACAGTGACAGCCCTGATAGTATGACCGGGTCCTAAAAAAACTGCTAGAGTGGACAGGATATCTTTGGACCGATGTGATGGAGTTACATTTTTCTTGTTACTCTCAGAGCAAACTTTCTACCATTTTGACTTAGTGTTTTACAAGAATAATGCACAAGGGAAAGAGATGATAAATGCGGACAGTAAGCCAACTCACATTTTCTTTTGAGACCAAAAGATAACACCCACTCTAAAAATGTCATGTTAGTCTTATAATTCCAGTTACTTGAAGAAAATATGTCTACTAGAGTTGTAATCCTTTCTCTTTTATTGTACTTAAGTAGCTTTACCCTTTCCTTCATTAAAACAAACAACTCCTGAAACATGTTAAATAACAAATATCTTTTGGAGAAAGTGTAATCAGGGTGCTTCTTAGAGGCAAGAATGATTAAGCATCAATTCATATAGTTTGGGTATATTGTTAAGAGCAGTTGGTCCTTAGAAAAAGATGGAAGGTCAGAAAAAGAGAGGAAGACATTCAGTGAGATAGCTAGATTACCACAGTGACTGTAAAACTAGGCTGACAATAAGGATGGCATAGGATAGAACAGGGTTTAGATCCAGTGTTTATAGGTCAATGTGAGTTGAAGATAGTACCTAATGACTCATCCAAAATAATCCTGCCAACAATTTTTCATACTGTAAATTCTTTAATTCTTCACAAGAGTATAACTTTGTTGTTGTTGTTATTGTTGAAAGCTTTTGGCAAGTTGACACCGAATCATGATGATTCTGATTTATGACTATTCGAATTCATGGTCACCCCATGCACAGCGAAATCAGACTACGATGATCTATAAGTTCTTCATTGACCAAATTTCTGAAAATGTATCACCCTAGGATATCTCAGTCTGGAAGTTTCTCTGAAACCTGTTTAACATTGTAACACAATTTAACACAATCTTCCACTAGGATTAGGTGATGAGTGTACATAAGGTATCCATTCTTATTGCCCTTGAGTTAATTTGACCCATTGAGACCTGCGCCATAGGATTTCCAAGAATATCATCTTTATGAAAGCAAATTGTCACCTCATCTTACAGTGGATTTGGTAGATTTGCGCAGCTGATTCTTCAGTAGCAGTCAGTATATAATCATTGTACCATACCACTATTCCTCTACATAAAGTGCATTTATCAGGAATTGAATTCAGCTCTCCAATCCT
Source organism: Elephantulus edwardii (assembly GCF_000299155.1). Taxonomy (NCBI): domain Eukaryota; kingdom Metazoa; phylum Chordata; class Mammalia; order Macroscelidea; family Macroscelididae; genus Elephantulus; species Elephantulus edwardii. The sequence goes on along the minus strand of NW_006399823.1, from coordinate 10,844,731 downwards.
AGGGTTGAGAATTTTACCTTTGAAGGGAGCTCTGGTGGCCTAGTGGCAACCTGCTGCTCTGCAACCCCAAAGGCAGACAGTTCAAGGCCACCAGCTGTTCCACAGGAGAAGGATGGGCAATGTCCTACCGTGCAATTATTAACTGCCTCTGAAAACCCTCTGGAGGGTTAGCTATGAGTTGGTTAGCTATGACGGTAAACAACAACAACATTGCATCCTAAATATAACTTTGTTGTTGTTAAGTGCCGTCGAGTCGTAGGCAACTCATAGCGACCCTATGAATGAAAGTCCTCAACACTTGTGTTATTTTCATCCTTTCTCCAGGTTCGTAGGGTTTCTGGAGGCAATCTATTTATGGAAGTGGATGCCACTCCTGCTTCCAAGCTTGTTTTAATCAGAGAGTTCCACCAAACACTGTCCACCATGGGTGACCAGTAACGCATTTGACACATCAATGTCACAGTGTTCAGCTTCACAGCAACCACAAGTTACCTCTGTATAGCAAGTGGACACACCAGTGCTGTATGACATTTGGCACTTATTATAAAGATTTCTGGCTGCCTCATGAATAATGAGTTACACTGCCAATCCAACAGATGCTTCTTGGGAGGTGGATAAACAGTCTCTTCTCACATGATTTAAATTCTCTAAAAATCTGCTGGCTGTGAGCCCATTCTGACTCTATGACACATAACAACAATGTGCTTATTATGTGTAACTTTCTTGACAGAACTTCTCATCATTGGTTCTTGTTGGATTATTGATTAATTTAATTTTTTTTTTTTACACGTGCCAAATGTTGATGAAGCTCATTAGCTACACAAAGAATCCAACACAGCCTTAAGGTGTTCTCAATCAGTAAGGGATACATACTGACAAAGGGAGAATTCAAGAAGACAGACTTTATTTTGAAGGAGTCATACTGTCTTACTGGGTTGAAGTAATTTACTCCAGGACAATTTGTTTAAGTATTCTGAAACTACTGGAAACAGGCCAAACTACAATGCAGTAAGTTGATAGGGATCTGGCAAAAACTGCAGTTTTAGAAATGCCGGTTCTGGACCTTCCATTACGTTTCTTTCTGTAGGCAGTTTGAGGTGCAGCCCCTTTACCCTTGCCAAGCATAGAATCCTCCCTAATTCAGGGATTTGTGTTTCTGTGCCAAGTATACTTCTGAAGGCATTTTCATATTTTTATTTCTTCTTTTGGATGCATGACATTTATTTTCCTGAAACTCCCGGGCCAGTTGGTTTTGATCATATCCTTTCTGTAGTGAACAGCTGACTGCTACTTGTCTCATTGTACAATGTATTTTTCTTAGGAGGCAGTTTGATGTAAGTGCAGGATCATCATGTAAGTGTTAGGGACATGTATTGAATCAGTCACGGTAAATAACTCATGTGTCAGGTTTAATTCAGACTTTGTCACTTACCATCTGTGTTTAGGGGACAAAAGGGGGAGATTCTTTCCTCTATTGCTATTGTTATTAATAGATTCACATTTGTGCAACTAACATAAAAGTAACACCCTCTCTGGCAATTCAAATCCACCAGCTGCTTCTCAGGAGAAAGCAGGGTTTCTTCCACATTAACAGTCTCTTAAAACTCACTGGAGATTCAGCTATGAGTTGATTCTGACTCCTCAGCAGTGACTGGATTTGAACATTATAATATTATTAATGTTAATAATTACAGCTTTGTTTTTTAAACTAAAGAAATAACGTATTTAAGCCATTATGGTTGGTGCTTTGCATGCACTTACTCTCAGTTTTATACTGTAACCTTTCATGATTTAAAAAGATAATATATTAGTTTCCTTCATCAAGGGTATAAAATATGCCATGTTAGACACTCCACGTATATTCTTTTACTCAATGCACACAATACTGTGTGACATATGTTACATTTGTCTTCATTTTATGGGTAAATAAACAGAATGAGATAATTTTCTTTCTCAAAAGTTACATATTTAGCAAGAAAATCCTACTTCAATCAGATGCCAGAACAATCCAAGGCCACAAAATATTATTTTAGCCAAAAATTTGATATAAACACATGCTAGCAGTGTTTTATTACAAGAGGATACAGTGACTTCTAAGTGTTCTTTATTATAAAGCCCAAACTGACCACTTGTCTACTTGATAACATTTTTCTTCTGTTAGGGAAACTAGTATAACTGACTGAGTTTAGTCAAACATACATGATTTGAAGACCAGAATTTATTGACAATACCTAGAAACAGATATTTAGATATGGTGAAAAAATGTTCACTCTGTTGTTGTTGTTAAGTGCCAGTCGAGTCGCAGGCGACTCATAGCGACCCTATGAAGGAGAGTCCTTGATGCTTGGGTGTCTCTTATCCTCTTTCTAGGTTCATAGGGTTTCCAGAGGCAAGCTATTATGGAAGTGGATGCCACTCCGTAAAAATTGTTCACTTTAGATTAGTAAATTTAGAATGCATAAACTCATGTTTGCCTCACTTAACTGTGTAATCTGACCCTGCCTTCAATAATCCTATGAGTGACAAGCCTTGTTTCCCTTTCATTGAGTGGTAAACAGTAGCTTCTAGTTATATTGTACCTGTAACTACTATATCCAGAGTATGTATATTTTTTCTACCACAGACTTGATAAACCTGTTCATTGATTTAGTCAGTAAACTCAGTTCTCCCTTTTGTATTCCCAATGGACATATAAATGGAATCACAACTTCTAAAATGTTTTTTTGCTCAATAAATAACATCAACTGTCAAGATTATCTGACTTTCCCAAAGTCATACCTTAAGTTGATGGTATTGTGGAGAAAACACAACCATGCGTGCTTTGTGTCTTCCAGATCATGACTCCATTTCTCTAGTTCATGCATTTTTGTTATTTCCGGTTACTTAAATACAAATGTTCCTTTCTGAAGAAACTGCTACTTAAAGGTAAAAATACTTCAGTAACTGCCATGCTAGGAGTCCAGACGGTTAGAAATGCCTTTCCAAGGCATATTAAGACACCCGTACCTTCTGCGCTGGGGAGTTGGAGCCTCAATTGTGAACAGCTGTCTAGGCTTTGGTGCTTAGGAAGGTGAACAGATCACTTCTGGGTAATGAATTAGATAATCACTTTAAATCTGTTTTCTGATGAGGCCAATGTGTTACCCAGGAGGGAGCCACTAATGATGTGCTTAACCCATTGGACCTAGTGGTCTGGCAAAGTCTCTTTTTTGAGGCCTTGGGGGGATTGATTAGCATTAGAAATAGGTGAACAATAAGTGATTGTAAATCCCATGCAGCACTAATTGTTCACAAGGGAGAAGGAGTCAGTGGGCCCAGTGGGCCAGCATTTATTGAACATCTACTGAGTCATAAAGGGCATTTAAGGTTCCTAGGTTTTTCTTAACCTAAATATAGTCTCAGCCAATAAAAGCATTTCCCTTAGCCTATGGAGTTCAACCTAAAGAATCTGGAAATTTGGTATCAAGGTGTGCATTACCGCAGTATTTATATGTACAACTGCCCAACTTGTGTCAAACTGTTTTCTTATGTTATGGTATTTACTTCATTGCTGGATTACTGCATGATGAATACCTTTACTTCATCTTCTCTCTTTTCGAATGCTCCAGATAACCAAGGTATTGTCTTGAAACTTATAGCTTAAGATCCCTTCACTAGGTACCTTTGGTGACATACTTTGGAGAGTTGTGCTGTTAATCCAAAGACTGTGTTTCCGTGAGGTAGAATCCAACAGCCACTCCAAAGGAGAAAGATAAGTAGCCTCTTCCTATTTTGATAGAATGTGGGTGACTGGCAACATGAAGTTTAATGCATTTGAAAGAGAATAAGTGAAGAGTATCTTGGAAGAATGTTTATAGTTACTTTTTCTAATATTTTTAAAGCAATATAATTTATCTACCATAAAATTTTTAAATTAATTAGTAATTTATGAAGCATTATGGTTAATTTCTAGGAAATGATATCATTTAACCTTGGTTTACTGTGTATCATATGATCCCATAATTAACCCTGAAGCAACGTTCTTCCTGGACTCATTGCTGTAATTCTTAACCATAAATGCAAATATGTACCTGTCTTAATTATTCAGCTCTCACAAGTGGATAGCTTTATCACAGAGAAATTTGTTCTCACAGTTTAGGAGTCTAGAAGTCTAAATTGAGAGCTTTGACTATAGAGAGTCGCCGCCCCCACCCCAGCTCTGGTGGAAGGACTGTGTGTTCTTCTAATATCTGAGAGGCCTTTGTTCCTTAGGATCAACCAGAGTCTAGGAGGTTCTTAGCATCATTCAGTCCAAAGGAATAACTCCCCCAGCTCTGCATTCTTGATATTGGTTATATACCTCCTTCTCTGCTCACATATTTCTTATATTCCATGTAAGAAAAAAGGATACAGGTCCCATCCCAGGAAAACTACCCTTAACTCAAAATGAGGCTATAACCTAAGTGAGGATGTTGCATGCTACAGCCATCTTCTCAAAACAGATTGACAAAAAGCAAAACAAAACAAAAGCAGATTGACTAAGCACAGCAGAACACATCATAGAAGAGACTGACATCATTATATAACTACTTGATTATATTACATAGTTGCACGTAAGAACTGTAGCCCAGACAAATTGGCATATGTTTTCGGGTGACGGAATTCAATCTTTGAGATCCTGTATGCTCTCCAAATGAAGAAAATGAAACATATCCAGATGAAAATAATTCACAAAATCCTTCTGCTCAATATATTTTGTTGTTGTTGTTAGGTGCCACTGAGTTGAGTACAACTCACACCAACCTTATGAACAAAAGATCTAAACCCTATCCTATCCTGTGCCATCTTCATCATCTTTTAACTATCTTAATCTATTGCTCCAGTCTCTGTGCCAATCTATCTCCTTGAAGATCTTCTTCTCTTTCACTGACACTCCACCTTTCTAAGCATGATGTTCCTTTCCAAGGAATTATTTTTGTTGTCAAGTGCTATCAATTCAGAATCAACCCATAGCTGACCCTGAAGTGGGTTTACAGGGCAGTAAGTTGTATGGGAAGAGATTACCCATCTTGCTCCTACAGAACAGGAGGATTTGAGCTATGTGTCTTTGGTTTGCATCACAGCTTCTTACCCCTTTGCAAGGAATATTCTTTTCTCATAATGTACCCAGAGTATGTGATATGAAACTTTGTCTTCTTTGCCTCTAAGAAAAACTTTGGATTGTACCATATCTGTTTGTTCTTTTAGCAGTCCACAGCGTCTTCAGTACTTGTCTCCAGCACCACAACTCTAAGGCATCAATTTATGTTCTTTCATCCTTATTCATTGTTTAGCTCTCAGATGCATAGCAAGTGATTGAAAAGATCATGACTTGAACCAGGTGCACCTCAGTATTCATATTGATATCATTGCTCCTTTGTAATTTGGATGGATGCCTAACAGCAGAATTTCCCCAACTATACATCTCCTCATGTCCTGACTATTGATACCAAGTGTGCTAATTCTGGATGCAAGAAGATGAAACTCTTGAAGATTTCAGTCTTTTCTCTGTCATGATGTTGCCTATCAGTCTAATGCTAAGGACTTTAATTTTCTTAATGTTGAGATGTAATTCACATTGAAGATTTTGTACAGTTATTTTCAAATTCATTCCACTTTCACCAAGCAAAGTTTTGTCATCTGCATAACATAGGTTATTTTCTTCTGATCCTTATGCTACTTTCTTTTCCGTAGGATCCAGATTCTCAAATGATTTGCTCAGCATAGAGATTAAATAGGTTTATGGAGAGGATACAACCCTGACATACTCCTTTTTTGATGTCACACTATGCAGTTTTCCCTTGCTCTATTGAGATAACATTTTCTTGCTCTAGGTATTGGGGCTGTGTACCATAGAGTTGAAACCAACCCATATCTGATCCTTCAGAGGGTTTTCAGAGGTAGTTAATTGCATGGGAGGAGATTTCCCATCCTTCTCCTGCAGAGCAGCTGGTGGCCTCGTACCATGTGTCTTTGGGATGGCAAGTGTAGCTTCTTGCCACTTGGCTACCAGACCTCTATGTATAGGTTTCATATGATTTAGTCTTCTGGGATTCCATTATCCTCAATGTTAGCCATAATTTGTAATGATCTACTAGTCACATGACAGAGTATAGTCACTAAATACAAAAATGGACTCTTTTGGTAGTCTCTGCTTTCAGCCAGGATTCATTTGACATCAGCAAAGCTATCCCTGGTGTCAAACACTCTTCTAAACCCAGCTTGACCTTTTAGAAGTTCTCTGACAATGTATTGTTGTTCTTGCTATTATAGGACGATTAAACTTCCAAGCCAATGATAGCAAATACCTAAACCAGTAACTAAGAATAATACCACAGAACTTCACTTTTTATGGCATTTTTTTTCCAAATGACTACTTTTAAAATAGTCTCATAACAGAAGGAATTCTAGGACCTTAAAATGCCACACGTGAAATATGTTCATTATTTCAGCTATTCCATAAATAATCATTTAGCACGCATGATAAACCAGGCTGTGGTCTAGGTGCTAAGTAGACAAAACAGAAAAAAAATATCAAAACAAAATAAATAAAACCCCACATTTGTCCTCATCATGTGCCCATGATCTAAGAACTTTGTGTCATTTTAAACATGTTTTATTATTTTGGAGTTTATTTCTATTCTAGGGATTGACAGTCTTTGCTCTTGGGAGCTAAACATGTTATGAATGAAAGAAGACAAAATAGGTCAAAAGAGAAAGTGATTTACACTGAAGATGTAATGGGGGCCTCAGCCAATGTTCCCTGGGGCTCAAGAGCCAACAGATAGTTCAAATGAAGATAGACAGATGATCATAGCTCTACATTATTCAGTCGGATGTTCTTCCTTAAAAGGAGACATAGCATTTGTGAAGACAATTCCCTCTGTCTGAGGGCAGTTCCTCCATGGTAGGCACAACAATCAGCAGTGAAAGAAACCTCAGCTCTGAAGAGGATTATCTGGGCAGAGTACCACAGTATCTACTATCTCCTTCCCAAAAGTACAGGAAACATTAAAAAGAAAACCAACCAGTTAACATACAAAAAACCAATTGCTGTCAAATAGATAAGGATCCATAATGTTGCAGTGAATGAGTGCTTAATAGAAAAGTCAGTGGTTCAAACAAACTAGCTGCTTCACAGAACAAAGATTCAATGGTTTATTCCATAAAGATTGTTGTTATTTTTATGTGCCATCTAGTCACTGTTACTCAGAGAGACCCTAAATACATTAGCTCTGAAACCTGCCCTCTCCTAAACCAATCTCATCATCTCCAACATACCTACTCCCAATTCTCCAATCACTAAGTCAACCCATCTCATGCTGGTTCTTCCTCTCTTGAGCTGTCCCTTCACCTTTCCAAGCATGATGCCCCTCTCCAAGGACTGGTCCCTCCTGGCCACATGACCAAAGTATGTGAGATGTAGCCTCTAAGTCCTTGCTTCCAGGGAGCATCCCAGTTTCATCCTCCCCAGGACAAACCTGTTTGTTCTCATGGCAGTTATATCTGCCAAGTATGTTCAAAGCTCTTCTCAAGCACCACAACTCAAAGGTATCCATCCTTCTATCATCCTTTTTTTTGTGTTATCTAGCTGGAGAAGAGTATTGAATGTACCATGGACTGCCAAGAAAACAAACAGATTCATCCTGGAGAGGATTAAACCAAGCAACTCCTTGGAGGTAAGGATTCTGGGGCTTCGTCTGACATACTTTGGGCATGTTGCCAGGAGGGACGGGTCCTTGGAGAGGGACATCATGTTTGGGAGGGTTGAGGGACAACACAGGAGGGGAAGACCCTCTATGAGATGGATTGATTCAGTGACTGGGGTAGTTGGGATGGGTGTGTCAGAGGCAGTGCAATTGGCACAGGATAGAGCAGGGTTTAGGGCTGTTGTACATAGGTTGCTATGAGTCGAAAACAACTCGACGGCACATAACAACAACAACAGCTGTCAAATACATAGCAAGCAATTGAAAATACCATGGCCTTTGTTTTCTTGAAGTTGAGCTTCAATCCATATTTAAGACTACTGTTCTTGACCTTCTGCAGTAAATGCCGTATGTTCTCTTCAGTTTCACCAAGAAATGTTGTACCATCTGCCTAACACAGGTTGTTGATGAGACTTATCTCAATCTTGCATCCACATTCTTCCTCATAAAGTCCAGCCTACCAAATGATCTATTCTTCATATAGATTGAAAAAGTATGGAGATAGGATATATCCCTGACACATTCCTTTCTTCATCTTGAACCATGCAGTGTTTCCCTGTTCTGTTCTGACAAATGCTTCCTGGTCCAATATAGATTTTGCGTGAGTGAAATTGAGTGTTCTGGGATACTCATTCTTCTCAAGGTTAGCCACAATTTGTTGTGATCCACAGTCAATTGTCTTTGCAGAGTCAATGAAACACAGATAGACGTTCCTCTGGTAGTCTCTGCATTCAAGCAAGATTCATCTAACGGTGACTAAGATGAACCTTGTGCCACAGCCTGTTCTAAAGCCACTCTGAATATCCGACACATCTCTGCTGATGTACTGTTCCAGTCATTTCTGGATAATCTTCAGCAGGATGTTGCTTGTGGGTGATATTAGGGAGGATAGAAGGAGAATTGATGCCTTTGAGATGTGGTGCTGGAGAAGAGTATTGAGAATACCATAGACAGCTAGGAAAACAAACCGATTTGTCCTGGAAAGGGTTAAACCGGTTGGCTCCTTGGAGGCAAGGATTCTGAGGCTCCGTCTAACATACTTTGGACATGTTGTGAGGAGAGACCGGTCCTTAGAGAGAGACATCATACTTGGGAGGGTGGAGGGACAGCACAGGAGAGGAAGGCCCTCTATGAGGTGGATTGATTCAGTGATT
>NW_006399823.1:10820367-10833545 GCF_000299155.1 Elephantulus edwardii | reverse complement strand
GGAGAGACAGCGCAGGAGGGGAAGACCCTCTATGAGATGGATTGATTTGGTTACTGGGGTAATCGGGATGGGTGTGTCAGAGGCAGTGTGGTTGGCGCAGCATAGAGCAGGGTTTAGGGCTGCTGTGCATAGGGTCGCTATGAGTCGAAAATGACTCGACGGCACAAAACAACAACAACAAGAAGGAAGTGAAGAAGAAATTCACACCTCCAGTTGCTATAATCAAGGATGCTTTCCGCAGAATTTAAATGGTCCAGAAAGTATTTAAAGAAGATGGAAAGAATATACTGAGTCACTGTATTGAAAGGAATTGGCAGACACAGAAGTATTTAATGAGAGAACATATGAGCAAGAGCCTATGGTGATGAAGACGTTTAGGCTGATTTAAAGAAAATGGCCAAAAATAAAGCCCCAGAAATAGATGGTATACCCATTGCCATATTTCAGGTAACAGATGTTGCCCTGGACATGCTCACCAAGTTGTGCCAAGAAATCTGGAGAACAACTACTTGGCCAACTGACTGGAAGAGATCTATATGTGTTCCCATCCCAAAGAAAGGTGACCCAACAGAGTGTGGAAACTATAGAACAATCTCATTTATTTCACATGCAAGCACAATTCTACTGAAGATTATCCAAAAATGACTGGAACAGCACATCAGTAGAGAACTGCCAGAAGTTGAGGCTGGGTTTAGAAGGCGTCATGGTACTAGGGATATTGTAGCTGATGTTAGATCGATCTTAGCTGAAAGCAGGGAACCCCAGAGGAATATCTGTCTGTGTTTCCTTGACTATGCAAAGGCATTTGACTGTGTGGATCATAACAAACTGTGGCTGACTCTGAAAAGAATGGGAATCCCAGAACACTTGATTGTTCTAATGCAAAACGTATACTTGGACCAGGAGGCAGTTGTCAAAACAGAGTAAGGGAACACTGCATGGTTCAAAATTGGGAAGGGTGTACGCCAGGGTTGTGTCGTATCTCCATAACTTTTCAACCTGTATGCAGAACAGATTATCTGGGAGGCTGGGCTTTATGAGGAGAAATGTGGGGTCAAGATTGGTGGAAGATCTATCAAAAATCTACATCATGCAGATGACACTACCCTGCTTGCTAAAAGTGAGGAGGACCTGAAGAGGGTCAAGGACTGCAGCCTCCAATATGGATTGAGGCTCAATGTCAAGAAGACAAAGATTCTCACCACTTTGCCAATTGGCAGCATCAGGATGGATGGTGAAGAGATTGAGATTGTTCATAACTTTAGTTTGCTTGGCTCCACAGTCAACAGTCTTGGTACCAGTAGCCAGAAAATTAAAAGGTGTATTGCCATGGGAAAGTCTGCTGTTAGGGACCTCTCTAAAGTCCTGAAGAGCAATGGTGTCTCTCTGGAGATTAAAATGCATCTGATACAGGCCATGGTCTTTGCAATCACTTGTTATGCATCAGAGAGTTGGACAATGACTAGGGAGGGTAGAAGGAGAATTGATGCCTTTGAGCTGTGGTGCTGGAGTAGAGTATTGAGAGTACCATGGACTGCTAGGAAAACAAACAGATTCATCCTGGAAAGGGTTACACTGGGCTGTTCCTTGGAGGCAGTGATTCTGAGGCTCTGTCTAACACACTTTGGACATGTTGTAAGGAGAGACCGGTCCTTGGAGAAGGACATCATGCTTGGGAGGGTGGAGGAACAGCGCAGGAGGGGAAGGCCCTCTATAAGATGGATTGATTCAGTGATTCAGTGACTGGGGTAATCGGGATGGGAGTGTCAGAGACAATGCAATTTGCACGAGACAGAGCAGAATTTTGGGCTGTTGTACATAGGGTCGCTATGAGTCACAAGTGACTCAAATGCACATGACAATAATAACAACAATAACATTAGCCTTTATTTTTCCAAATCCAACTCTTAGGTTATTTTCAATCTTTGGCACAGTGATCCTGGGATATATGAGGTAGAAGATAGTTCATATTTTCATTAAAAATATACTGTACAGGTACCAGTTTTTCTATCCATTTGTTTGCTGATGAGCACTTGGGTTCCTTTCGTCTCTTTACTATTGTAAATAACACAGCAATAAACTCAGGTGTGCATTCAGTCATAGCTCTGGTTTCTTTCGGGTATATTCTGAATGCGATAATGATTACCTATGGTGGACAGTTTGGTGGTTCTGGTTAAAACAAGCTTGAAATCAGTCAGGAGTGGCATCCACTTCTGTAAATAGCTTGCCTGGGGAAACCCTATGAACCTGGAGAAAGGATGAAAGTCAAGCAAGTGTTGAGGACTTTCGTTCATAGGGTCACTGTAAGCCACCTACAACACAATGGCCCTTAACAACAGAGACCAGTTGGCCTATTGGACTGAAAGTGATGCCACCAAGCCACAGGTGGGTGACTCTAATCCGCGGCCCTTAAGGCCTGTTTTTAATTGTTTTTGGTGAAACCTTCTTCTAGGTCGTATAGCCCTTGTGTGTCCACTTGCCGTATAGACATAACTTGTGGTTGTTGTGAACCTGAACACTGTGACACTGACGCGTCAAATGCGATAATGATTACCCATGGTGGATGGTATTGGGTGGTTCTCCCTGGTTAAAATGAGTTTGGAAGCAGGAGCGGCATCCACTTCTGTAAATAGCTTGCCTCTGAAAACCCTTTAAACTTGGAGCAAGGATGAAAGTCACCCAAGTGTTGAGGACTTTCATTCATAGGGTCGCTATGAGTCGCCTATGACTTGACCGCACTTAACAACAACAACAATATTCTGAGTAGTGAAATATCTGGGTCAAATTGCATTTCTATTTAAAACTTGTTGAGGAAGCAAGCACCAGACCACTTTCCACAGTGACTGTACCATTTTATATTCCCACAAGCAGTGAATAAGTGTTCCAATCTCTCCACAACCTTATCAACATTTGTTGTTTGCTGCCCTGTTGAACTTTACTATTGTTACTTAGGTGAGATCTTATAGTTGTTTTATTTTCCATCATTCTGATAGCAAGGAATTTTGAACATTTTTTCATGTGTTTGCAATTTTACTGTCTTCTTTGGTGAAATATCTGTTCATATCCTGTGCCCATTTTACAATTGGGTTGTTTATCTTTTTCTTGTTGTGGTACATTCACACAACGGAATACTGAAAAACAACAGACTTGTAGAACATTACACAATGAAGGAGCCTGGAAGACATTATGCTAAGTGAAATATCTCTGTTACAAAAAGACAAATATTGCATAACACCACTGTCATAAAATAGGAATGATGTGAGAGGTTGAGGGAAGAATAGGAAGAGTGGATATTGGACATTACATTGGAACATATGAGGGGAAGAACTATCCAAAAGAAACATATGTTTAGGCATTATTTATATGACAACAATCTGAAATAAGAGGATCTTTGCAAAGTGGACTGGAGGTTGGGGGTGCAGGAAGGGAGAAAGAGGGAAGAAAATGTGTAAAAATAAACAAAAAATAAAAAAGAGGAAAAAACAGAGAAAGAAAATAAATAACATGTATGGAGGGGAAAAACCTTATGCTATGTACAATATAAATTTAAAGTTAAAAAATATAGTTTTTATTTTACAATAAGGCAAAGAAATAGAGTGATAAACTATTATCCTTAATGAGATATCATTTGAAAAGAGTTCATCCTATGAGTCTTGTCTCTTCTTTAATACAATTTGTTATTCTGAGTTGACAGAAAAATAACTTTAATGTTGAAAATAAAAACTCAGAGCGATTGAATGACACGAGTAAATTCAGAGTTGTTTTTCTAGTTTCTCAGTCACTGTAAAACTCCTTGCATGTTTCTTTTCTAGTGGAGTTTTTTTGGTTTTGTTTTGTGTTGTTTTTTTTTTTAAGGAATAAAAATGCCTATTTGGGAACCACCAGCTTTTAAAAGAAAAATTCAAAGAATGTTCCTAATTAAAAAAAATTATTGAGATTTGGTGAAAGTTTTTAAAGTAAGATAAGTTTCTCTCTGATAATTGTCACACACAGTTTTCAGTGGCTTTAGTTATGTTTATGACAATTGTTATACTAGTTATATTCATCACATTCTCTTTAATTCTTTTATTTGTTCCCTTTCCAATACTCTACACTTGGCCTTCTTTTCTTTTGAGTAGTTGTTGACTCTTTGGTCTCATGCTCATGGTTTTTAAGTAGAACATCAATCTTACACATATTATCCTTTTTTCCCTTTACTACTCTGAAACACCAAAAAAGATTATACGACCACATAGGCTTAGTAGTAGGATTAAAGAGTATTTCAGGGCAACAGTCTCAGGAGTTCTCTGCTCTCTACTATTCTAGTTTATCTCTTTTGTTTAATAATAATTTACATTCTGCCCTATCTTTTTCTCCAGTTCTTCCTTCAAATTTTGACCATGGTCAAAAGGTCAGTTGTGAGGCCTAGACATCATCTGATTCTTCTGGTGTTGAGGAAGTGGAGAGTTGTGGCCTTATACTTACTTCTACTCTGAGATGTTGTGTACTTTTACTGCTTTGCTTCTGGTGACTCTACCTTTGTGATTGTGTCTAGCTAGTCTCATTTGTAAAGCCTCAGATATTTCTCGCTTTCCTGAGATACACATTGTGATTTTTCAAAATGAATTTATTATGACCACTGACTGTGTTGTCACATAAGACTATGTTGTTAAACCTTCAAAACCAGGAAACCAATGTAGAATATACTTGATTATATCTGTTTGTACATGTATTACATGTACCTGTACTTACATATTTATGTTTACATTCACCTGTAGATAAAAATGACACTGGAAACAGCATAATAAAATTTTGAACAGTTAACAATGTAGTCATTGGGAAAAAAAAACAAAACCCTCTTTTCTAAAGAACGTAAACAGTAACTATACATAACTATACATATAGACCACACCAGTCATAATACATAGAAACAAAATTGACTACATTTGTGACTGAAATCAAGGGTGTTAGTTCAGAGAGTAAGGTGCACTTAACCCACGCCATGGTATTTTCAATAGTTTCATATACATATGAAAATTGGACAATGAGTAAATAAGACCAAAGAAGGATGTCTTCGAATTGTGGTATTGGCAGAAAGCATTGAATAGTCTATGGACTGATAAAAGAAAAAAAACCAATATGTCTTGGAGTAAGTGGAAGCTGGGTATTCTTTTGAGGCAAGGGAAGTAATTGTTCTTTTGATTTTCCTTTATTCTCACCTGACTTCATGTGTTTTACTACCTTCTACTGAATTCAGAATATTTATTTTATTTTGTATTTTTTTCACTTCTTATTTTGTATTTTATTTATTATGTGACATTTTCTTTGATAAGATGCACTGGTATATAAGCCAGGCACTCTACTGACAACCAGAAGCCTGGGGCCTGCACCCACCAGTCACTCTGTAGAAGAAAGATGCAGCAGACCAATTCCACAAGGCTCATAGCCCTGGAACATCAAGTGGAAGCTTTCCCAAGGCACAGGGGTTTGCTTTGAGTCAGAATGACCTAGCAATGGTGGGTGAGCTTAGTTTCTTCCATGAAAACTACTAGATAGGACACTTAGATTGTTCTTCTTCCATTACAGATTTATTATTCCTTTTCTGCGTAGTCCCTGGAACTTAATATTCCTTCACAGCAGGGAGAGGTTTAATTGTTCGAAAACTTTGTCATAAATAAGGGGGCTCCAATTTTGTATGGCAATGCTGTAGGGCTTTCTATCTTTCCCTCACTGATGCCCCCACACAGTGACTCCCATAATGCTCAACTGTGGATCTTATCATTTGTTCTTCTCAATATGAAGTATTCTCCTCATACTGTCATCTTTGCCCTTCCTGCCTTCTTCTACTCCCCATCAGTCACATAGGTACGTGATTTGAAACCACCAGTTGCTCCATGGGAGAAAGCTGGACAATCTCCTCCCTTGAGATTTATAGCCTTTGAAAATCAACTATAAGTTGATTCTGACTTGACAGTATTCAACAACAACATCCTTTGTTGACCCAAATGATTCTACAGCACTCTCAAGAAAACCTTTCATTTCTTCCTAATCAAGACAACCTACAAACTCCAGCTAATTTGTAGTGCTTTAAAAGTATGTCCAGAGATTTATCTGATTGTTCCTTTTCTGTGTTCCAGAGGCAAAAGGCCACATAAGCCTGTCCCAAATGTCTGCTCTGAACAAGAGTGCCCAATGTTAGCAGGTGGTTATTGTTACGTGCTACATTAGCAAACAGGATCTCTGATTTCTCAACCAAGTCCATTCTCTTCACCTGCTTCTAGCATCACACCAACTCTCCAGAACTTCAGATGCTGATGAGAAATCTAAGTTCTCATTCTGTGCTTATTTTTATTCATTGTTCAATAAGTTAGTTGCCGGGATAGTAAATGGGAATGCTCACTCACTCAGCCATCTTGCTTTGCCACCTCCATTGGTTATTAATTCTTTATGAAACATTTTGTGATTTATATTCTGCATGCGAGCATTAAAGTTAAAAATAGGCATGATTAGGAGATAGTTTTGACTGTGATATTGAGATCTTAATCACAAATTTATTAGTTCCTTTTCTGTCGTGCAGTCTTTAAGAATTCAGCTGCTTCTCTTGGTCCCCCTCTTTCCCCTCTGTGGCTTCTTGCAATTCATTCTCCTGGGAAAGGCAGCAGCCCATCAGTTTGTTTACCAACCCAGAGGGCTACCTGACAGGTTCCCTGCACAAAATGAGCTGCTCTCTTGTCAGGATACTGTTTGATGCTATCACAAACTTTGCCATCTGTTGAATAAATATAGGCGAGCACAAGTTCAAAGTATAGCACATGTGAAAACATGCAGGGCTGCTATGTGTGAACTCCTGAAATTCAAATGGCCTGTGAATAATTTTATACTACTTGGAAATTTTTATTAGACACAAAGTCCAGCAAACGTTGACATTATTTGTTTTCCCAAGTTTTTCTGATTCTTTTATCTCTGAGAATGAATAGTGATTTTACTGACAAAAGTTCTGACTGTGTGTCTTATTTTTCTAAATCTTTTCTGTGTTTAGCAATACCTAACAAAAAAAAAATTTTTTTCAGGGAGCTCTAGGGGCCTAGTGGTAAGAAATTGCACTACAATCTCAAAGGTATATCATTCAAATCTGCTAGCTGTTCTCCAGGAAAAGAATGAGCAATCTCCTCCTATTCGATTTACAGCCTTTGACAAGCCAAAGTAGGGGTCAGCTCAAGGGTTCTGACTCAACGGTACACAACAACAAAATGAATATTATTAAGAAATCTGATACCCAACAATGAAGGGAAAAATAGAAATTTGACCCTTTACATTAAATGGGAATTTGGACTCTCTTTTAGGTGTTAATTTATTTTTCTGCTGTTAGAAAATAAAAATGCTTTTTATTTTTTAAATCAAGAAGTGAAATGATTAAAAATTAAAAAATTAGCAAGTCAGCTGTCATTGCTTTGTGCAAAAAGAATGTAGTGTCTGCTTCTGTAAAGATTTACGGTCTTGGAAACTTTATAGAGACAATTCTACTCTGCCTTGTAGAATCACTAAGAGTTACAGTTCACTCAGTGGCAGTTGATATTGTTGCTTTGTATCACTAAGTTGGAATTAACCCATATCTGAGCATCCAGTGGGCTTTCAGAGGCTGTGAATGTCTGATGAGGAAGCTTTGGTAGCCTCGTAGTAAGAAGCTGTGCTGCAATCCCAAAGATGCATTTTTTTTAATCTATCAGCTGCTCTGTGGGAGACAAATGGGCAATCTCCTTCTATGTGAGTTAGTGCCTTTGGAAACTTGTTGGAGGGTCAACTATGGGTCAGTTCTAACTGGACGGCACACAATAATAACAATAAATTACACGCAAGGAGATTGTCCAACTTTGCCCCACAGAGCAGCTTGTGGATTTGAACCACCTGGCTTTAGGTTGGTAGTGCAATTCCATACCAGTAAGTCACCAAGGCTGTCTCATTGGCAGTAGATTTCATTTCCAATTTTGGTTTGAAAGTCAACAGTTCCTATACCTATTTCCCTTCTCATTGTTGTCAGGTAAGAATTCACTGATAACTGACCCCCTAGCAGATTTTCAAATTGTAGGAGATTGCTCATCTTTTTCCTTTGAAGCAGCTGATGGACTATATTCCTTTAAGTAACAGTATTTGAGGAAGGAATGAAATACCGTAAATAAAGACAAGAATTCAGGGGATTCACTGTTGGCAGAATCTTACCAACATTTTGGTAAATACTTTTCTGTGTTAGACTTATTTATAGATAGTTCATCCCAGAGATGTGTCATTAATTGACCCTTTAGCCTTTTCTTGAGGAACTGTCAATGTCATCATGAAAATTATGATTGATTAAAGTGAAATATTAAGGACCAAAGAATCAATTACCAGAGCAAAATGTTGAAGAAGTTAACCTCTACATAATTTCTGAAATCCTTGCTTTAAAGTTTTAAATACCATTTTACTTAAGGTAAGTTATACAAACCAATAAATAGATCTGGCACATTTTTCAGAGACTATGCTTTTACATTTTATTTTTGTATTTATTGTTAAAGGGATATGTTGTTGTTATATGCCATCAAGTTGCCTGTGATTCTCAGCAACCCTAGTAGTTCTAAACCCTGTCGTATCGTGAGCCAGTCTCACTGGCCCTAACACACCTACCCTCACTGCCCTAGTTATTGTGTCAATCTGCCTCATCTGGTGTCATTCTCTCCTGTCTTGTCCCTCAACCTTTCCAAGCATGATATCCTTCTCTCAGGACTGGTCCCTCCTGGTCACATGCCCAAATTATGTCAGCTGGAGCTTCACAATCCTTGACTCTGAGGAGTAACTTAGTTTCATCTTCTCTAGGATGCTGTTGTTGTTGTTGTTATGTGCTGTCGAGTCGTTTGCGACTCATAGCGACCCTATGCACAGCAGCCCTAAACCCTGCTTTATCCTGTGCCAACCGCACTGCCTCTGACACACCCATCCCGATTACCCCAGTAACCAAATCAATCCATCTCATAGAGGGTCTTCCCCTCCTGCGCTGTCCCTCCACCCTCCCAAGCATGATGTCCCTCTCCAAGGACCCGTCCCTCCTGGCAACATGTCCAAAGTATGTCAGACGAAGCCCCAGAATCCTTGCCTCCAAGGAGTAGCTTGGTTTAATCCTCTCCAAGATGAATCTGTTTGTTTTCCTGGCAGTCCATGGTACATTCAGTACTCTTCTCCAGCACCACAACTCAAAAGCATCAACTCTCCTTCTGTCCTCCCTAGTCATTGTCCAACTCTAGACCTCTTTATTCTCTTGGCAGTCTCTGGCATGTTCAATAGTCTTTGCCAGCACCACAACTCAAAGGCATTGATCCTTCTTTTGTCATGCTTAGTCATTGGCCAGTTCTCTGATGCATAGCAAGTAATTGCAAAGACCACAGCCTGGATCAGGTGCATCTTAGCTCTTTAGCACTCTGAAGAGGTCCCTAACAGCAGACTTCCCCAATGTAATTCATCTTATGATTTCCTGACTACTGCTGTTAAGAGTGTTAACTGTGGGGCCAAGAGGCTGAAATTATTTATAGCCTTAATATCTTCCTCATCTATCATGGGAGATATAGATAGAATGATAGAACAATAGATAGATAGATAGATAGATAGATAGATAGATAGATAGATAGATAGATGATAGATAGATACAGACAGACAGGCAGGCAGACAGACAGACAGCTTGGAGTTGGTTCAGACTCAGAGGCATTGATTCAAATTTTTTTTAAATATAGATGTCTTTTGACATCTATAATACCCACAGAAAACAGGCACAACATTTAGACTGATGAAAACAGCAAAAATATTTCAAGTACTGCTGTACTAGAGTCAAAATAAGAATTCTTGCCCATCCGACAGTCTATCAGTCTATCTGTTATACTTTGATGGCTTGTGTGTTACTATAATGCTGGAAATTATGCTTCTCGTGTGTGAAATACTAGCAGGTTCATACATAAGATAACTTTCAGAAAAGCATTCAGACTAAGAAAGACTAGGAGACAAGTTTGGTGATCTACTGAAAACCAGTAAATAAAAATCCTAATTGGTTCACAAAAGAATATTTTTGTCTTTTAATTTGCTGTAAGATGAGCCCCTGGGGTGAAAGATGAAACAAATACACACTAGTTTCAATGATGAACTCAAGCATATCAATGAGCTGCTTGGACAACTTTTGTGCTACTATACATGGAATACTAAGGATGACAGAAGAGGGTTGATGCCTTTGAGCTGTAGTGTTGGAGAAGAGTATCGAACATTCATAGACTGCAGAGAGAACAAACAGGTTTGTCCTGGAGAGGGTAAAATCAAGTTCCTCCTTAAATGCAAGGATTTTGAAGTTCCTTCTCACATACTTCTGGCAAATTTTCAGAGGGACTAGTCCTTGGAGAAGGACCTCATACTTGAAGAGTGGACAGATTGGGCAAAAGGGGAAGACCTGGATGAGATGAATAGACACAGTAACCGAGATAATAGTGTTAGGTGTGTCAGAGACAGTGAGACTGCCTCAGGATAAGGCAAAGTTCACAGCTATTGTGCATATTGTTGCCATGAGTCACAGGCAACTCAAAGGCACATAACAACAACAACAGTAACCATGATAGGGAACAAACTCAACATCAAAGAGCAACAACTCTGTGCCAAATGCTGTTTAAGCACTTCACTGTCATTAAATTATTTAATTACCATAATTTATTAGGTGAATAGAAATATTAAAATAAGGTACACAATAGTTTTTTCATTGAAGTTATAAGATTAATAACCAGTACATTCAAAATAAGAACGTGGGTAATTTTACACACACACACACACACTATTAAGTTCTCCTTTGATAAACAACCCCCACACCACTACCAATACGGTATTTTAACTGTTTCTGGTCAGGCCATTGCATCTCTGCCCTGTATCTTCCTTGCATCACCCTTCTACTTGTATCAGACTGCATGGCCTTGGGCATTTTGAAATCTGTCTAAGAAGAAATTGAGTTAGAAGTCCTTTTAATTTGAGATTTAATGTCTTTTCCCCCACATAGTTCACTTTTATTTTTGTGTTTAATTAATTAAGTACTAGCCATATTGATATAAAAAGAATCTCCAGAAATAATTATTCCCCACCTGACAACACCCTGGACAATGTGGTCCAAATGTTCAAGGGCAGAGGACACAATGTGATACCACATGCTCAGTTGTGTCCAATAGTACAGAGTTCCAAGGACATAGTCTGTGAAGTAACCAGTTTGTAATGTGTGCACCCAGGACTTGTCTGCAGATAGTTCTTCCAAAAGTCACAGATCATTAATTATTAAATTTAGCAGACTCTCTCCAATTTTGACAACTATCTTAAAAATGTATTTGCCATTACCATTGATAATTTGTGAGGCTGAAATAACTTTTTTGAACACTATGAAAAATAACAAAATATTTTGTTCAAACAAACTAGAAGGAAGACAGAATTATCTTTTTTAAATAAAGTGTTTATTTTATATTGATGTACTTACAAAGTTCATATACATTGTTTATCACAGAATTCATCTTTTTATAAAGCTAATAGAAACTATTACAGAAAATAACTGAAATCTAAAGAAATGCAGCAAAATTCCAATATCTCTCTTTCTCTCTCTCTTTTTTCTCTTTTCTCTCTCTCTCTCCCTCCTTTCGCCGTCTCCCCCTTTCTCCCTCTCCATATCCATATAACAGAACACTGCATTTGCATGGTCTAAAATAAAGAAAACTGTGAATTCAATCTGTACTCTGAGCAAATTCTTTAAGAACCTAGGCTTTATGAAGAATAAAGTGGCATCAGAATTGGAGGAAGACTCATCAACATTGTGCGTTATGTAAATGACACACTTTGCTTGCTGAAAATGAAATACTTGCAACAGAATGCCAAGGACTATAGCCTTCAATATAGATTACATCTCAACACCAAGAAAACAAAAATATCCACCACCAGGCCAATAGGCAGCATCAAGATAGATGGAGAAAGGATTGAAGTTGCCAACAATTTCATTTTATTTGGATTTGCAATAAACATCTCTGGTAACAGCAGCCAAGGAATCAAAAGACATGTTGAATTGGGAATATAAATTGTCAAGGACCTCTCTAAAATTCTAAAGAGCAACAATGTCAGTTTAAAGACTAATGTGCAGTTCTAACATGCCTGATCCAAACTATTGCCTTTTCAATTATTTCTTATGCATCTGAAAGTGGGAGAATGAGTATATACTACAAAAGAAGAATCACTGCCTTTCAATTGTGGGGTTGGAGAAGAGTACTGAATACTCTATAGCCTGCAAAAAGAATGAACAATCTATCATAGAGGGTGTGTAGCCACAATACTGCTTACTATAGGTAAGGTGAGTTTTGGGGTTTTTTTAATTGATATTTTAATGAAAGTTTATAGAGAACTTGCATTTCCATTAATTCATTTTTGCACATTTTCCTAACTTTATACCATCCCTCAGTTTGCTTTTCTTTTTGAAAAAAAAATTCTTTTATTGTTGTACAATCTCCCTTCAAGTCCACTTTCCTATGCAGCACTTATTCTGGACTGTTATCATGCAAATAATGTTGTGTGTTGTTATGTGCTGTTGAGTCCCCTGTGACTCATAGTGACCCTATGTACAACAGCCCTAAACCCTGCTCTGTCCTGTGCCAATCTCACTGTCTCCGACACACCCACCCCCATTAGCCCAGTTAGTGTATCAATCCACCTCATAGTGGGCCTTCCTCTACTGCGCTATCCCTCCACCCTCCCAAGCATAATGTCCCTCTCCAAAAACTGGTCCCTCCTTGCAACATGTCTAAAGTATGTCAGATGAAGCTTCAGAATCCTTGCCTCCAAAGAGTAGCCTGGTTAAACCCTCTCTAGGATGAACATGTTAGTTTTCTTAGCAGTCTGTGGTATATTCAATACTCTTCTCCAGCACCACAGCTCAAAGGCTTCAATTCTCATTCTATCTCTCTAATCATTGTCCAGCTCTCTGATGCGTAGCAAGTGATTACAAAACCATGGACTCAAATCCCTATGCACATCCAAAAACTTCTCCAGTAGGGTAAAAAGGGAAGCCACTGACTGGGAAAAATTATTCGGTAATAACATATCAGATAAGGGACTTATATCCAGAATTTATGAAATACTTGAGCACCACAACAAGATAAAGGTAAAGAATCCAAAAGAAA